>NC_080634.1:62305427-62620927 GCF_027579445.1 Ammospiza nelsoni
GAAGGAAGTGTCGGAAGGAAGGAAGTGTCGGAAGGAAGTGTCGGAAGGAAGGAAGGAAGTGTCAGAAGGAAGTGTCGGAAGGAAGTGTCGGAAGGAAGTGTCGGAAGGAAGTGTCGGAAGGAAGGAAGGAAGTGTCGGAAGGAAGTGTCGGAAGGAAGTGTCGGAAGGAAGGAAGTGTCGGAAGGAAGGAAGAGTGTGTCGGAAGGAAGGAAGTGTCGGAAGGAAGGAAGAGTGTGTCGGAAGGAAGGAAGTGTCGGAAGGAAGTGTCGGAAGGAAGTGTCGGAAGGAAGGAAGGAAGGAAGGAAGGAAGGAAGGAAGGAAGGAAGGAAGGAAGGAAGTGTCGGAAGGAAGTGTCGGAAGGAAGTGTCGGAAGGAAGTGACGGAAGGAAGTGTCGGAAGGAAGGAAGGAAGGAAGTGTCGGAAGGAAGTGTCGGAATGAAGTGTCGGAAGGAAGGAAGTGTCGGAAGGAAGGAAGTGTCGGAAGGAAGGAAGGAAGTGTCGGAAGGAAGTGTCGGAAGGAAGTGTCGGAAGGAAGGAAGGAAGTGTCAGAAGGAAGTGTCGGAAGGAAGTGTCGGAAGGAAGTGTCGGAAGGAAGTGTCGGAAGGAAGGAAGGAAGTGTCGGAAGGAAGTGTCGGAAGGAAGTGTCGGAAGGAAGGAAGTGTCGGAAGGAAGGAAGAGTGTGTCGGAAGGAAGGAAGTGTCGGAAGGAAGGAAGTGTCGGAAGGAAGTGTCGGAAGGAAGTGTCGGAAGGAAGGAAGGAAGGAAGGAAGTGTCGGAAGGAAGGAAGTGTCGGAAGGAAGTGTCGGAAGGAAGTGTCGGAAGGAAGGAAGGAAGTGTCAGAAGGAAGTGTCGGAAGGAAGTGTCGGAAGGAAGTGTCGGAAGGAAGGAAGGAAGTGTCGGAAGGAAGTGTCGGAAGGAAGTGTCGGAAGGAAGGAAGTGTCGGAAGGAAGGAAGGAAGGAAGGAAGGAAGGAAGGAAGGAAGGAAGGAAGTGTCGGAAGGAAGTGTCTGAAGGAAGGAAGTGTCGGAAGGAAGGAAGTGTCGGAAGGAAGGAAGTGTCGGAAGGAAGGAAGGAAGGAAGTGTCGGAAGGAAGGAAGGAAGGAAGGAAGGAAGGAAGGAAGGAAGGAAGGAAGGAAGGAAGGAAGGAAGGAAGGAAGGAAGGAAGGAAGGAAGGAAGGAAGGAAGGAAGGAAGTGTCGGAAGGAAGGAAGGAAGTGTCGGAAGGAAGTGGCGGAAGGAAGTGGCGGAAGGAAGTGTCGGAAGGAAGGAAGGAAGTGTCAGAAGGAAGTGTCGGAAGGAAGGAAGGAAGTGTTGGAAGGAAGGAAGGAAGGAAGGAAGGAAGGAAGAAAGGAAGGAAGGAAGGAAGGAAGGAAGGAAGGAAGGAAGGAAGGAAGGAAGGAAGGAAGGAAGGAAGGAAGGAAGGAAGGAAGGAAGGAAGGAAGGAAGGAAGGAAGGAAGGAAGGAAGGAAGGAAGGAAGGAAGGAAGGAAGGAAGGAAGGAAGGAAGGAAGGAAGGAAGGAAGGAAGGAAGGAAGGAAGGAAGTGTCGGAAGGAAGGAAGGAAGTGTCGGAAGGAAGTGTCGGAAGGAAGTGTCAGAAGGAAGGAAGGAAGTGAAGGAAGGAAGGAAGGAAGTGTCGGAAGGAAGTGTCGGAAGGAAGGAAGTGTCGGAAGGAAGGAAGGAAGGAAGGAAGGAAGGAAGGAAGGAAGGAAGGAAGGAAGTGTCGGAAGGAAGTGTCGGAAGGAAGGAAGGAAGGAAGTGTCGGAAGGAAGGAAGTGTCGGAAGGAAGGAAGTGTCGGAAGGAAGGAAGTGTCGGAAGGAAGGAAGGAAGGAAGGAAGGAAGGAAGGAAGGAAGTGTCGGAAGGAAGTGGCGGAAGGAAGTGGCGGAAGGAAGTGTCGGAAGGAAGGAAGGAAGTGTCAGAAGGAAGTGTCGGAAGGAAGGAAGGAAGTGTCGGAAGGAAGTGTCGGAAGGAAGTGTCGGAAGGAAGGAAGGAAGGAAGGAAGGAAGGAAGGAAGGAAGGAAGTGTCGGAAGGAAGTGTCGGAAGGAAGGAAGGAAGGAAGTGTCGGAAGGAAGGAAGGAAGTGTCGGAAGGAAGTGTCGGAAGGAAGTGTCAGAAGGAAGGAAGGAAGTGAAGGAAGGAAGGAAGTGTCGGAAGGAAGTGTCGGAAGGAAGTGTCGGAAGGAAGGAAGGAAGTGTCGGAAGGAAGGAAGTGTCGGAAGGAAGTGTCGGAAGGAAGGAAGAGTGTGTCGGAAGGAAGGAAGTGTCGGAAGGAAGGAAGTGTCGGAAGGAAGTGTCGGAAGGAAGGAAGGAAGTGTCGGAAGGAAGTGTCGGAAGGAAGTGTCGGAAGGAAGGAAGTGTCGGAAGGAAGGAAGAGTGTGTCGGAAGGAAGGAAGTGTCGGAAGGAAGGAAGAGTGTGTCGGAAGGAAGGAAGTGTCGGAAGGAAGTGTCGGAAGGAAGTGTCGGAAGGAAGTGTAGGAAGGAAGGAAGGAAGTGTCGGAAGGAAGTGTCGGAAGGAAGGAAGTGTCGGAAGGAAGTGTCGGAAGGAAGTGTCGGAAGGAAGTGACGGAAGGAAGTGTCGGAAGGAAGGAAGGAAGGAAGTGTCGGAAGGAAGTGTCGGAAGGAAGTGTCGGAAGGAAGGAAGTGTCGGAAGGAAGGAAGTGTCGGAAGGAAGGAAGGAAGGAAGTGTCGGAAGGAAGTGTCGGAAGGAAGTGTCGGAAGGAAGTGTCGGAAGGAAGGAAGGAAGTGTCAGAAGGAAGTGTCGGAAGGAAGTGTCGGAAGGAAGTGTCGGAAGGAAGTGTCGGAAGGAAGGAAGGAAGTGTCGGAAGGAAGTGTCGGAAGGAAGTGTCGGAAGGAAGGAAGTGTCGGAAGGAAGGAAGAGTGTGTCGGAAGGAAGGAAGTGTCGGAAGGAAGGAAGTGTCGGAAGGAAGTGTCGGAAGGAAGTGTCGGAAGGAAGGAAGGAAGGAAGGAAGGAAGGAAGGAAGGAAGGAAGGAAGGAAGTGTCGGAAGGAAGGAAGTGTCGGAAGGAAGTGTCGGAAGGAAGTGTCGGAAGGAAGGAAGGAAGTGTCAGAAGGAAGTGTCGGAAGGAAGTGTCGGAAGGAAGTGTCGGAAGGAAGTGTCGGAAGGAAGGAAGGAAGTGTCGGAAGGAAGTGTCGGAAGGAAGTGTCGGAAGGAAGGAAGTGTTGGAAGGAAGGAAGTGTCGGAAGGAAGGAAGGAAGTGTCGGAAGGAAGTGTCGGAAGGAAGTGTCGGAAGGAAGTGTCGGAAGGAAGTGTCGAAGGAAGGAAGGAAGGAAGGAAGGAAGGAAGGAAGTGTCGGAAGGAAGGAAGGAAGTGTCGGAAGGAAGTGTCGGAAGGAAGTGTCGGAAGGAAGTGTCGGAAGGAAGGAAGGAAGTGTCGGAAGGAAGTGTCGGAAGGAAGTGTCGGAAGGAAGGAAGTGTCGGAAGGAAGGAAGTGTCGGAAGGAAGGAAGTGTCGGAAGGAAGGAAGTGTCGGAAGGAAGTGTCGGAAGGAAGGAAGGAAGGAAGGAAGGAAGGAAGGAAGGAAGGAAGGAAGGAAGGAAGGAAGGAAGGAAGGAAGTGTCGGAAGGAAGTTTGGTTAGTTTAGGATATGACAATAGTCAAGCACTGTTTCTTAGCCCATGGGTCTGTTCCCTTGTTACTGTGGAACACAGCAGCTTTCCATTTAACATTCCAATTTTCTCCCTGTATGATTTTCAGTGATGTGACATTTAGAAGGGATGACAAAATCTCAATACTTGTTTATCCCATAGGTCAATATTCCAAATAGTTGTCTTGATGCATTAGAAATGTTAGCTGCATTACTGTTAATATTGACACCTGATATTTACTTCACAGAAGTAAAAAAGGTCATGTTTTTTTATCATCTCTTTCTTCCTAATTAATTGCATAAATATGTTTAATACTGGAAAAGACCTGTTAAACCCAATGAGAATCAGTTCTGTTCAGAAGGGTAAGTGCTAGGCCTTGGTTACACTATAGCCAGCTATGACGAGATTTAATAATTTTAAATTCATGCCATTTATGCACAACAGTAAGTCCCCCAAGATATTGGTATTTGCCCAACTCTGTGTAGTAACCATCTTTGTTCCCTTTATGTGATAAGGCGTGAACACTAATTATTGTCATTTTTCTTTTTTGGTCCACTGCCTGGAAGGACGACATGTATTAGAATCTACCAGAGAGCATCCACAGCTTCAACTCTAAATGAACATATTGAAAAAGAATAATGTCTCCAAACAGAATAAAGAGATTAATATTCAAATTTACTTTAATATTCAAATTTACTCACTACTTAGTAGAAGCCCTAAACTTTGAGTATGTGGGCATTTAGTGATGTATTGTTTAGATCTGCCAGGTGTAATATTGTATTGTATCTTATTTTAAACTCTTTGAGCTAGACAGCAGAGACAATAATTTGATCTCTTGAGGTGTTTCAAAATCCTCCTGTGAATTTTTGACATTTTTCTTTCATGCATTTACTTTATGATAAGTGCCTTTTCAGAGGTTTGGGTCCAATTCCCTTGGGACAGTAGCCAGTTGTTTGAGAAAGCTCCTGTTTACTACAGGACAATAAACAGTGTCCCCTGTTTGTGAATTCTTCCTCATAAAATCTGTAAACAAAAGAGCTTGCTACATGAAATGCTTTAGAAAAGTCACAAGCAAAACAGCAAAACTTTAGAATTCTCCTCATTCATTTGTTAAAAAAAAAAAAACAAAACAAAAACCCCTGAAAGAAGTTGTGATTAAAAGTTCATGAATAATTGTTTTTCTTTAGAAATTCAATTGCATGGGGACTTCTGTGATTTTCTCATCATATGAGCCAAATGATACCAGGATCACACAGATGAAGGCTGAAATCTGGTTATGCTTTGATGAACTTTTAGTTGGAAAATGCAATAAGCAGCTACTTGGTCTGCAAAAGCAGAATCAGGACTACGGTCATAATATCACAGAGACAATTTATGTCTGCTGAACAAGTGAGTGCTATACTAACATGACTAAAGCGTTTAAAAATCAGAGACAATGATCAGGAACACCACATTAGAGAAGAAAACAGCAAAGCAATTGAAAATGCATTTCTTCAGCAGTTTTCTATATGATTATGTATTGTAATAAGAGTTCAATAATATCTGAATTAGGACATTTTTGTGACCTAATACATTTCATGCAGTTTGACACCTCATATTAGCAATTATTTTATCTTTCTTGTGGTCGTATGTGGTCTTCTCCAACACACAGGTTTTTTGATAGACATTCATCACTGCAGGATGAGAACTGGATCTAATACTAGTGCACCAAGACTACAAATTAATCAGCTTTAATTTTGTTCTGGCACCCTTGCTCTAAATAGAAGTGTGTGACCTGCTTCATCATCATAAATTAAAATTACCTACATACTATTTTGCATATATTTTCATTAAAGCAAGCTAAATAAAGAGAAAAGCCTTGCAACTGAAGCAGAAACTTCCTGACGTGTAAAATGGTCATTGTTTCTCATGAGATTTCATTCCACTGTATTGAGTCTGTCCACCAGACATGTCAGTCCCTCTCCAGACAAACTGTATCTACGTCAGACTGTTCTAATGACACAAAACCCCAAAACTGTCAACCAGTCGTCACAACGGACTTGGTCTTTTTGATACCCTGAGTCATTAAGCACCTTCAGATAAGGGTGAGATGTTGAACTTGGCTGGTGTGCTCTGAGACAGGCTTTGTGCCCTCACGTGTCAGGTGGCAGCGAGCATTATGCATGCCCTGTAGTACCCTGGCAAACAGAGTATCCCTGGCAGTGAGGGGGTGTTTACAGCATTACACAAACAGGAAATAAGTGATCCTGATCATCATTCACCATAACCAAATGGTGTGTTCTTGTGCCTTAGAGATGCTTGCATGTGCT
Source organism: Ammospiza nelsoni (assembly GCF_027579445.1). NCBI lineage: Eukaryota > Metazoa > Chordata > Aves > Passeriformes > Passerellidae > Ammospiza > Ammospiza nelsoni. Next base: position 62,311,335 of record NC_080634.1, read on the forward strand.
TAGTTTGTCTCTTCAAATAAGTTTTTAATTTTGAAAGCAAATTTTACTTCTTTGGTAAAGATTTAAAGAACAATCCTCCAAAAAGTATTTCATTTAGGTTTGATATGAGTTACTGCATGTTAAACAGGAACTAGCTATTAAGAAATACAGAGTAAAACAAGGATAAAAAACCTAATTATATAGTCCCTACATCTAAATCAATGTATTTAAAATAACTATGCTGTTTTAGTAACATAACTGACTCATTAGCTCTAAATTAAATACCTGTAATGTAAAACAAATCTTACCTTAAAACATTACCCCTCCCAATATAGTAGACTCTCCTTTAAACATCACAGTGGATGTGCTTAGTGAAATAGGCAAATGGCAGAAGTTAGCCCTTTAAATATTTAATGCTGCTGTACATTAAATAAAACTGTCTGCAACATATATTTTGTAGTGATTTATTTGCAATTCAGATGTTATCTCTAGATGTATGTGGAACCGTTAAGTCTGCTAACAATTTTAGAAATTATAATAAAACAGAAAATTGTAGCAATTCATTTATGTTAATTTACTGACACTAAATTCCTTAGGGCAGCAGCCATGAATACACTTTCTTATATAAAACTAAACCTGTTTTGGTACCTAACACATCAACATTAATGACAGAAAGACTACCCAAGATTTATATTTGCATATATTTCTTTGTTTGTCTTACTTTATTTTTTGCATAGTTTATCCAACATATTTATGTACTCATCATTAAGATGCCTTAAAGGACCAAATTTCCAGGACATGGACATTAAACAATTTTTAAAAAATCAAGCCTGTTTTATATGTCTTTATTAAAGACAGAAAAATTCACTCAGCGTTTTTAGTGGTCTTAAGGACACAGTATTTCATATTTTAATTTTAGAATCTGTTTTTGTTATTGCAGCAGGTTTTAGGATTTTTTAAATGTTAATTTTGCACCTTGGTTATTACATTCTGTTCCGGCTTTTTTATAGCACTGGCTTCTGACTAATCACTTATGACAAGACTGTAAGACAACAGTTTGCCTGCAGAAAGGGGGATGTATAGCAGAACCATCCCAGGAGCAAACAGAGAAGGGAATTATGACTTTTAGAAACATTATTTCCTCTCTCACTTACCCCTGGCTCTAAGGGGGGCACAAACCCCTACTGCTCTGTGCTGGCAGCCAACTGTCAGTTCAGCTTATCTCAGATGGCCAATGTGTTGAGGGGATGAAGCCAAAGTCCTGCATGGCCTTGAGCACCAGCTGCCAATGTCCCATCAGGACAGGGACCAGTGGCCCCTCACAGGCTGCTGTCATCACTCTCCAGCTTTTGCTGTGACCTGAAGTCACACTAGCCCAAGCCAGAAAGCAAGCCCTCAAGTCTCCCTTATTTTCCTGCACAGTGGGGATAAGAGTATTTGACAATCCTCTTTGGTGATTATGCCACTGAAACCAGTATAGAAACCTCAATTTGGTAGTCAAACAAGGCAAAACAATAATCTCCGACCCTGCTACCCAGTTGTAGATATACTGGACACACTGGGCAAGAACTGCATTTTGTAATTCCTGAGAGCAAATTCCTCATAGGTGGACTCCTCCCTGGATTCTCTCTTGCCATCAGGAGATGAAAAGGAGCTTCATACAAATAAATGGCTTGTGTTGCACCTACAGACGTGTCAAACTTTGAAAACCTCATGCTCTAGACAGCCTTGCCTTGCTGCTAATTGGTATGTTTTTCTTTAAAAAGTGAAGATTCTAACCTTTTACTTGACAGATATGTGGGCAAAATGCCACACAACATTTTGAAAGCTTATCTATAGTCTGCTGCGTACAAGTCTTGTTTATGTTGGAGCTCACACGGGAGTATACAAATGAAAAGGGTTAGTAGCAACAAAACTGGATGGTTGGTTTCAATAGACATCTATTGAAACCAACTATCCAGTTTTGTTCCTACTACAGAAAGTCTAAATATGTTGCTCCCTTTTAAAAGGCATACAAATGTAACACTTGACTCACAGATTTTTTTTTATTATCATAATTTATTCCTAGTAGTATCCCTGAACTTTTGGGATAGGGTGCAAAGACAGTTTCATTACCTATTTTGGGTGGTTTTTACTTTAGGTTTCGTTTTTTTTCCTTCTAATCTTCTGAAATTGCAGCTAGGAGAGAGTAAATGGGATTCCATCTCTCTGAGAGATTTAGCAACAGAATTGTTTACAGAGTTGCAATCAGTCATGTTTAAAGCAGAGCTACTAACTGCATAACTAAATAAGGGAATACTTTGGAAACAAAAGGGTTGCATAACAGGTAAATTTAGCTTGTAGAATCTTTAGTGTCCAACGTATAAGAAATTTTATACACCCTTAGGAGAGTTTGAAATTTTGTCAGGCAGTACAAAATGTTAGCTTAGAAAAACTAAAATGAAAAACAAAGGAAATAACTAATTAGCAGAAATCTGGCTTAACTCCTTAGATGTTGCTGTTACTGGTTTTGTTTCCAGTATGAACTTTATCTCCTGCAAATTGATCTACACAGATTACTTGGCACTTACAGTTCAGGCTTACTCTCTTCAGGGAACTGGAACTTGATTTCCAGCTGCACTTGGAATTCTAAAGTTTTATCTTCATCCCACCTGGTGAATTTCTGTGGATCAGGATTACCTAGTACTTTACATGTGAATTATTCTGGAGTCTTCCTCAATCTTCTGCCTTCTACCAATACTGGAAGGTGGCAGCATCAGCTCTGAAGACACTGGTATTCCTTCACATGAAAATTGTTGATACTCACATGTCTGACTGATGTTACAGTTTTTAATCTCTAAGCAGCGCTCTGTGAGGAAAAAGTGATGCACTGAACGTTACCACACTGCCTTGGCTACAGCCAGTAAACATTAGCTCCCAAGAAATTGTAATACTGAAATATGAGAAGAGAGAAGAGATTCAGTGACAAGCTATATTGAGATATCAGTGAATTCCAATGTATTAATTACTATTAATAAAATTAATATAATGATATTCTTATGGACTTTCATGCACAAGAAGCATGAGAAATATCCAGTAGCTTTCTTAGATGCTGTTGGGTCAGTAATTTTGTCTGATATATTGTTCTTTTTAATGAAGAGAAGGAAAATATTTGTTCCATACCAAATCTCACTGAGAATAACTTTAAAGGTAGGATATTTTTCTTAGAGTTCCAGCACATGATTTTTCCCTTAAACAGCTCCCATGAAGTATATTTATCAAGAATTTTAGGGTCTTTTATTTATCAAGAATTTACGGTTAGGGTCTCCATTTTCTTTGATTTCCCTGATCTTTCATATAACCAGATATGTTTAGAAATGTTACTTTGACTACAAAGGCCTACAGTGACAGAACAAGGGGGAATGGCATTAAAATGAAAGAGGGTGGGTTCAGATTAGGTATTAGGAAAAACATCTTTACTGTGAGGGTTATGGGGCACTGGTACAGGTGGACCAAGAACTTGCTGATCCCCATTCATGGAAGCAGTCAAGGCCTAGCTGGATGGAATTTTGAGCAACCTGATCCAGTGAAATGTGTCTGTGCCCACGTCAGGGGTGTTGGAACTAGACAATTTTAAGGTCCCTTCCAGCCCAAATAATTCTGTGATTCTATGATTTTGGCTTCTCCAACTTTGTCCTCTATCAGTACTTCTGTCTGCAAAATACAAATCATTAGCCAGATCTTTGAGTTTGATCTGCTTCTACCTTTTCCTTAAAGCTAGCACTATCAGCACTCCCAACAAAGTTTTAAATCTCAAAGATAAGATACTACCCAAAGCAAAGCTTGATAAAACATCCAAAATAAGACAGAATAGAAAAGATGCAGATGAACATCCACTGGCTCATGCTGATGTAAAATGCCAGGTCCTCTTGTCCATGCATGGTCCCAGTCTGGCAGCTCTGCAGGTTTGCAGATTATTCAGAGTCCACTCCCAAAGCTCAAGAGAATATTTTTTTTCCTTCCCTTCTGAGACTATAGAGTAGCTCTGTTCCCTGCTTTTCTCAGCATTTATTGGAGTTTCTACTCACTTCTGATTTTGTTTTCTTTTCCCCTTCCTCCTTCTCCTTTTTATCCTGCATTAAATTTCTTTACTTGACCATTCCCAAGGAAGGCACAATATTTCCAGACTGCAGCCTAAGCCAAAGGGGAACAAGATAACGAAAACTTGTTCTGTCCTGCCACATAATCTTTGAAAGACATAGGAGACATATTAACCATTAGCAATAACTGCAATCAAATTAATTCCATCTACTAAAACAAGTATTTTAAAAAAATTAATTATGTTTATAAATGTCTAAACAAATATTTAAATCATTATATTAATGACAAGTCTATGTGTTCTAATTTCTAAGAAACTTGTCACAAACAATTCACAAAACAGATTTTCATCAGTGAAGTACTTCATTATTCAGTGAAGTAAAGCATATTGTTCATCTCTGTATGTTTTGATGTAATTTACTGTGCAAACAAAAATTGTCAGGTTTGAGAAACATCCATACAATATTTGCTTCAAAAAAGTTTTAAAATGCTTTGGAGAATATCCTTTATTTGAAAACAGAGATATTTCCTTTCCTTTGTCACAAGACCTAGTGTCTGTATTTACAGTATATTCCTATCTCACTGGTACGGGAGTGCATGCATTATGTTAACATGCCAAGTCACATGATCGTATCACTATGCCATGTCCTAACTCCAGCACTGGCATCATGTTATAATCAAATGGATAAAGTGTTTTATTTTAAAATGTTTTCATTTTTTAAAGGAAGCTATGCAAGTAAAAACATCAGCCCCCTTGACCATTTTCTGAGTGGCCCTGTCTCTTCATCATTCTGCCCAGCAGCTCTGTGCGCTACTGGACAATTTCAATCAAATTTGCAAATGGTTTAAAGGTGGTTTTAGTTTAAATTTCATTTCAGTGAGTGGGCATGTATGCAATATGAATTGATACCCTGAGAGAAGTCAAGGTAGCTGTTGTACCTTTCCAGGCAGCTGCTGCCTGGCCCAGCAGCATGTCCCTCTCAGCCAGCCACTCATAGCTGCAGGGCAACCATCAGACACAGGAGGAATCTGGTACTAGTGGCAGAGAGAAAATTAAAAGACACACCTGTAGGAAACCAGTTTTCAGTATTTCAATTGCTCTTAAAGAAATTGTTTTTAAAAAAACTCATTAAGAAAACTTAGTCTGTTTGAAACACGCTGAGTTTTATCTCAGTGTGCCCTGTTTTCACTGTAAAAAAAAGGTGAGAAATGTTTCTGTATATTGTACTAAATAATCATTAAATAATGTGGCTGAAAAGAGGCATAAGAATACAGATCCTAAGACCTCACATCTGGCCTAAAACTCACCCTTACTGTAAGCCCAGTAAATGCTTGTGGGTGTATGCTTGTTTGTGTTTCCAAAACGACCCAGGTACAACTGTAACCATAATATTCCCGGCTACATAGAAGTCATAGGTATCAACTATTTCAGTGAGAATTTCACACTTAGTTCCTACTCACTAATTCAGTTTGCCTGAAGCCTTTTAAAGAGTCCTGTGCCCTGCTTCAGCAGCCTTTTCCTACTCCTCCTTCTTCTTGGGTCCTATCCTCCCATTAGCCCACTAACACCATTTGTAGACACTTACCCTCTCTTGCCTTTACCTACTGCCCTGTTATTTTGTATTCCCCTTCTCAGCAATTCTCTCTTGAACCTGTCTTGCTGGTGTGACCTCACAATTAAATTGACATAAAACTGCTTACATACAGAGCAACAAAAGGGGTTTCATCTGTTGTTCTGTTACAACTTTGAAACAATACTAACAAACAGAAAGAAGTCTTTGTCTATGCAAGTTGTACTACTTTGCTACAATGGGATGGATCAAATTGGTGGAATGGTTTCTATTGATTTCATTGACTTTCTGAACAGAACTTCTCTTACATTTCTCTAAATGCAATGCAATTTCTATTTTTAATTGTTATTTTAATCCATTTTGTACTACTGCTACAAAAAATAAATCTTTCCACACCACAATTTGTTGATCTCTACAATTTGTTGATCACCCTTTTAGTCTTTTTAAAAGAGAAACAGATTTTGTACATTTTATTCCTCAAACATAGTAACTGGTCTTAATGGCTGCATATTTTTAACAGTTCATTTACCTCATTTTCAGATTCTGTAAGAATGCTTGATGACTACCATCTAGTTAGATGCTTTCTGCTCTTTAATACCACTACTGACACCTTAAACACACCCACATCTCATCTTTGTTACTAAAAAGAAGCTGACCTGAAGAAAAGTCTTAATTTTCTATGAGTATTAGAGAGCAGAAATATAATTTCATTAAAGTACTTTTTGGTTTACAGCTATGGCTAAATAATAGGCTGGACAGTTTTGTCATGGCTTCCTCACACAGGTAAAGCACATGTTTGCTTATTAGCAGGTAATTAATTGTCTTATATATGGATTATTTGTTCCTCAAATTTGCTCCTTGGCCTTTCTAATTTTACTTCTTTCTATTGTTCTCAAGCTGATTGGATTTGGGCTTTCCCAATGATACATTTTAGGCTCGAATACCTTAAATACTGAACCTTGACATTTAACTATATTGATCTTTCCCTTGCCTTCCTATTTTCTTTTAGTTGTTTAGGGATTATTTGTTCTGAGACTTCTCTGCTATGCTTAAGCACCCTCCCCACCAAGACAATAGATTTTCATTTCAACACTTCTGACTGAGGGTGTTTCTTATTTATTTCCTTTTTTTTTATTTTTTGAAAGAAGAAAGTTTACCTGTCTTTGCTAAAGATAGAATAATAAAGTACTGGATTTCATAATGAACACTTCACAAAAAAAAAAAAAAATTGAATACGGTTGTTATGTTTTCAATAGATTTTAAAAAATGTTTGGAGATGTGTTCTGTTACTACTTGTTATTTAGGTTAACATCAAACTACAGCTTCCAATAAACAAACATTTAAAGTATTGAAAAGTAGCATTCCAAAGCATAATTTAACTCCATACATAGTTAATTGTTAGGGCTGTTATATTGGACTTTGCTCCTCTGTTGAGCTTTTCCTTCACAGAGTATTTAATGTGCTTTTATTGATTTGGCAGACAGTACAAGTCTTCTATGTGTGCATTTCTATTATTAAGGATTTGTGATTTTTCTAGGTATTAGCCTCTCCACAGACCAGCTTTTTCTCCAAGCATTTTTTTTATTTTGTTTTCTTTTTTATTTGTTTTTTCAGCAACAAATACAAACTATATATTCCACATACAGTGACATGGCACAACATATAGGTATTAATTGCATTCATGCGCATTACCATCATACCTTTAATTTCCAACTCTTCTTTGTGAAAAATACAACAATTTCTGATGAATGAATATGAAATTATGATGCCAGTCTAAGCTATCAAATATGTAATGTGTGCAAAAAACTGACCAAAAAGTATTATAGATATACTGTAAAATCATCAAACTAATAAAACATTCATTACTTGCACAGGTGGATTAAAATCAATAAATGCCATTTTGTTGTTATAAACTGTCTGATGCAACAAACATCAGCCTGACAGAGGCATATATTCATAAGCAGGCGTGATTTTTTAATATGTATTTTTCTAGTTAGGCATTTAAGTCTTTATTGAGTTTAAGAGCCACAATTGTAAAGATGTGAAGATGGCATGATTTCCAAGAAATCATTAGAAATAATTAATAATCATACCTGAGAATGAGTATTAACATGCAACTCTTAACACCACAAAACCAAATGACTTGTAGAGCAAGGAGTTTCATTTATCATTATCACCTGGCACTCAGTCAGAGGTTTGAAGATCCAGTGCTAGTGTTTCAGATCTTATTTTTCCTCTAAGTATTCCATGCATGTCGTTGGTATCAATGGATTGTTGTAAGCTGCAAGATGTTTGATAAAAAAAGACAAATTTTACAAGCAAAGACTCGAGTTACTTGTACAAAGGGTTATATAGTTTTTCCCTTAATTCAGAGTCCAAAGTCCTTGTTTTACAAACTGCAGAGTGCCTTCAAATGTATTGAATTCACTGTGGAGTAAGAGTATTTATTGTGTAATGCTGAGTCATATAAAAAAAAAAGTACTCACCAGGCTGAAGAAAAAAAAAAAAAAAAAAAAAAAAAGGAAGGAAAATTCATCCTGGGTTTTGAGGCTGTTTTTTAAACTAAACACAAGAAACATTGTCAGAAATATATTACGTATTATATGCCACCATAATACAAACCATTTTAATTTTTTTTTAACTCCTGCTGGTGTTTTCATGCTCTGAAAGGAAACTATTGTTACCACATGTGCACACACTTAGGCGCAGTGCACGGCCCACAGTACGTAAGCACACAGACACAGACACTCTCACGCCCCGCAGGACGCACGCACACGGGATATACCCCAAATGCAGCAGTTCCTCTGGCACGCTAGAGGGAGCCATTACATAATTGCAATGACCCTTCCCCCCCCGCCCTCAATTAGGAGAACTGGCAAGGAAAAGTCTCTGGACATCCTAAAGGTCTGGCATAAGCTGCAGAATAAGGAGAGGAAAGCAGAGGACTCGAGTTGCAGTCAACCGAGGTCTCCTGATAGCTCAGGGGCTTACGCTGGTGTTTGTTCCACTTTTAATACCGCGCTGCTTTTATAGGGAACTTCTCCAAATACGTGACTTAGCCGAGCACGCCAAATTCCCTCAGCCAATGTGAAGCCCTCATGCAGAAAGCAAAGCCCATTTTGTAAACATATCCTTTATTTCATCTGTCCGTCGCTCTCACATAGAAAGTTGGCTCGGCTGACAGTAGTGGTTTTCTGCTGCCACTAATGTATGTATAGTTTATTTATACACTGCATTTTAACACGGCATTAGTTCTATAACGGTTACCAGCAGACTCGCTCTGGACGGCAAACTATCTGTTTCACAGCTACAAAGAGGTCCTCAGGACGAGAAGATGGGTCTGGAAAGAACACTCATTTGAATTTATAAATCTGCAAGACTTTTTCCAAGTCATAGTATATTTATGGAAATAATAACTCAGGGCTGAAGGTTATTCTATTGAGCAAGGCAAACGAGCAGCTGCCTTAACTGACTCTTTTAAGAGACGCTCCTAAAATAATTCAGGAGCGTCTTATAAGTGCTCCAGAGCTGATTTTCTTCCTTTTTTTTTTTTCTCCTTTCCCTTAAATGATTCTTGCTACTTACACGCTCGTCACAAGTGGCAGCTTCATTTCCGTACGCACGGGTCGACACCGGCCCTCCGGCAATCCGAGCACGCACCTTTCCAGCCTCAGTCCTCCCCCCGCCGCCGCCGCCCCCGGCCGGGAGCCTCCCTTGCGCGCCAGGGGCGGGCGCCGCTGCGGCCCCCGGCCCCTCACGGCGCGGAGCCAGCGCCCCGCTCCCCGCCGGCAGGGGATGCGCTCCCGCCCTCGGGAAGTGCCCCTCGGGGATGGCGAGACCCGCTCGGGGCGGCTCCCGCAGGGCCGGGGCGGAGGTGGCGGGGGGTGTCTCCCCACCCACACGTCCCTTCTGTCGCCGCGCATCCCCGGGCCGGCAGTCACTCGGGGACCGCGCGGCGGAGCCAAGCCTTCGCCCTCGCGGTGCTCTGGGCGAGTTCAGGGGCGCCGCGTCCCCCCTGCTTCCCCACCCGTCAGCGCGGAGGACTTGTTAACACGTCTTACAAATAAATAAACAAACAAGGGTGGCGGGGAGGGCGGGTGAGGGGCAGGCAGGGGTGAGGGGCCGGGGTCGCGGCGCTGAGGTGCGCGAGCGGCCAGACACCGCAGCCCGCGCGAGCCGCTCGCGCGCCCCGCGTCCCCCTCGGAGCCGATCTAATCAATGGCACCCAGCGCCCGCCGCGGCCCCGCCCCCCGCCCGCCTCCTCCCATTGGCCGGGCCGCGCCGGGGCCGGCCGGCGCCGCCGCCGCCCATTGGCTGGCGGGGAATCCGTATCAATGTTTAAGCCGCGGCGTGAGGTGAATAGAGGCAGTCGGAGAGCGGCGCTGGGCGAGCGCGGTGCGGCGCGGCGGCCCCGCGAGTGCTGCAGTGAGGGAGGCGAGGAGGGGGGAGAGAGAGGGAGAGAGAGCGAGGCAGAGCGCGGCTCCAACTGTTGAATTTTCCCTGAATTCTCCACTTACCTGCGGGCGGCTGGTGAAATGGATCTGGTTTATCGGAGATCGGCGTTCGCTCCGCGTGCTGCCTGGCTAAGACTGGCGACCGTTTGTTTGCAAGGGGCCACCCATCAATGAGGCAGAGAAGAATAATTGTTTTTGCTTCTTTTTGCGTTTGAAAGCCTCCCTGCCACACGTTGCAGAATTAACTGTGTACTTTGGGTCCGGACTCAAATAAAGGAGAAAAAGCAGTGCAGAACTGAGACTCGGAACTAGATCTGTGAGCTATGTATTGGAAACCTATGTTTTTATTGCGGTTTTTTTTCCTTTTAATGTGAAAGATCTCTGATATATTTCACACATAACACTGAGGAAAGGTGGTTAAAAACACTCAGCAAAACAGGAGACAGACGCGCCTCTGTGCCAGTGAGTGGATAACAGCCTTGTTTTCCTGATCCTCAGTCTCCCGGAGAAAGAGGTATAGTAAAAGTGTAGCTGGATCCGACACCCCCACCTCCTTTTTTTTTTTTTTTCCCCTTCTTTCTTCCCTCCTTCCTTTCCAAAATATAAATCTGATTAATTTCTTTCCTGTCTATAGAGTGAGTCAGAGAAGCGTTAGGAAGAAGCTGCAACTAATGTCTGTGAAGGGAGGAACATGAGGCGATAGTGAATGTGATTTGTTCCGCTGGATCTGACTCATCCAAGCAGATTGAAACACCTGCATTTCTGGATTTGCCATTCATTTATTTCAGGTTGTTAAAAGAACCTGAAATAATATTTTGCTACCCTTCCCCAGTATTTACCTATACACTGTATCACTAGGAAAGGTGTATATCAGAGAGGGGCAACGCATCTGGCATTGCTGCCGCTCTTCTCCCCTGTACCAAGATGCTCAGAGAGACTGTTAAAGCTTTGAAAGGACTGCAAAAAACGCATCACACTGATCGCGGAACTGTATAGGTTTTAATATACGCGAATTAATCGATTAAAAGATCGCCCACTTTATTCATCGCCAGGATTGTTTTTCCTCCTCTTCTCACCTCCCCTAAATGAAGAGGGATAGGCGGCAGTGTCATTGGAAGGAGACGCTGAATAGAAAGAAAAGAGAGGCACTTGATAGCGCAGCCCTGTGAATACAGAGACTGTTTCCCTTTTAGCGAGACTAAGAAAAAGAGAGAGAGAGAGTGTGTGTGTGTGTGGTGGCTTCTCTTTCTTCCCCCGCCCTCCCACCCCCTCTCCTGCTTCTTTCTTTTTTTTTTTTTTTTTTTTTTTTTTTTTTTTTTTTTTTTTCCAAATCTATGCGTCCAGCCATGGGTTGCCTGTTGCTTTCCTCTCAGCTGGAGAGAAAAGCAAACTGGAATTAAACTGCATCGAGAAAAGTGCAGCTCTTCAGACACGCATACGCACACACGCATAGATACACGGAGAGAAAGGATGTGGTGGTGGCGGCGGCTACTGGCCTGTCTTAAAGAAACCCAAGCGTGCTGCTGATTGAGCTTTCTCTCAAAATACATATTTACTGCTAGTGACGAAGGTGAACTGGTGGGTTTCTTAATTTTTTCACCCCAAAACGACGGGTGGGAGGCTGGTAGTAAAGGGGGAGGAAGGAAGCTATAAATCCGAACACTAGTTTTTGCGGGCGGGGGCGGAGTGGTTTGGGTTTTGGGCTTTTTTTTTTAATGTGTTTTGTTTTCCCCTCTTGCCCTGCAATCCTCATTCCCTCTTCCTCTGATTCGGGAAGGAAACAGTGACCCAGGGTGTACGAGACAGAGAGGGGGGAAATACCGACGGCAGCGAGATGCAGCTCTCCGCCGCAAGCAATGCAAGATTAGATCTCTAAATGCAGCAAAACACTCCCTGAAAACCAACAACCCACAACCCCGCGGTGCAATCAGACATTTCACTGCCGCTCACTGCACACGAAGAGGGCTTCAACAAGAAGCTGAGACTTTTTTTTTTCCCTTGTGTCTCTCTCCTATCCCTCCACTCCATCAATCGCATCACAAGCGATGAGTAGTAAATAAGCTTTTTTACCTCTGCTACAGACCTGTGACCATCCCCTTCTTCTATGTATATATAAATACACATATTTAAGAAGTATTTCTGATCGTTTTTAGAACAACAACCACTGCCGCCGGTTTTTTTGTTATCATTTTTATTATTCTTTGTACATCTGCGGGGATTCAAGGATCGGGAACACATCGCCTGCCCGGAAGAGAAGATCTTTTGCGAATTTTCTGATTTTTGAAACCCTCCCACTGCCGAAGTTGGACAGACGAAGTAACTGCGAGGGGACTGTAAGCACGGCAAGCTCTTGCTGAAACGCTGCCGAAGCTGCTCCCTCCCCTCCCCCGACCCCCCCCGATTGCTCCCTCCCTCTGAGCTACATGGTCTATTTGCTGCCTCTCATCCTGTGTCTCTGCAGATGTTTTAGAGCAACAGGTTCAGGAACTTGAAATATAGGGGTGGGGAAAGAGAAGGGGAAAAAAAAAAATCAAAACCAAAAAGGAAGGAAAGAGAGAGCCGTCAGAGGAGGAAGAGCAACGCCAGCGCAGGAGGCAAAGAAGACGGGGACAACCCTGGTCGTCGCTGCTGCTCCTGCCGCCCCCACCCCTGCTCGGGGATGTACCTTTCCATTTGTTGCTTCTTCTTCTGCTGGGCTCCCGCCCTGTCGCTGAAGAACCTGAATTACTCGGTGCCGGAGGAGCAGGGAGCGGGCACGGTCATCGGGAACATCGGGCGCGATGCGCGGCTGGCGGCAGGCGCGCCGGGAGGCGGGATGCTGCCCGCGGAGCGCGGCGTTCCCGGCGGCGGCCCCGGGGGCGGCCGCGGCCCCAAGTCCACCTTCCGGGTGCTGGAGAATTCAGCCCCGCACCTCCTGGACGTGGACGGGGAGAGCGGGCTGCTCTACACCAAGCAGCGCATTGACCGCGAGGCGCTGTGCCGGCGCAGCGCCAAGTGCCAGCTGTCCCTCGAGGTGTTCGCCAATGACCAGGAGATCTGCATGATCAAAGTGGAGATTCAGGACCTGAACGACAACGCGCCATCATTCCCCTCTGACCAAGTGGACATGGACATCTCCGAAAATGCTGCACCAGGCACCCGCTTCCCCCTCACGAGCGCCCACGACCCAGACGCTGGGGACAATGGTCTGCGCACCTACCTGCTCACTCGTGACGACTACGGTCTCTTCTCCCTCGATGTGAAGTCCCGTGGTGATGGCACAAAGTTTCCGGAGCTGGTCATCCAGAAGCCACTAGACCGTGAGGAGCAGAGTCACCACACCCTGGTGCTGACCGCATTGGACGGTGGTGACCCACCGCGCTCAGGCACGGTGCAGATCAATGTGCGCCTCATTGACTCCAATGACAACAGCCCCATCTTTGAGGCAGCCTCCTACGTGGTAGAGCTGCCAGAAAACGCACCGCTAGGCACGGCAGTCATCGACCTCAATGCCACTGATGCCGATGAGGGTACCAATGGAGAGGTTCTCTACTCCTTCAGTGGCTACGCACCTGAGCGCGTCCGTGACCTGTTTAGCATCGACCCACAGAGCGGCCTCATCCGTGTCAAGGGCAACCTGGACTATGAGGAGAGTGGCCTCATTGAGATTGATGTCCAAGCTCGGGATCTGGGGCCAAATCCCATCCCTGCTCACTGCAAGGTCACTGTCCGCCTCATAGACCGCAACGACAATGCTCCCACCATTGGCTTTGTCTCTGTTCGCCAGGGAGCTCTGAGTGAGGCTGCCCCACCAGGTACTGTCATTGCCCTGGTGCGGGTCACCGACCGAGACTCAGGCAAGAATGGACAGCTCCAGTGCCGGGTGCTGGGCGGTGGTGGCGGGCCTGGTGCCGTTCCTTTCACCCTGGAGGAGAACTATGACAACTTCTACACTGTGGTCACCGACCGACCCCTGGACCGTGAGACGCAGGATGAGTACAATGTGACCATCGTGGCACGTGATGGGGGCAATCCCCCACTTAACTCCACCAAGTCATTTTCTGTCCGGATCCTTGACGAGAATGACAACCCACCCCGCTTCAGCAAGAATCTTTATGTGTTGCAGGTGCCTGAGAACAACATTCCTGGAGAGTACCTGGGCTCAGTCTTGGCCCAGGATCCTGACTTAGGCCAAAATGGGACAGTGTCTTACTCCATTCTGCCTGGGCATGTGGGAGATGTCTCCATCTACACTTATGTCTCTGTCAACCCCACAAATGGTGCTATTTACGCTCTGAGGAGCTTCAATTATGAGCAGACAAAGCACTTTGAGTTCCGTGTGCTGGCCAAAGACTCGGGTTCACCCCACCGTGAAAGCAATGCCACAGTGCGTGTCACTGTGCTCGATGTCAACGATAACGCACCCCTCATCGTCCTGCCCGCCCTCATCAATGACACTGCTGAGCTGCAGGTGCCACGCAATGCTGGGGTGGGCTACCCCGTGGGCACCGTCCGCGCCCTGGACAGTGACTTTGGGGAGAGTGGGCGCCTGACATATGAAATTGTGGAAGGCAATGAGGAGCACCTCTTTGAGATGGACCCCACCAGTGGTGAGATACGCACCTTGCACCCCTACTGGGAGGAGCTCAGCCCTGTGGCTGAATTGGTGGTAAAAGTCAGTGACCATGGCAAGCCCAGCCTCTCTGCTGTGGCCAAGCTCATAGTCAGGGCCTTGGCGGGGCCCCTGCCTGAGGCTGGCGAGCCACAGGTGAACGGCGAGCAGCATCGGCGGCCGCACTGGGACTTGTCGCTGCCGCTGATTGTGACACTGAGCACTGTCTCCATCATCTTGCTGGCTGCCATGATCACTATTGCTGTGAAGTGCAAGCGAGAGAACAAGGAGATCCGCACCTATAATTGTCGCATTGCCGAGTATAGCCACCCTCAGCTGGGAGGAGGGGGAGGCAGTGGCGGGGGAGGAGGAGGCAGTGGCAGTGGAGGGGGCAAGGGCAAGAAGAAGAAGATCAGCAAGAATGACATTATGCTGGTGCCCAGTGAGGGCGAGGACAGCCGGGGTCCCCTCAATGTCATGAACGTGGTGAGCAGCCCATCCCTGGCCACCTCACCCATGTACTTTGACTACCAGACCCGCCTGCCCCTCAGCTCTCCCAGGTCTGAGGTGATGTACCTGAAGCCCGCCTCCAACAACCTGACTGTACCCCAGGGACATGTGGGCTGCCACACCAGCTTCACAGGGCAAGGGACTAACGCCAGCGAGGCTCCCCCGAGCCGGATGTCCATAATTCAGGTAGGAGACTTTTAGAATACCCTGGACCTCACTTTAGACACTGGTTTAACTTTCCCTTTTGTCTGCAGTGCAATGTGCTGTAAGGCACCACTGTAGGAACCAACACAAGTCACTAAAGAGTGGTGGACTTAATGGAAGTGGAACCAGACAACATCTGGTGGGTCTGGTTCTGCTGTCTCATTGATGTTTCCCATGCGATTCAAAAGAAAATGCCCCGTGAAACACAGACAGAGTTACGGCAGTGCCAAGGAGGTGCATGTGAGAGTGTGGGCAGGCATTTAGCTCATTTGAGGCATGCTGGGGTATTTTCCCAGGAGACTGTCAGACGAGGTGGGCACTTCCACAGGTTTCACTGCTCTTTGGTTTGGGGTGGAGAGGAGGGAGGGCATTTCTAAAGTGGTCCTACTACCTGCAGTAACTAATAGGACAGGGAAGAAATTGCACACTGAGGACATCTATTGCAACAGCTTATTATAGCCCTCCAACCTTGTATATAAATATGAGCTATCATTCCAAGACGTATGTTTTAATTTTTTTTAATTTTCCTTTTTCAGAATATATATCCATAAATATATTTTTTGACAGTATCATTGGGGCCCCATTGCCTCCTCCTCTCCCCATAAACAACTAACTTTTCAGTGCTGAAAATTCTGCTTAGTCAAATAGAAAGAAAATGTATGTGGTGACTCCCTTCTACCTCCAAGTGTTAACAAAACTCACATCCTGTCATAAACCAACAAAACAACTAGTCAGATTTCCAGTAGCCTGAGTCAACATTGATGATTGCTTTATAGTGAAAGACTTACACACTGTCTTCTACCAAAGCTCATTTAGAAATTGTAGCTGGGCTGCATTCTGCTGCCAATTATATCCACACTGTCCTCTACTGACTTTTGTGAATGTGAGAAATGGCAGAATTTGGACCATTGGATATAGAATACTAATCAAAGAATGACTTAATTTTTAGCAGGTAGTTTAAAGTCGAAACTCAGAAGATTTATTTCAGAGCAGTGAACTTGCAGAGTGAAGGTGAGGGCAGAAATTGGCTCCAGTTGATTTAATTTAAAGTATTACTTCATGATTAATGCAGCTTAATGTTCAAACACTACAGGTATGTTCCAAAGTGATTTTTAACGTTCGGATTGAAAGCAGGCTCTGGATAATGACTATTAAATATATTTGAAATGTCATATCTGTTTTATCCTGTGGTTCTCCTGATATGCTGTTGTGAGTCATAGGGGAATGAGCTGAGTGTATCAGAAGTGACACAGACTCATTTTGTGTATGCAGCTAGTGGGAAAGAAGTTGCACTGTAGTCACTTGATGTACCCAAAGAAGATTCATAATACCTTGGAGTTACCATGCCCTGTGATCTGTGAACACCAAATGTTCTACTTGCCAGCTGTATCTAATACTTTAAACTGAATAGAAATGGCCAGTGGTAATTGACAGATTGAAGAACCAATATTTAAGTAATCGGTGACCTGGAAATGGAACATTTATAACTGGGAAAAAAAAAAAAAAGAAAAAAAAAGGAAAATAAAACCTGCCTGTACAAGGTCACTGTAAACTAATCCTCAAGTGACTATTGACTTGTTTCACAGAAACAATTTCATTTTATGCCTATCATGAATTTGTGTTGCTATCAATTAGGTGAGTGGAGCAATACTTAAAATCTGAAATTGATTTTAACAAAAAGTGACACTTTAGGAAAGAGTTTAGGTTAGGGCACAACCAGAGATAATTTGATTTATTACTCAT
The DNA here is from genome assembly GCF_027579445.1 of Ammospiza nelsoni. Lineage (NCBI taxonomy): Eukaryota > Metazoa > Chordata > Aves > Passeriformes > Passerellidae > Ammospiza > Ammospiza nelsoni. The sequence continues at coordinate 62,328,464 of NC_080634.1, forward strand.
GCTTTAAAAAACAAATAACTTTCCATGACACTGATTTAAGTAATGTCAACTTTTTTTTTACTGTAAAATGGAGTTGTCAGAAAGCTAAAAAAGAAACACTCCACATTTTTTTCCTACTGACAAGTGTAATAGTTACTAAAAGACAGGAAATTATACTTTCCTACCACCATGTAATGTCTATATAAAGCAATTAATTAATGTATTGATGCTACTGAATAGTAAAGTTTCACTTGTAGTGTAAATCCCTATGGAAAATATGATTCCTTCTTTTTTACAGTGTTCACTGTATAAGATCAATCATGATTTTTTTTCCCCTGAAATCTATATAAAGGTAAAAGAGGAATTTCCTCCCTTAAAAAGTGTGTTGTGGTTTCTGTAAGAGTTTTCATTATGACAACTATGGAAAATGCTAACTGAAACTCCTCGTAACATGTAGTCATGTATCTAATGCTGGTCTTGTTTTCCCTCATTACCTACACAGAGTGTTTTGGAGGTTTTCATGCTCCAGTCAGTAGATTAGAAAACATTCAGTTCTACCTAGTGTACAGCCTGTTCAAACATACTTACTGACGCTCTATTTTGTAGTTGTATTGGCAAAACAGACGCAGTAAGAAACAGCGTACTTGGTTTCTATTTAGAAAAGGCTCAGATTTAAAGTAGCTAGAGGGGAAAATTGATCCTCTTCACTGTACTTTTGCATTACTAAAATACATTTTGTATTCTCCATCTCCACATCCCTGGAGTAAATTTTATATAAAATTTACATTTAGAATGTAGGCACTACTTTATGTCTGGTCCTGTACTTCTGCCTCATGTAAAATTTAAACTTCAGACTTAAGAAGAAATAGTAAAGGATCAGCCCTCTCTCTGGATCTACTATATCTTGAATCACTCCAAGAAACCTGTGTCTGCATATGTAACTTACACAGTTAGGAGTCAAGGGTGTAGGCAGTGGGGAAAAAATAAAATCCAGCTGCTTTATCATGTCTTTTAGTTAATCAATCTAGTTAAGCAATTTTCTTCAGTACCTCAGTAAAGGGAAGGTTAACAATTGTGTAAGGGTTCTCTAACATATGTTCTGATTAGTTTTTACAGATATATTTTTGAAACATGACAATTCCATACTATGTAATTCATACAATGGAACAGCATTTCTTCATTCTCATTTTCTTGGCAAATGTTTAATGGCACAATAATCTTTAAAACATTATATATACATACATATATATGTGTGTATATATATATGTACATATTATATGGAGATGTATATACATGCTAAATATTATATATTTACTTAGTACCTCCAATTGATTCTATAAATATTTAATAGCAAATAAATAATTTCTTTCTCAGTAAGATTCAAATTTTCTCACTCTTATTAGGAGTGCATATTTTTTTTCCTTTTACTCCCTAGTAAGATCTAGTGAAGCCAATGGGCCTTATGGTTCCCTTATTTCTCATGAAAGTATTTTACCATACAGATAGCCCAATTTATATCAACAAATACCTGTGGAGTAAAGTGTTACTTAGTGACTAGGGGTTTCAGACTGACCCAAAAGGACCACCAGTTGAATGAAATACTTCCTGATATGGGTAAGAGTGGTGTAATCTTGCCTCTCTTTAAGTGACTTCTGTTACACACTAATCACACAATTTGACAGCTTGTGTGTTTGCTCATTTTGCAGCATCCACCTATGTACCACAGTTGCCTGTGCTACTTATATATGAGTCAATGAACTTCTTCAGTACCATAAAAATGGAGTAATTTAAACATGCATGCATACATATATGTATAAAATGTTGGATGGACAGACGAGGATGCTGTATACATTCAACTTTTATTGGTGCAAGAGACTTGCAAGTTCTTAAGCCCTCTGAAAATTGATCATTTGTGATTTGATGTGCACCTGAGATTGATGTGCATTAAGAAAAGTGTTTGGTAACGTGCTGAGAAGTTACACATTCACCAGCCCATGTTATATTGTTCTTATCTTCTGCAATCATTTTTTAAAGATAGTTTAGAAACAGTGCTTTCAAGCAAAAGTCTGTTAAAAATATTTAAATATTGGGCCGTGCTGTACAGTTCTCATTGCCAGAGTCAAAATTCCACGTGACTTTTGAATCACTTAAGAGCCAAACTATTAATTTTTATTGGGAAGAAGGAAAGCAGGAGAAAATGGAAACTCAACATGGCTGAAAGAAGATTTCTGTTCACTCTAGAACTTAAAGAAAATTTGGCTCTTCTCATTCTGGTGACCTACTCACCTGACTACAAGAAACAGAATTTTGCTTTATTTTGAAGTGCAGACGTCAGAAAAAAAAAAGTATAAACATACATAGAGGTGTATCTCTTCTACCAAAATTTTGAGTTAGTTAGTTTGCCTTTCCCTGTGTGAGCAAATCACAGCTTCTTCTTGCAGATTTTCAATAGGTAAGAGTAGATGGATAAAGGAAAACAAATAGTTTCTTTACACAAATAGCTTCCAGAAATAGATTCCTCAACGTGAAATATCAGTAGTGTAGAAAACTGTCTGCAATATGCAAGAGTAGTGTTGGTCATCCTAGAAATTATTTATTGCTATACTTGTGGTGTAATTGGGGAGTTTTGTAAATGTATCAGGAATAAGGTGGGTGTGAATAAAAAAAGAGGTGGTCACAGCTTTTGTTAAACAACAGCTAAAAGTGAATGTGCAGAAAGAAGCTCTCAAGCTGGGGATCGGTCTATCTGCTGTACCAGGCACTCCCACTGCATTTCAAGATAAAGTACAGATCATTCTTAATACTTCAGGCACCTGATGTTTATGATGTAACAATAGATTAGTGTCAAGTCCCAGTGCAGCTTCATCTCTAGGCATCTGGTAATACCTATGAAGATAGAGTCTTCAAGGGAAATAAAAAACCCATGAGCCACATTAGTGCTGCTCTGTCTTTAAATGAACTATTTCATACCTTGAGAAACTTCTGCTCAGAAATTTCAAGATTACAAAAGGAAATCTGCAGCCGCTGCATATAAGGAGAAGCAGCTTTCATCAGAGAAGTTGCACTCATCCTCAGTGATTTAAATTCCCATCTGAAAACAGAGGTATATATGTTTTTTTTTATCCCCTACTTCAACTGAGGAATATTATTCCCTGTTCTCACTAGAACTAGTACAAGGTAACATTTTTCATCAAGAAGATACTGGAGCACTAAGCACTTGCAAGTTTGCAGGTTTCTACTCTATATAGTCCATATATTACATATTCTAGGGATATATCTAAAGCCACTAAGTTGTGACATGCAACTCTTGAACTACCTGCCTGGGTATCATTATTGTGGCTTTAATAGTATTTTGCAAGGCTAGATGTTTTGCAAAATAATTCCTTTGAATGCTTGCATTTTGTTAATACAGTCTGCAGCTTTGTGTACAGTCTGGCTTTGTACAATGCACATTTGTGAACAAGGTGTTACATTGCTCTGCAGCTTTAGTTTCATTCACTGGATGAAGTCCATTCTAGAGTTGACTATGTAAAAATTTCAGGGCAAAACCTTTCCTATGCGTCCATGAAGCTTTGATTAATTTTTTTTTTTTTTTTTTTTTGTCAATGTGCACTGCATAGTATCGAGGCACAAAACATGCACATTTTAGGACCAGATCTGGCAACACACCACTCACTGTGGCATGTGCACAGGCTGCTGAAATAGACAGAGAAAGCAGAATTGAACTCCTTTTTTGTGTTACATCTGTCCTGGTCTTGATCTGAGTTCTTCACTGGTGATATTTATAGCACTATTATTTTAAAAGGATCATTCTTGATATACAGGTCTATTTGAAATCTAAACAACTTTCCAAGATGAAGAGCTGTAATAAAGAGCAACAACAAAAAAAAAAAATAGAGGAAAAAAACAAATTAACAATCAAAAGTGGAATGTACGTATTATGAAAAAGAAAAGAGTCTTTCCAGAACAGAAATTCTTGTTAACAAAAAAATAAGTATAATATCTCTGTAGAACTTGCTGTTTTATAAAAGACATGAAGCAAGTTATGTAAGATTGAGTGTCACAGCTCTCAACTGTTCTTAAAGTTGTCTGAGCTTTCTACATCTTTGTATTCACTGTCACTACCTAAACTTAGCTGGAAATATCCCTACAATTTTCTGATTAATCAGTGCAGTTTCAATGACTGATCAATCCTTTGATGAGTTATCTATAACAACATATTTTCTCAAGTTTCTATTGTCCTTCCCCATGTTGATAAAAGGCAGTTCTTACTCATAATTCAGTCAATAGCATAATTTTGACTTCATAAATGGTATTGGTGGTTCAAGAGTGAATCCTGATGAGACCTTTATGGAATGCAGCCAGGAATAGTATGATTGGGCCCTTTATTTTGAGGTTTTAGGGTTTTGTGTTTTGTTTGTTTTTGGTTTTGTTTTCTTATGCCATCTTTACAAACAATTAATGAGACTGGAATTTAGATGTTTTTTGTAACTATGATGTGAAGTGTAACACAGAATCATAGAATGGCTTAAGTTGGGCAATACTTTCAGGATTCCAATGGTAAGCCATCAAGTCTGATGGTTAACCCAGAATAATCATGTGTACAGTGGAAAAGAAATCAAATACTCCATTGAACGTATTGCTGAACATATGCTACCACATGTTTTCATATATTTCTTAAACTGTGAATAATGCAGCATTATTATTAAAACTTACTAAATATTTTTACTTGGAAAATTAGCAATAGGTATGTATGAAATATTCACAAATATTTCTTGGTATTAGGAAAGCATAGATACAATCTGGTTTCTCTGGTAAGACAAAAGCATCATTAAAAATTTCCTCCCAAGTCACAATATCTGGATGTGAACCAGCTGTGATTTAATTTAAAAAAATAGTATTTTTTTGGTCTTTTTTCCCCAGTATTTTTTTTTCTTCCTCTTTACTACCTTCCTCCTCAGGACGCATTAACACATCAGCCAATATTTACATATATGTTTCTAAGTATCATGCCTAATTTGTTCTTGCTTTTGTTGTTTCTACAAAAGTTAAAAGTCTCAAGTTAAATTAGATTTAGGTTTTGCCAGGCAAGGCACTCATTCTACATGTATATGGGTTGTTTTTTGGATTTGGTTTTGTTTTTTTCTGAAGAAAACATATATGTTGCATGGCAGAATTCTTCAGATACTTCTTCAAGCCTGAGGGAGCACCTGCACGTATGAAGAAAAGGCATTTTGACACTAGTATTAATGTTTTCCAATAGGTAAAAAAAATCAGTGATGAGAACTTAAACAAGGATTTGTTGACCAGAGCAGAAACACAGCTCTGTTTTTATCTTTAAAATATAGAAGCAATCCTCTGATGCCAAAAGGTCAGTGTGGAGCAGTTGGGACAAATTTTTGCAGCAGACAGCCTGAAAGCTTTGTGCTTTCAATTGTATGGCTACTTCAGCTGTAAGAGAAGTGATAAAATTAATGCTAAAGTGTTCAAAAGTACAGGAAACAAGTAAAACTCTCAGGGGACTGCGGGCTCTTGCCTTAATAGAAAAAAGAGGAAAAAGAAAAGTAATAGAAAAAAAAGTACTAGAAAGAGAGTGGTAAAATTACTGGGGAAAAAAGTTCCTTGAGTTTAAGTGTTTTATTTGTTAAGTTTTTAATGGAGCATCAAGGACATTAACAAGTCACTGCTTTTGTTGATGAGATGAAACAAAGTAATGTGCAGCTGCCATAATTCTTAGCCAGGGTGCATTCTAAGCCCTACTAATCTATTTGCCATAGTGCAACCTCTGTTTTTCAGTCTGCTGTTGACTTTTTTTTTTTTTTTAACAGAAGAAGATTCTGGATTAATTACTGTAAATCCTATGAGAAAGGAAAAAAAAGTAAATTATTAAGCAGTTTTGATAAAATACTCAGTATTAAGTACTACATTCAAGAAGAAGCAAATTCTTATGAATGTCCCTGTTAATTAGGATATTAGACAGTGCTTTAAATAACCTTCTTGAGCAGTCATATATTTTCTAGTTAAATCCCAGAGGCTACTGATACATTTCCTTCTTAATAAGGTCACATAAGAACCATCTCTTTCTCCTACTGGCTTGCTTCCACTCGGGAGTGGTTTTACCTGTAGGGAAAGGTACCAGATCAATTCATTCACTTGCTTGACATGAAATCTCCTTTTTTTGTCCTGAAAACTGAGGAGTCCCTCTAAATACAAAGACAAAACTCTATAGTTTCAGTCAGTTACTAGTGTTATTTGTACAGAGGAACAGCATAAAGATCAATTTATATCTCACTTTGGTTCACTGAGGGTATCTCCTTTTCCAACCCTCAAGACCATCAGTCCCATTTTGGTCTATTTTCAATAGAATAAGGTATAAGCAGTCTAGGCATGTTAAATCCTTCAAATTAAGATATTTGATTTTAGCCATGGACCTTTCTACTGGCTCTGTGGCATATGTGTCAGATCAGAGTTTCTCACATTCATAACGTACTTTAACAGAAAAGTTCCCAATCTCATCCTGTTCCCTGCTGGGTGGCTTTGTGCTGCAGTCCCTGCAGCCTGCCAAAGGAGAACTCCGAAAGGGAAAGGAAAAGTCTTGTCATGGGACGTAGATGCATCATTTCAGCTGCGTGGGTGAGACCTCTAGTCGATGCATTGTAGGTTCTTGCAGTTATAGTCATGCACTCTATTTTCAGAGGGTGGTTCAGACCATCTACTGATCTGTATACGGCATGTGTGTATTGCCTGGACTAGTTCTAATGACCTCTGATTATTCATATTTCCAGGCCTTTTTCTGGAACACTTCCAGACACTTTTATTATATTGAAATGGCTCTTACAGTTCATTGAGCATCCAGCATAGTACTGTTGAATATGATTGGTGCATGTGCATATACTTATTAAAACAAAAAAAAAATCAGGCAGTTAAACTGCATAATTGTGGGAAAACGAATCATAACAATAAAAGACCATTTAAGTTAACAAGCTTTGTGATCAAAGAATAAATGCAGGTTAGATAAATGAGACTCTAGATGTAACTAATCTACATAAATAAGCTTCAGTCTGAATAGAGGATAGAACTGTATTAAAATAATCTTAAAATGTTTTAAAAGTATTTTACTTTAATGCTTTTATCATTTCTAGTTTAATTTCATGATATTTTTAACATTTCTTCTCTATAAAAAGACCTGAGTTAAGTGATAAACTACTTTTACATGCTTTTATGTTTTGATTAACAATGTTTACAATGCAAAAAAAAGTCTAAACTAATACAAGTAAACAAAAGTAACATCATAAGTTTTCATTCTGGTTTGACTGGGTTGTGTGTCAAAAACATAAAGCATTTTTAATGTCTTAATTTTAATTTTTTTATGTGGCAATGTTTTTTGATTGATTTTTAATTAAAGAAAAACATTAAAGGGAACATTTAAAGGACAATTTCTTGTTTACTGTCTTTATCAGCAGAGAGCAGCCTTTGTAGTGTTTGAAAGCTGGTGCATTAAAAATCAATTTCAAGTCTTCAAAGCTGTAAACTCTTGCTTGCTTTGTAGATATATACTGTTTTTAAAATCATTGGAAGCACAGTTGACAATTGAATTAAAACAAAAGGTAAATAATGGTTTCATGAACATTTGAAGGATTTTAATGTATTTTTAATAATAGCTACAGGAATTTTTTATAGCGACAGACATGTGAATAACAATTTGTAGCTTTTAAATGCATAATTTGTTCCCAAAGACAGTTTTGTGCATTCTTTTATTAAGAGAATTTTGTTTAAAACTTCTCTTGGTGTTATTCTGTTGTTTTTACTGAATACTATGATTCAAACACAGAACATGTCAGTCAGTTTCTTTACTTACTATATTTCTGTCTCGCTCTTCGCTGATTGCTAAGCAACCACTTATGATTGTTTAGCTGCGAATCAGTTTAAAAAAAAGGTAAGCTGAAGTGGGCTAAACAAAATGTTCATTAATTCTTAATGAAAATATTTAAATTCTATAAAATTTTAAAAGTAACAAAGAAAGGAACATTGTCTGAACGATGTACCTCAGATTCAGCACTTGAGTGGCTGCCAGCAGAGTCAAAAATGCTCTTTTTGTGCAAATCTAGAAAAAAGCGTGTCCTTAGTCAGTGCATGAGTAATTTTGAGGCCTGTGGAAATATACATATATATGTATAATTAAGTTAATAATATTTCTTTCAGGGTAGGATCCTTAAAACACGTAATCAGTGATCATTTTAATTTAGGTCGACAGAAACATAAAAATAAATAGATCATTTACAGGTGTGGGGTTGCTGATGTGCATAAGCATGTGCAGAATTCAGCCCAGAATCTGTTATTCTGTGTTACCTGAACTGCTCCCTGTTGCGTCTCTCCTTTGCTTTAAGAATGTTGCAAAAGCTGTTAGTTTCACTTAGCCTCCAACTACATTTTCTCGTATTCTGTTGAGATAGTCCTGATGTCTTGCTTTCTTGCAGAGACTTGAGTAATTTGATATGCAGATTTGAAGATCATAAAAACAATCCAGCTTTGATGATCATGAGCCAGATTGTCCAGCCACAGCTGTAAAGTACCAAGTGTGTTCTTTTGTGATCTCTTCAACATTTCAGTGGATCAAATGACAATGAGGATATAGTGGAATTTAGAGTGCTTGGGAAATAATGAAATTAAAAGCCTTTTTAAAATGACAGCCAGACAGCTTAGAAACTATTATATTTCTAGGCTATGGGCCAGATATGTAACTGTGTGTACACATGCATACATGGATATATTCAGAAAAGAGAGCAGAATGGAATCAAAAGATCCATCTAGATGGATAAAAACATTATTAATGAGCAATGTGCATCTAATTTTTATTTTTTTTAAAATATTGTATATGATCTCAACAGAGCTGTGTAGCAGTGTTTTGGAAGATGCTGTCAACATGCACCTTTTGCTGCAAACTAGAAAGCATCAAGTTTAGAGACAAATGATATTGTCATTTTTTTTCCTGAGGCAAGAGTATTGGTAAGGAAGGACCTCATTTTCCACTTCGTGATGGAATCCTGCTATCAAACTTCAGGATTGAGAGTGATGATTAAAAGGAAGTATAATTCATGCAACATGTGAAAAGAAGCAGCACTTAACTGATTCCACAGCCTGCATTAGTTATTAAAAAGCACATGATAATTTGCATCTCATAGCTCCAAGGCGAGAAATATATCAGTCAGCTTTGTAGCCTTTGAGTGAAAAGGAGGTGAAAACAAGATATTGTCTGTTACATCTTTCCACATACAGTCTATATTTTGTCTAAATCTGAACATGTATTTTGTCTATTTAAACCACATGTAGCTTCTTTTCAGGTGTAACAGGCTATAGTATTGCAAGGGGCAGAAGCAACTGTATCAATTTATTTTATTATGTATTCATTGGCCATCACATACATGATCTTTCCCAAAAGTATATCTCTCATTATTGCAACAATGCGATATAACAAAATAATAATTCCTTCAAGCGTGAAATAACTAATTTTAAGTATTTTCCTGGGCTCATTTATTTCAAACAACCTTCCAATTTTGAAGAGAGCTTCAATTTCAGTTCATTTAATATATGTATAGAACACAAATAGACTTTCCTTCATCCCCTGATATTGGCAAAGGAAATTTAGGAATGAATATCTGGATTTCCAGATTTTGACCTACTTGTAAACCAAGAAGAAGCTGTTTCTATTAAACAAATTTAAGCTTTGGGAATTTTGGTTAGCAATTGCAAAAATATTTAGATAAATTACTTGCGGTTATACTTGTCTTGCTGATACCTGTGAATGAAGAAATACGCGCACATGCTGAATAGCCATGGGAGGAGAACACTTTTTTAAGGGAAAGTTTTTGTTCTGATTTAAGTTTTGGATTTTCTATAGTGTTTTTTAATAAAGACAATTACATAGTAATTTGGGTTAGAATGCATGCCCAGTTCCCCATTTCAAAACCCAATTTGTTACTACCTGTGGCTATTTCTATTAAAAAAGAAACATAATTACTATGAGTCTCAGCAGTCTAAGAGTAAATTTTTGCAATTACAATGCTTCCCTTGGGCAGATATATGAAAATGGCAGATTAATTCCTGCCAGTCTATTCCTTGCACATCCTTAAGGTTACTGGTAGCTTGGACTATGATTATATTGGTGGTGTTTATTGTCCTGTGGCTAAGGTTAAAGAAGGAATGCTACTATAAACCCTTAGGACTAGGATGCTATACCACTGCCTTGCAAAGTCTCTGTGCTGAAGTGTGATCCACAGCATCCTAAGAGCATGCTAAAATCATCATGGAAAGTGGAGGATTTTGCTGTTGATTTCAGCATTACTTAGAAGGATATTTTGTATTTTATTGCTTTATGCCTCAAAAGATTTAAATAAAAACACCAAACAAACTCAAGTTTAATAATTCTTAGGAATTTATCAAGACATTAATAAAGCTGCAGGTAGTTCCTTAATATTTTATAGATCTGTTTTATTCCAAATAGCACATTGCATGAAACACCAGTAAACAAAGATGGCCCTGAAATTATATAAATGAAGAAATTCCCATGGAAATAATTCATCTTCCAGTGTGTTTCTCTACCTGTAAACAAGTTTTGAGAGCATACGAGTACATGAATTGCATGCAAAGGCGGAGCTCCTGGAGATCACTCTCTGCAGCTAGGCACCTAACTCCATATTGAATTCCAGTGTTGGAAGTTGGTGTGGCTTCACATGGGCTCATGATCCACCTGCAGGGAGCAGCATTAGTCTGTGTTACACATGATCTGGTTTGAGTATCCAGGAAGAGCAGTATGAGCAATCCCAAGTTATTTATTTTACATTTTGCATGAACTTTTGTTTGAAATTTCTTGCACTGCACCTGGAGTGTTTTGTTTTCTTTTCCCCGTTTGAAAGAGGTTTCCACATGTGCCACTTCTGGATGTCAACTTGGGGACATCTGTAATGTGGACATTATTTAGAGATGGTTTCATTAACTATTTTCTTTGACAGGTCATATATAAAATTTTAAAAAGTAAAATATATATGCATCCTTCAGTTGATGTTCAATGCATTCCACTTTGGAAAAAAGTGCTCACACATACTGGTGCTGAGCATCCTGCTAATTAGAGAGGAAGTCCATAATTAAATCCCTGTGTTCTAACAAACCCCTCAGTCAAATATTAGCATTCATGTTCAGTCACTCTATCCCCGGTGAAACCTGCAGCAGTGTCCTAGATATTGACAAACCAACACTGCTTTGGAACAGAACGATGACTTTATCTAATCCTGGAATCTTTGCAGAGAACATATCTTATGTGGATCTTCTTAATTTTACAGAAAGATCTGATTTCAGAGTCTTGATGTGGCAAGCCATAATGAGAAGGGCAATCCAGAACATTTTTTTCCCAGTCTTTTAAGAACTTATGGGTCAAAGTCAGCTTTTAAATGCCTATGACGGTAGAGATTACCTGTGTTAAGTGGGTGTTGTGTTCTACATGAGGTGATCCTATAAAGAAGGGTAGCTAATTTTTCTTTTACTTGTTTTGAATCAATTTAATATACAGTACCATCAGAAGACATTGCAGTAGGTTAACACTGAAGCGACAGAGTTGTGGATGCATGCACACAGCCCTGTGTAAGAATAGCCTTATTATTTTTTTCTGTCCAAGTCTACTTGACCCCTGCTGCTATGCTCATGGTATAATGGTGTATTCAGTCAAACTTTCCATTTTATGAGGTACCTCATCATAGACACATGACTGTTATGACTTTAAAATATATTTAGGGACAGAACCTCTTGCTAAATTTGTGCAAGCCTAAATTATTTATCTTATGTCACAAATAATAAATCAACTCATCACCATCTTACAGTTGGAAATCTCCTTGCATGGCCGTGTGAGTCTGTAAAGCTTGATGATCTACTATTCTGTCATAAATTCAGCCATTATTTTGGCAGCATATTTAGTGCTTTCCTAGTGCTTAGAGGAAATAATTATGCAAAGGTATTTGTGTGAATGTAGGGCTTTGTATCTTGTCAAAAAATGTTTAGAAAATACCTTGTTGAGTATTTTTAAGAAAAAAGTGAAAATAAAGAGTTGCATGACCTAAATAAGAAATTAGACAAAAACTTGAAATGTAAGTTTTAACATCTGTGATATTTTTCTGAATTCCTAGGGAATTTGACGGAATCATTGCTTTTCTGGTGTGAGATTTTAGAAAGAGAAAGGGGATAAGGCGGCAGCTTTAAAGAAAAGGAGGTGATCTAGATTTACCCCTTTTTTCTGATCGCCACCTAGGAAGAAAGCTTCAGTGTTCCTCTTTGTGTGTGTTTTCTGTGCAGGCAGTGAGGCTTCAGAACCAAATCCTGCTCCATCTTTGTTGCTAATTTCTTTCCCTCAGTAGGGAGGAAACACAGACCTGGAATTTCATGCCACATACAGCATTTGCTGCCTAGCTAATCACCTTTCCCCGTCACTGCCATTACAAATCTGTTCAAATGCAACTTTCTTCAGCGTACAACATATGTATCTGTGGGAATGTAGCACACCATGTAAAGGCTCGCTTAGCTGGTAATTGAAGTAAGCAGACTGATCCAAGGGCTATTGAAACCAGTTTGAAAACACCCATTGATTTCGCTGGACCTCAGGTCATGGCTTGTGGGAGTTTTATTGTTGCCTTTAGTGCGAGTGTGGGTTGGACAGAAAAAGGTAAACATACTGGGTAGATGTTAACACAAAGTTAACAGATTTTGAATATCCAGTGTCTCTGTTTTCTCCTTACTAAATATGATAAGTACAAAACAGATTAACAGTTTCTAAAGGCCATAATTTGTTCTCCTTCTCCACCATCTAGTACTGTGGTGTTTATAAGCTTTTATCTGTTCAGAAAACATTTGGGTTATGTTGCTCTTAGAAACAGGAAATAAGCAGTGGTAAGAATAGGAAAAAATTTCACTTTACTTACTGGCTTCACTGAGAATTTCTGCTAAGTAAGTCTCAAAATTAAAAAAAAAATAAAGCCAGGAGATCAACATTGAATGTGAAAGACAGAAAGAAAGAGAGGAAGAGAGAGAAAAGAAGAAAAAAAGAAAGAGAGAAAAGAAAGAAAGAAAGAAAGAAAGAAAGAAAGAAAGAAAGAAAGAAAGAAAGAAAGAAAGAAAGAAAGAAAGAAAGAAAGAAAGAAAGAAAGAAAGAAAGAAAGAAAGAAAGAAAGAAAGAGAAAGAAAGAAAATACACTTGTTCTCAGGCAGAAAAATGGGTTCTAAACATTTTTAAATTCTAAACAAATACTTTGATCATATCCTCATATCCTTACATTTCAAGGCAGTATTTCAAAAGTCTTGCCTTTATTTTTAAATTTCCTTTAAATTCTAGACTTCATATTTAACATGAAAAATCAAAACAAATCCAACCGACAAATGCTATCAAATACACACTCCTATATGTATTGTTATTTTGAGTTCATGGTATGATATTCTTAGAATAAGCTGGATATTGTGATAAGTGCAGATTTCATTCTAGTTAGCTAATTGTAATTGAGTCTGCTATGCAGTAAACATAATATCTGTTAGGAATACTAAGGTAGACTCAACATGGTGGGAGCCATAGATAAAAGGAGCATTAAAGCGTTTCAAATTCAATCATTAGGTTTCATTGCACCCATCTGCTACCAGAAAATATAATGGGTAGCTTGATTCATTGACCCTTAACTGTCATTTTTGAACCATATTTTCTTAAATCCATATTTTCAAGTCAGATTTAGAGAGTTAATTTGGTAAGAGAATACCGAGTATATTTTAATGCAATTACTTTTTTTCTTTTCTTTACTTTTTTTTTAATATATAATCAGATTTAACGGTCTCTTGCATGTTCTACTAATCCAGTGAAAGTAGTTATTTCATATTGAATGTGGTTAAAAGCAACTAATGTTCAACTTCATTAAGACTTCTATTAAATAGAAGGTTTGCTGAATTTCTGCTATTTTTTAATTCATGAACTATTACCTTTTAGTTATTATTTCTGGGGATTTCTGTTACACGAGAATTATACTTACATGTTTCATTTCCACAAAGACTATACAGCACAGCACAACGGCTAAATGCAGATTGAAACTGTGGAGTGCTTTGTATTTTGTTTCCAAAATATATTTTATCTCTTTCCTTTTGTGTTCTGAAGCAGATATTATCCTTTTGGGGGGGGGGGGAGGTTGGAGAGTGGGGTGGGTGAAGTGCCTACATCTCTTAGCAGATCTATATGTGTGGCACACAAGTAGACTGTGTCACAAAATAGCAGTTTTACTTAGTGAAAGCAGGAAACAATGTGATAAATGAGGATAATTTAATGTTTTCTCAGCAATGGCAAACTATTATGCTGTTCTGTCATCTGAAGTTTTTGTAATGGAAAAAAGTGGTTACATGTATTTCTTTACACAACAGGACATAATTCCTGAAATATTTATATAATATAGAGACAGATGTATGTAACCTAACCTTATAATCCCATTTCACAGCTTTCCCAAATACTGGGAAGCTCAATAAATGGGAAGCCGATTATATTGGCACTGTAACTCTATTAATAGGATTCGGATTTGCCTTATTGACAAGCCAGTACTGTTAATATGATCCAGTATATTAAATTGACAGGAAAACTGGAGCGATAGAATGTATCTACATCCTAATTGACAGGGAAGCTCTTTCAAAAGGTTCTTAATGTGGTTTTTATTGACAGAGTAGCTTCAGTAAGTACATATCATTGGTGAGCAGTGTAAATTTATTGGATGCAACTGTACTAGCAGATTCAGGTGCAGTTATTGTTTTGTCTTCCCATTCTTCCATCTTTGCTTTGCTATAAGTTGTGTAAAGCTCTCTTGTAAGACCTTTACAAATGCTTGTTACAACACCAGTCTGACTGCAGCGCTCACAGGCATTTGACAACTTGTGAATTATTTTAAATGTGTTCATCATTTTTAAATGAATAGCGGCAGTGCAGAGCAATGCAATAATATGTCATGAATTTCATTATGTTTATTTATCGACGCTGTGATAATGTTATTGTACTTTCAGCTTGAGCTCTTTCTGTGGTGTGATGTTTGGAACTTCTTCCTACATTCTTATCTTGCATCTTCTCCAAAATATAGTTCAACTTCAGAACTCATATTACAATTCCTTTTTCCTAGTCACATTTGACAACTTTCCACATTCTCTTCTGGGATCATGCTAATTTCATTGCACTTCATGTTTCTCCAGTGCAAAATAAAATAAGGCTCAGAAACCTGAATTAATTGTAAAAAACCCAGCAATCTGAGTTTGGTCTGGAAAATCTTGATTCCCTTTTCCATAGGAGAAAGTTTTGGGTTCAGTTTCCCCAGTTTTTCTTCGTCACATCTTTCTTAGAGAGAGATGTCTGACCTTAAACACACATCCTGCACTGGTAGAGAAGCTGAAGGCTTCTGTTGAGCTGACTTCCCTGCCAACGGAGACAAGCTTGTTCCTGTAATGCTTAAATCTTTTATTTCATATCAGAAAGCCTGATGTGGGTCTGGTCTCACCTCATCTTTTGAATGTCACTCAGGTCTATTTTTTACCAGGATCACTTAAAATTATGTCATTCTGTAGTGACCTTTTTAGCTTCTTCAGTCTTCTGACTTGGTGCAATCATCAGTGAGATGAGAGGAACCTTGTCTGAGCCTTGTGATTTCTAATCCTTGCACTGTGTTAAATTCCCACAGCCCAGGCTTCTGCCATCTTTAGTGTCCTATGCCTTGCAGAATAAACACTTGTAAAAATTTAAAAAATAGTTAATTTCATTAAACAAATAGTGAAAACAACTGAAATAATCTACAATGACTTAGTATGATACCCTAACCAATAAATCAACAATAATTAATTTTGGTAACAAACATGGTACTTGCTAAGTGAAAACAGTGCATGGATTAGGCATTTATACAGGGAGACCTGCATTCCTTTGCTTATGGGAGAGGATGGTAGTGTCTGTCCTCAGAGTTTCACTTTTCAGAAGTCACTGTGCGATTGGCTGAAGAGCTCAAGACCTGTTCCTCTCACAGTTTTGCTTTTCTCTTTCAAGAGAAAGAGAAAACACGAGCCACCAACCAACACTTTAAGAGAGAGTACAGCAGCTTCATGAATGATATTGCCTTGTGCATTTGACTGTTTTTACTGCCCTGTGTTTTCAATGTGCTTTTGAAGAATGCTGTATATGTCAAAAATTCACATAAACACACTGTAGGACTTTTAACACCAAAATACACATCTTGCAGCAAGTGTGAAATTTCCCAAATATGTACAAGTCATATAAATTATATATCAAAAGCATTTTCAAAGGAATGAGAGTGGAGAGCACATAGTAGGATAATATTTTTTTTTTTAAATAGCCTATTTAATTTTGTCCTTGAAAGGAGTAGAATAACTTATGAGAGGTTTATGGCCAGTTTTTGGTTTTGTTGTTGTTTGTTTTTGCTATTGGGATAGTGAATTTTCTTAATGAAGTAAATCTTGTGGAAGCAAAAACTACTATACACACTCACTGGCAGTCTTATACTGAGAAGTCTTTGTGAAAAATTGTACTATGTTGAACCCACACTGTTCCTAACAAAATGAAGACAATTGTCTGCTCTTTCAAAACTCAATTTGGCAGAATACAATTCTTTTGCCTCCAGAAGAGATTACCATTATATAAGATCTTTGTTTCATGGGGGAAGGGTGAATACTTGGAATTCAGCTTTTAAAGAAAAGGCACAGAAGATGCTTGAATTAGATATTAAGTGGCAGTCTGATAAAGGTGAGAGATGTTTCATTTCATTTTTGCATTTAATGTTTAATTAAAAAGAAGTTAGAGTCAGCAAAGACATTTTGCTTTATTATAGTTCCAGGTATGAACACCTACATAAAATGGAGCTGCATTAAATAATTTCAGAAAATGTGATACTTCTTCTTGTAATTCTGAGAAAAAATTATGAATATTCTAGTCATCTAATATTCATAAATCTGATTAATGTCTAAGTCTTTTTTACATATTTTGGAGTACATCTTTTCCTTATATGACAATTATTTCTAGGCATAGTTTGTCAAGAATACTTAAATATTGGATTTCTCTCTCTGTCCCTGTCTCTTTCTTTCTGACCTCCTCTTTTCCTTTGTAGGCATTGACTTTTTAATTTTTTTATTAGACAGACCTGTTGAGTTGCAAATCCTTTTTTAAAAAAAAAATCTCTAATTTTATTCAAACAGTATGGGATACAATAAATATTGCTAGAAATCTTCGAAACTGTGGCATAAAAATGTTTTTATTAAAAAGTAAAGAGAAAGAGAAAAATAGCTAGGAACCTCTAATTTTTAAGAAACAGTCTGCTTTTTGCAGCAATTCTTGAAAGCAGAAGACTCGTGAAGTTTATCTACTGTTCTCTTACTGAGCAATAGCAGATTTTTGAAACCTGATTGATTAATATGGTGCTGTAATTCTAATCCTGAATTAAAAAAAAATAGTGTGTGCAGAGCCACAGTAGGACACCTTTGTAGCTATAAAAATAGCATAATATTTCAACAGAAGTAAACACATATACCTTGTGAATATGAATTTATGAAAAGATAAAAAAAAGGATAAGAGATTAATATAGCCCATTGCTAAAAATATTGTCCATAATTCATTGTGTAATGCTTGGCCCAGGCTGGTTCAAGCTGTTTCCAGTGATGAGGCTTTTACTGGTTTTTTTCTTATGGGTTTATTTAAGGTTAATGGATCCTGTGAAGAATTTGTTTCTCATACTCTGTTCTTGGCTATAATTTTTCATTATCCTTTCTCTAAATTAAACTTTTGGAAACTATAGCCATTCCAGAATTAATTAGTAGAAACTTAACAGTTGACTTTCAAAATTTTGAATGGCTTTATTTCTGAATCTACAAAATCTAGTATTCCAAATATACCATGTGAGACCTATACTTGGCAACAATTTTGGCTTATCTAGGTCCTCGTGTGGTCATAATATACAAGTCCTGACAGGTGCAATAAACTGAATAGTTTTGTTGACAGTTGATGCACTTGGAAAGATATTCTATGTGCTGTTCATGAAAACACTGTCCAGTTAATGATTTTCCAAGTCCCATTATTGGACTTTAGCAATTATATTGTCACATTTGAAATTCCATACCAGAAAATCTAGAAAATCTAACCAGCTCAAGTTACCTAGGGAAGCTCTGGGTGCTCCATCCCTGGGGGTATTCAACACCAAGTTGGGTGGGTCTTTGAGCAACCTGAACTGGTGCAAGGTATCCCTACCCTTTATGGGGAGAGAATGGGTATCCCTATCCATTATGGGGTGATGAAATTTAAGGTCTCTTCCAACCCAGACTGTTCTATGATTCTATGAAAAGTATATTTTGCACAGGTTTAATATGCCTCTTCTTTTATTTTCCTTCTCTTCAATTCACTGAAATGGTAACAAAATCAAACTGTATATTTTCTGAAAGGATGTAACCCTTTCTTTTTAAATTTTTGCAGCTTTTGGAAGGTTACTATGCATTCTGACCTCTTTTTAAATGGCTTTTTTTAATGAGCTTCAGCTTCTGAGAAAGCTGTATCAAATGCTTGTACAGAAATCCTCAGACATTTTTCTGCAACATTAAACTAATGACGGTATTCCTAAAATTTTATATTTGATCCAGAGTCACATATTAGAACAGATAGGTAAAAGAAAATATTTGTAAAGGTCTGTTACAGCAACTGTCAAAAAAAGAATATCTGTTGAATGGTTTAACAGCATCCTCTCATTGGAAATTAGCTGGTTCCCCTAATCTGTGAAAATGGGCCATAAAACCACGACTGCTTCTCTAAAATGGCTTTGGACAGTTAGTTTGGTATCACAGACTTTAGTTTTCTGATGGCAGTGGACATTATTGCTTTTTTTTTAAATTTTAGATAGCATTTGTCCTGCTACTGGACAACCTGTGCTGTGGAAGCTGCTGGTGATCTAGTTGATACTCCAGCCCACAGTCTTGAATTACAGAGATAAAAAAAATCACGTTTCTTTACCATTTAACTCTGGTGACTTTTGGAGACAGATTGTTCCTGGAGATTTTTTTGGAGGGAGGGTGAGAACAAGGGTGGAATTTGTTTTATTTTGTTCTTCAGAAAGTTAACGATGCTGGCATTTGAATAATTTTCGGTTATTTAGCAGCAGACTGCAATTCCAGGCAATTCACTTCTGACCTGATGCATCTTATTTAGCTTTAGTTATTGCACTGGACATCTTGCTGGTTGTCAAGATTCCCCTATGCCAATGATGCTCCCCAGGAGTATGATGTACCTGACAATAGATGACCAAATGGGATAGTTTGTATTTATCGAAGTCACATTGAGGGATTTTGGCTGATTAGCTAGAGTAGCTGACTAGAATTTAGGTGGTTTTCTGCAGGTGAACTGTGACCTACCTTTAACTGGAACTCCAGAGTTTTGGTGATTTTGTTGTCCTGGAAAGGACTGTATATCCAGAGAAGAACAAGAGGGTTTTTAGACTTTTTAGGTAGTATTTGTTTCTTTGAGTTACAGCTATGCAATTTAAAGAGGTATGATTAATTTATGAGCTGGAATGTGTAATATCACTTCCATAAATGTTAAAGTGTAAAAAATTTAAGTATATGACCTCTCCCTTCAACTGGGATTAAAACAAAAAAAAAAAAAGATTTTAAGGGAGTTAGACGTGTTAAACATTCATCTCTCTCATCCATTGTGAAGCAGATGTTTGCATTTCTAAGATTCCTCTAAACTGTCAAACCTTAAAATTATTTTATTTTATTTATCACAAATTTAATAGATATTTTCATACATGAAACCGTCCTCCCTTTGATGCCTGTATTTCAGAGGGCTGTTACAGCTCAATACAAACATTATACCTTCATAATTCATAGAAGAAGGGCTAATGCTTTTAGTACAGAAAGAACAGTATTCAACTCTGAGCTCTGAGTCTGTATATGATCATCAAGTACTTACATTTGTTCTTTTGTAATAATGAACTTGCTGTAACATGGCACCCAATTCATAGTATTGAAGCAAAATGCAATATGAAGGTAATTGATCAAATTATTATCTAGTTAAAGGTCTTTAGTGATTACCATAAATGCAGAACTTCTCAGCAGCTGTGTCCATATCTTTTATTTTAATATCTGTATATTGGCTCATCCAGGATGTATGAAATACTTTTTGCTATGAAAAAGCAGAGACAAAAAGTATGACTTATTCTTACAGTGGTCCAGTTTACAGTTAAGTTCTTAGAACCATCAAAAAGGAGTAATTAAAATTATTTTCAGGACAAAAGTGTGGCTTTTAATGGCAGAGAATTAATGAAGAAGCAGTTTATAGCAGGCATTTTGACTGTCATGAAAAATGGAAATGTTGATTCTGGTAGCAGCTGTGTTTAGGAGGAGACAGATGTCTTACGTAAGTAAAAGCATAAGGTCAGTTTTCCTGGATATCTCTATTTCAGATATTAGACGTAAAAAAGAGACACGAGTTCTGCAGTTGCAAAGGTTTATTCAGGTTGATGAGTGATGGGTTCTTTAAGTGCCATAATGGTTGTATATGAGTGTATGTACATATCTCTTTTTGATGCACAAAAGAGAGATACTAGCTTAAAACTTGAGAGAAGAAAAGAAACAGTGGAATTATAGCTGCTTCCAAAATATGCATTTGAGGTATACACACCAGAAGGCTGAAATATAACTCCTTTTTTTGTTGTTTCCAATATTTGTTTTTTCTAACTTGATACATACTAAATGTGAAGATGAACTTTTATTCTAATTGCATTTACTAAAGCTAGGATGGATGTGAACATAGTATGTGTTATAATCTTATTTTTTGAACAAAAGAATTTAGAAACTAGAGGAAAGTGCAGTGTACATTGACATACATGCTGAACAGAAGATAGTTCTGTATTTTCCACCCCTTCTCTAAGACACAAATACATCCATGGTATACAAGCACATCTATTTCACAAATCCCTTGCGAGTAACAGGTGTCTGCTCAATTTCTGTTGCAAACAGCAGTGACTTAAATTCTGGATAAAACTTTTTGCCTCTTTTCCAAGCCCAAATATTCCAACCATACAAGAAGTAGCAAATATTTCTAACTACCTCCTACTGATAAAACCAAAACAAAGATTAAAAAATGGGGAATGGGGAGTGGCAGGGAAGTCCAGATATCTAAGATCCCAGTCACCTGTGTAAGCACTTGCTGTGGACATTAAACCTCAGGCCCTCAGCTCCGTTAATTGAGTGCTGGCCGCGTTACGGATACTGATCCGCTGGATGCTGCTGCGAAAGCCGGAGCTGCTGCGGAGCAGAGTGGTGTGATGTGAAGTGATGCAGAAAACAGTAGAAGCTCTGTCGCTAGGTCAGCTGCAAGAAGAAGTGACGTGCGTGAATGTACAGTATGCGGAGTTTTCTGAATGATGCAGTCTCTCTTTCTCCCAAAGAACTTCAGCTAATGATACAAGGGGAATTCAGTTCCCTTTGGCAGGACTCCATGTTGGTCTGGATCCTCTTAATACTTCTGCTTCTACAGTTACTTGGCTCATGCTGCTAAAAATATACATGACAGACTTAATGAAAGTATCTTCTTTTAAAAACTACTTGTCAGCAGTGATCATTCAATATTCTCGTTTGCATGTGTGGTTCTCATTATTCTGAAATAGATATTAATACTGATGAAAATTAAAGAGGAAATCCAAATATTTTCATACTTGCATTTTTCCAGTAGCTTCTGAGAAACCCCACAGTTAATCAGCCATAAATTTTCTTGATTTTTTGTTTATTTTTTTCAATTCAAGTGTAATATAGCAGCATAAAAAACTGTATTACAGCAGTAGGAGCTTCAGAATCCCAGTAGATGATGTAATTATGATTAAAAATTAGTATTATTGAATAATTCACTTTTTTTAATATTAAAGAGTTATTTTTTTCTCTCATTTTCAATAACCATCAGTCTTAATATCTATCTAAGGAAAAAACATAAACAGTGTCATCTGTTAGGTTACTAACAGAGAATGCCACTTATTGGAGCTTCATTGTTTACTTTAGCAGGTAATTTGTGGACCGGAATCATTTAATTGTTCTGAGCACATAATTACATGCCAGCATTTTCCAATTTAATTAAAATGTACAAATCTGAAGATTAAGGGAATTTTTGAATTATTAATCATTTCTCCTCTAGGAAATCTTGTTGCTCTGCAGGAGATTTGTCCAGTGTACAACTACACGTATTTTTTTCCTTCTCTTTCACAGACAGACAATTTTCCCGCAGAGCCCAATTACATGGGCAGCAGGCAGCAGTTTGTTCAAAGGTAAGGCCTATTAAATAACTTTCTTGGCTTCCCCATTTGCATTCTTGTCAAAATTGCTTTGCCAGAGAGTACAATTCAACTTAGAACAAGTAAATACAACACTCTCTCTCTCTCTCTTTTTTTTTTCTTTTTTTTTTTTTTTTCTTTTTTTTCAATATGTTTTTCAGTAGCTCCACGTTCAAGGATCCAGAAAGAGCCAGCTTGAGGGACAGCGGGCATGGGGACAGTGATCAGGCTGACAGTGACCAAGACACTAACAAAGGCTCCTGCTGTGACATGTCTGTTAGGGAGGCACTCAAGATGAAAACTACTTCAACTAAAAGCCAGCCACTTGAACAAGGTGAGTGAAGTCTACAATGCCTACAAAAGCGTAAAGTCTAAAACATCATTATCAACCTATTAGTATTGCAGTTGTGGTTTATTAGGAAGGAATAAACCACTGATATAATTATCAGAGAAAACAGTAAATCTTGTCACTAGCCCAGAAAAAAGAACACAGTATCTTTCAGAATAAACATGAAATGAAATCACAAGTGTCCAAAGCAGATTAAAAAAAAAATAAATTAGTACTTTTGAAAATGATTAGAGTATACTCTATCACCACTGGCATTGCCTGTGATATATTATATACAATCCTTCTGTCAAAGCCTGATTTGGAAATTCAAACTAGACACGACTGCAACAGATAAAAGAACACCAGTCATTTATATTCTTCATGTAGTTTGGAGAAGAGGAAAAGAAAATGCTTTGCATAAAAGAAAAGAGTAAAAATGAATCAGAAGATGTTTTTATTTCATGGATGCATTTTCCTATTTATAATTTTGATTTCACAACTAAGAGTACTGTAAGAATTGTCATATACTAATCAAATCTTATTTTCAGTATACCTTCATTCACGTCCTGTGAAGATAGCAAAGATTGAGACTTTCTGTGAAACAGTAAAATTACTTAGATCAGGACAATGACAATGTTCTCTGCCAACATTCATTCTGACAAACAAGCATAATTATTTCCTCAAATTGTGTCCAATTCTTTTTTTTTTTCTGATGTGTTTTATCTAATTAGGAGGTCTTTTATTTCCAAAGATGCACTTCTTTTTTGTAGAGAGTCAGACAGACAAAGCACTCGAGCATTCTCTGCCTTTATGTTTTACTTCTATGCTGTAAGCAATAAAGAAGTGCATCACAGAATGATTTTTAAATGTTTTCTGTTTTCCATTTTACTTTGTTGTGGGGAGGGTATCTCAGTGTTAAAGATAGTTAGGAAATTATTAAATCAGTCAGCCTTAATAAGAAGTTATATTTCTAATTAAGCAGAAATATCTGATTAGCTTTTTATTAATTGTTGATTAATTGGACCTCAGTTTTTCACCTCTTAGCTTAGTCTGATGTGTAGTACAGTCATAAGGAAATACATATTCAACTTCATTTTTCTGATCATGTTGAAATTGCAGTATAATTTTTGCAGTGCAGAATATTTAGAATGCTGCAGTATAATTTGTTCTGTATACATTTGGAGGTTGACCTTATATGTGACCTTATTTTCCAAGTAATAAATGCCGGAAAGATTATTTTTTCCTGACCTTTTGCCACAGCAACTCTCTGTTTATAATTGGACATTGATCTGTATAAAGATGCAGTGCAGGATTTTTTTTTAAAGAAGCTATTTGAACATATGTCTTATTCTCTCAGTTTTGTGTGACATGAAGACAAAAATTCTGGATTTCCATCTATCAAGTATAGCAATGAAAGAGCTTTCAAATTTTTAAAGTTTAACTAGGAAACTATCTAGTATTCAGATTAAAAATGAGTGGTTTTTTAAAGAAAAGGACTGTATGGCCAGTGTTCATAATACTGCAGTTTGTCTAGCAGCATCAAACTCAATTCTGGGCAAAATATATGCAATCTAGTAAGCGCATTATGCCAACCATTCCCATTGCTTAATTTGATTATAATGCAAAAAGTTATATGCAGGTTTGCATTTGTCATTATACCTAGTTGAGCTGCCCTATTCATCGTGGAAAATTTATTCCAATCACTCAGATGAATTCCTCATGTTCTTGTGAAATATATATTGAATTGTGGACGTTAAGTACTGTCAACCACTGATCTACAGCAGTGGCTGTTTATGTGAATTTCTTTGCTGAAGGCAATAAAATTATGGGGATAGAGAGACAAGCTATTTTTTCCTTTTTTTTAATATTTTTCTTTCCTCCAAATATAATTACAAATAGTAATGATATAAATTTGTTTGCTTGAATGAACTCTTCCGTCTCTAGTGTGCTATAATGAAATCATTGTTATAATATGAAAACTGAACCTGCATCAAGCACCTTATGGGATTTCAGGCCATCACAGTAACAAATGTGATGCTATGTGCTGTTCCCAATGAAATCAATGATTACTTGTCATTGAGCTTAGTATGATTAGGGTTCTTAGCCCAACGTAATATTTCTCTTTTCAAAGTAGACAAATAAAATTGTTTTCTCTAGTCATAAGCCAAGTTGAAGTAGGGTAAGAAATATGATATATGTGATTAAGATAGAAAAATAATTTAATTTTTCTTTAGAGAAAAATTGTTTTCTGGGTAAAGGAGATGGAAAGTTTGCTAGCAACAATTGTCTCCAGCAATGCCTGAAGCAATATCAGAAGTTGTGGTTCTGTCATCATTCTGGATTATACAGGGATGGGAATTCACTATTTTGTAGCCATATTCTAGGCTTGATTATTGTCTTTTAAAGATATTTAAAATACTTTGGCTTCTGCTATTAGAACAACACTAAATATTAAATCTTATGAAATTATTGAAAAATTATCTGGATTAACTGTGAAGTTAGGATCTTGATGTGAGAATCCTAATTAAAAAAATGAGTTAAGTTTGACATATTCTTCATGGTGTTCCAAACAAACAATTCTGACTATGGCAGTAATAAGCATTCTAGTTGTACCAGTGTTTTGACTACAGTTTTGACTACTCTAGCCCAAATTAAAAGGCCATACTGTGATAAAAAGTGTGTTGGCAGCACTACAGCAATTGTGCTTCTCTCAGTAACAAAGTAGGAAATTTTATGAAAATAATTTTTTGTAGACAAGATGTCTTCTGATTTCAGCATGAGATGGAAAGCAATCAAGATTACTTTATGATTTTCATTTGATTAATGAAAACAGTGAATGATAGAGCCTGTCAGTTTACTATTGAAATAGTTGATTTCAAGGAAAATATATCTTGATAGCAAGTTTTGTCTGGTAGTGATTTTAAACATTTTCACAAATGAGAAAGACAATTGAAATTAGATATAATTAATCTGATAATTAATGAAATGCTTATAAAATGGCCTTAATGAAAGGAAAGCAGAACGCCCCCCCAAATTGTAAAAATTATCATGACAGTAACTCTTGTGTTACAATAAGCACGTCCCACTTTAGATACCTCATCTCAGCCTTATACTCTCTTGCTGTTATATCCAAGCCACTTTCTGCATAAGAATATCTCTTATAGTCTCTTAAGCTTACTTGTGCTATCTTAATCAGCTGTCTTACCAAACAGCTTTTTCCATATACCTGCTAGTCTTTTAATAGAATGCTTTTGGATAAATTAGTTTTGTTTGCCTGTCTTTTTTTCCACTTCTATTGCTGATACTTTAAACCCTATCACTAGTTTGGACAGTTTGAGATCACCCTACACAGAAGTCTTACAAGAATTATTAGTTTTGAACACATCTATTGTAGCATGTAATACTCACTTTTTGCATTTAAATAACAGAGTAATTGTTTTGTATGGTATGGTTTAAGAATAACAGCAATAATCTCTATTTCTTTAAAAGCTGGAAATTATATCATAACCCATAAAACATAAACAATAATATCTACAAGGGAGACGTAAAACAGCAAGATGTTAATTTTATACTTAGCGAATCCTGCATATGCTTACCTTATAATCAGTAAAGAATACCAAGTTATGGATTTTTCTGTAGTTACTCATATTGTCTTTGTTAGGTTTCCCCAGGAATTTTAAATTTCTTTTTCCTTTGTTTTTTTTTTTTTTCTTCTGTCTGTGTTTTCTTGTTCCATTGTAAATCTACACTTTCATGTGTTTGTCAAAAAAACTTCAAGGGATTAAATATCTCCAAATTCAGTAGCTTTGTTGAGTTTTTGCTTTATCACTGTGCGTTACATCTTTCTTTCAACACAGTTTCTTGCCATTCACGCTGGCATCCCATAGAAGAGCCATTTCTGCATATGCTGTTGCCTCATAACAATAGTGTGGATCCTGAGAATAAAGAAAATAACCAGAAGCAACTGCTTGGAGGAAGGGTGAAATGAAACTCTCCATAGCATAGTTGTCAGGGTCCCCTCTAGGACCGAGGCTGCCCATCAGGCTGCTCTGTAAAAGAGCACCATTTTAGTGTAGGGTATTGTTACTAATATAAAGAAATGTAATGTATCTACAGGAAAAAAAAGTGATACTAAGTGTGATTTGAAAATATAATAGCTCTTTCTTCATCACAACAAAAATACATTTGCATCACAACTGATGCAGTTCTGCATGTAAGTCTTAGAAATAAAAATTATATCCGTTCTAAAGACTCTCTAAGAACAGTTTGTTACCCTTTGTGTTCGCCCACTGAACGTGTTCACATAACAGGTCTGTAGTAACTTGTTCATCTGCAGTCTCCGTTTCTGAACAAGACTGATCCTAGAAATCAGGTATCCTGCATTATCCATCTGCAGAGCAAAAATTACAAAAAATTTTTACCGCAATTTTTCTGGGCTATCCATTAATTTTCTTGGCATAATCTTGCTAGAGTCTTTTGGATAATTAAAATCCATTCTGTTTAACTGAGTTAGAATCAGTCTAGACTGATAAGTGCAGAAAGTTCATCAAGCCCATTTCTGCTGTCTGACATCACCACCAATGCTTTCCATGCCATTGGGGATGATGAGTTCTTTTATGAATACACCAGCTTAATGAGATAATAGGAAAAGAAGATTGTGGAGAAATATTCCTTTTCAAAGTTTGCAAAACTGGTGATGGCCTTTTCTGAGAAACTGATGGAGGCTTGGAGTCTCCAGGAGCTGGCACAGCATGTGAAATCTTTTGTTCAACAATGCTTCCTCCCATGGGTTTTCTCGTCGGGACAGAACATCTATCATATTCTCTCTGTGCTCAGAATATCTGTCAGACTGCCCTTCTTGCTCTGACACCACTTAATAGTCTTTATGTCCAGCACTATCATCCTTTCTTACTTGCTAACTTCTAATATGGTCAGGTAAGATGCTAACTTGCTGTTTACTTGTGCACAGTATCTATTTTCCAATTTCATCTGATGAATTGATTTCCAGGAAAGCTATAAGACCAACTGTATTGAGGATCTCTTTCCTTTTTTTGGTATGTCTCAGTAGTAGAATCTGTTTCTAGAATTGTAAATTCTGGAAATTTTTAGGTGAAGCCCACATAAAATGAGGTATTGAGTCTTGCATTTTCTGCTTCTGTTTGTTCTTTTCTATATATTTTTTTCATCTTTTCTTTTGATTTTGTGTTTTATGCAAGCACATGTATGATCCTAGATGAGGACTAGCATAGGTCAGAGAAAACTTATCTGTAATGTAACTGTTTCTGTTTGACAAAATTAGTTATCAATAAGCTGGAGATATTTGATTTTGGCCTTATTCTAATAATGAGATTTTAAGATTTAAATGTAGGTAGAAGTGCAGAGCTTTATGAAGAATAATACCATTCTTTGACATCTACTCTGGTGTGCATAGCAAGTTCAATATGACACTGGAGCCACTGACATTACTTCTTTCCTTTTTTCTGCTGTGATCATTTGGTTCAGTGAAGCAGTACTTCTAAATATATGAGAATTACCAGCATTATTATTGGTTTCATACCACTTATAAATCTTTGAGAATGGTGATATTGAAACTTCAATTGGGATTAAACTTTTAAATTTATATATTTCACTTTTAGTCAGAGAGATCTAATAAAAAGTTTCAAATGTTCTGTGTCTTGATCTCAAGCATTTTAAGATGATCTAGATAATACTTTAGCAAGATTTTGTTTCCTGGGCTAAGCTAGACTGTGCAACTATTCAATAGTTCCCTTTTTTTGAGAGATCAGAATTATATTCTCCCTTGTACCCAAAGTTAATGAACTACAGAGAAAAAAGCAGGTCAGTTGCCTTTGCTGTACAGATGATTGTCAGCTTTTCTCATGTTAATACCTAGTAATTTATGACATATCTTTTGCTGTATAATGTCTACAGCAAATTATATGAGGGATTTAGACAAAATAAAGAGAAAACTCTCATATCTGCCAACTTTTTTTCACTCAGAGTATCATGTTGAATATCTCTCATGGTTTAGCTTCTATTTTTAGACAATCTCCTAGTCTACCAGTCAATTTAAGTTCATCTTTTAGATTTCAGCTATATTTATACCAAGTTGAGATTTGTGATTGAAGCTGTGTGACTGCTTCAAAGCAGAATCCAGTTTGTTTGGTGCTTCCTCGTTATAGGTGGGAGGGCTCCCAGGCACAGCTTCACCACAGTGTGCTCTTCTCAGAAGTACACAAGCAGCTTTGGTTTTCAAGCAGTGCTATCCAGGTAATGAAGGAGAAGTCTGAGGAAGAAAATATTTGTCCTTAAAGAAGCAGGAAAGTCAGAAAAAGAAGTGAAGTGTCATCCTACAGGAGAAGGGATATATTCACTTAATGCCTCATGACTTCTCTGCCTCTATTTTGTTGACACAAAATAGAAGAGTGGTGCAAACATTCTAGCAGCTGAAGTGACAGTGAATACAGTTTGCATCAGATTGCCTTAGCCTATTATTGCTGCCTGTAATTGCCCATTATCCTGCATTTCAACCGGTGCTGTGTTCTGCCAAACTGGGGTTTTAATCAGGTGCATGTTTCATCACCTGGCAGATTATTGCCATCATATATCTGGTAGCTGTGAAATTTTGTGAGCAGCATATCCCACAATTAATGCATTTAGACAAAGATAAGGGGGGAAAATTTCTATAACTGACTTTCAAAACATACAGAAAGAGCTTTCTCCATCAGTAGACACAAATATGTCACTGTGGCAGAGAGGGATTACAGCCATTCAGCACAATTTCATCTCTGCACCATTTGGTGTGTCATGCCACATTTTTAGGTAATTTCATTTCTCCTCCACATTATTTCTACTTATTTTATAGTTTAAAAATACTTCAGTGGTTGAAAATGGTGTGTATTTTTGACCTGTTTTGTTTTCATTGGACGCTTCACTATCAAATCAATTTAGATAATGCCCTTACTAACATCTGAAAAGTTCATGACTGCACCAATAAAAGTATTCATAAATTTCAGAAGAGTTTTCTTTGATGAGCTTATTTGCAAATTAGTTCATACCATGCACTTCAAGATCACAAGTCTATTACCATAAGTCTCGTATCTGAGATTCTAATATTTGGTGCTGTAGCTGTTGGTGCTCATCTCTTTCTGCTTTACTTCAGAGGCAACAAAGCAGAATATCCCTCCCCTGTCACTAGTGGAAATCTCATTACATCCTTGCTGTACTTTCTGTTTTGACACTGCCTTTCCTGGGGCTGAGCACAGTTATTGTACTGCAGTTTGTTCTTGAAAGGCTTAGAATCCATAAGTTATCTTTTCACTTTATTCCCACCAGAAGAACAAGGGAAGGATTTGCAGTTCTCAGTAAGATGAGGTCCTTCTATGTCAAAATCATTATCTTCGGCTAACATTTCTTCTTTTCAGATTCTTTTTATAAATTGAAAGAAAAGTGGGGGCATAGAAAGATCAACAACTTTTGAAACAAGGAAATCAGAAAATAAAGAGTTCTCATAGTATCAGGCTTTATGCATTTCCCTGGGTGATAAATGGATGTTCACTACTTGTGCTTACTTTTGTTAATGAATATTTTAGGGCATATATTCATATATTGGATGAATACTTAATATCAAGGAAACTATTGTAACAGGACTAGAGAGTCTATTCTTTATTCTTGCTCTGTGTCTGAAAATGTCCTTGAATGGTGTACTTACAGGTTTCTTTAAATTAAGCTTACACAGAATTAGAGTATTAACAAAAACCCCATACATATGAAGGTATGTGTGTTTGTTCAATAATATAGAGAAGACAAAATAAATAGATCTCTCTTCATCATTTGAAATCATCATTTTATGATTTATGTATCTCCTCTTATTAAGTCAACAGAAAATACTGATATGATAAATCACAGTAGTGCACAAGATTTAACAAAATCTCATTGCATATTGCAGCCACATTCTTTTCACCAAAAAGAAGCAATGTTCTGCAGATGGAGTTCCCATGAAGATGGCACATATTATTAGATGACACGTATTAGTTGGAAATCTGAATTATTGTATTTATCAATAGTTCTATGTCCAGCTGGGGAAGACAAAAGAGAAGTGTCTTAAATAAGAGACAAGGGTTAATTATTCCATTCAGCAACGCTTTAGCTGGAATACTACTAATTGTATTTTGTTCTTCTGGAACAAAGAGTATCTCCTGATGTCTGTGCACAGTAATAGAGACTGTCCTTTTCATGGCCCTTTTTTGTTTACATACTACTTTTCTTCTATGCCATGGCTTCCAGAGGGGGAAATGTGGTTTAATTTGGGCCAGAGTTGCAGCATGCTCTAATTAGGGATATACCTACAGTATGCAGTTTATGGACATATGTTAGAGATAGATCTCGAAGGATTCAAAATCAAAAAAGAGGTATAATAACAGCAGAAAATAAAGGTTTGTGAAACATCGCCTGTAGGTGAAGTTTGAAAGAAGTGTTTGTTTAGAATCTGTTTAAATGAAGAAGGACTGGAGTGAAGCATAATAAAGGTCTTTGTGTATATGAAGTTGCTATGAACAGAATAGTGCTTGCATTTTTTTTCTTTTGGTTTAATTTTCTGGGAGAAGTATTTACGTTACATTTGAGACAGAACTTCATAATAAAGAGGGGTAGGCACTGTAGTAGACTACCCCTGTAAGTTAAAGAATACCCTTTCCTGGAGATTTTTAAAACAGATTAAATACACATTTGTCAGTGATAATCTACATTTATTTTAAACTGTCCAGGGCCAGAGGATCCACTCTAGTACTGCTTTTTATGGTGCCAAAATGAAATATGGGGATGTATTGCACTGTCCAATCCTGAGTAAAACATACTGAAAGACAATTATTTGCTCTGCTCTGTTCCTCATCTTCTTCTCTGTGAACATCTTCATCTTGAGGAACTCACCATGTTAGAGAATTGCAGGGAGTGTGGATTACTAGTGCTTCCCAACAATAATATGCAGCATTTAGCCTGGTCCTGGCTCAGAGACAGAGCTGCAGAACGATTAACCAATGGAATTTAGTGAGTCTGTGTCTCTGTAGACAAAGTCTCTGTACTCCAGTGATACACGGTGCCATGGATCAGCCTCTGTGCACCTACTGCCCAACCAGATCCCCAGAATGGCGGAGCAGCTGGTTTCCATTCCCTGCTGCTGCCTTCTCCTATTCCAGCTGCTGCACTCAAACAACCTCCCCTCCCCAAGTGGGCTTCGTATGGTTTGAAAGGGACTTAATGTACCTCAGTGCATAGGGAACTTTTGATGCATATTTCATCATGTTTCAGTTCTTTCTACAGGGAGCACTGCATGTATAACAGATGTTCCCTGACTACTACCCTTTCCTGAAGGTGACATGCCCTTTTTTGTGTTTGATCTCTAATGTATATAGAGCTGGTAATGCCTGCATGGCACTAAAAAATAGTGCTCCATGGCTGCCCCTGTGCTGCATGCCAAGCTATATTTAATTCCATCTGCTCCCCTCTGCAGAGTGAAATGGAGAAGAGCATATGCCCAGTATAACCAAGTCAAACTGGGGCATAGATAATACCCCTTTATTTAAGAAAAGTATCGGTATTTTTTTTAAATTTAGGACTCTATTCTTCCAGTTTTTTTAATTCATAAATTGTTTCATATAAATTAGTGGAGATGTTCATGTAATTGCATATAAAAATGAGTAGTCTTTTATTATATATTGTTATTGATGCAGTTTTATTAATATTGTATTGTACATATGTAGTATACATGTCTATATATGTCCACATACATACTCATAAATACAAAAATAAGACATCATTAACTGATATCCCTGAAAACCAAATTTTGTTATCTATATAAATCTTAAAATTATAGAAAATTTAATTTTATGCTTGCTTGTTTTAAAAATGCAACTATGAGGAAAATTCACAAATCTGTTTACAAAACATTCTATTTTTGTCATAAAGGTTGTTTTGGAAAGAATAGTAATTCCGAGGCAAAAGCTGTCAGAATAAAATAGAGTTTATAATTGTAAAGTGGTACTTTACAAATAAAGTTTTAAAATATCTATTTAATAATGTATAGCACTATCTGACCCAATTTTTATTTGAACAAATGAATACAGTTCTTACATAAAAAGTGCAGTTTAGGTTGTGCATTGACAATCTCTAGACAGCTACAGAGCCCAAACAACCTTTCAAAAGGTGCAAATCAAACATAAAAAGGAAAACAGAAACAGAACTGTGTCTGTTCTGACCCTGTGGAGAGACTTGCAGCACATCTGCAATCTTCATGGCCCTGAGAAGTGCATACCGGATCTGTGTGTGCTGCTGAATATGAATATCCCTGCACTCTGTGGGGTATTCCTGCACTTTATGGAATATTCCTCCATTTCATATCTGATTAGTTTTAACAAGTCATATTTCTTTTCAGCATTGTTAATTTGATTTGAAGCAAGGATTCTGTCCCTTATCCTTATGGTATTTTGTTGTTGTTATAAAAGTTCACATAAATTGCTTATTTTTGAGGGGAAGTACATGGAGTAGAGAAGGATGGAGACAAAAAGCTATGGTGAACATTGAAGCTACTGCTGTAAGGAAAGCTTTAAACTCAGCTTTACTTGCTGGTGTTCTGCTTTTTTGCTTCTCAGGATTACCAGAGTACATGAATAACCAGAGCTCCTTGCTGAACTGGACCATTAAAATAATTTTTAAAAAGCCAACCAAACAAAAACAAAAAACAAACAAACCCAAAAACCCCAAAAAACAAAAAATTCCCAACCAACCAAAAAATAGAACAACCCAAAAGAACCCAACAACAACGAAACACCCAGACAAAGCAAAACAAAACAAAATTATTTTGGCAATCATGATTGCAATAAAAAAATAAGTCAAGTAATTTGGACTTACAAAATAAAACTTCTCTCAAAATTTGTTTTATTATATTGAAAATAAAATCTCAGAAGGTGTTCAAGGCTATGGCATATAAAATTGTGAATTTTTCATATGGATACCTTTTTTTATACAAAAGCATCGATGATATTTATATTTTTGTTACATTTATAGTCTGTTTATTCATTCTTTATTATTAATGAATATTTTCATTCCTTTTTTTATTTTCCTGTGCATTCACTTTTTTTTCTTAGTTTATGGAGAATAGCAGAAATATGTTGCTAAAATTTTGGTACAAGAGAAGAGCCTCCCAAACACAGTCTGGACTGTTACTGATTACTGTGAATTCACCTTTCTTTTGTTATTGAGAAATCTTACCTCAATTACTAATTCACCATTATTTTACAGTGATTTCAGGAGATGTATAACCTTGTATGGCAAAATAAGCCAGTATTTAAAACCTCAAAATAAGCCAGTATTTAAAGCCTGAGAACTTCATTGCTACTTAGAACCTAAAGATTACTTTAAATTCTTTAAAGACATAGATTCTGATGTCAGTAGAAGCTCAGATTTATTGTAAACTTATTAAATGTCTTTTTCTGATATGCAGAAGTATGGAAACTCCTCACAGAGTGAGAGCTAGAGGAAGAAAAAGAAGAAAAAATATTAACTTAGATATTAAGGGTGTGGGAGCATAACATATAACACAGAGGAGAAAAGAAAACCAAACCAGCAATCAAGACATTCAGATTTCATAGGAAGTAAGAAACTGTTAGAGGTAGTGTTTTTTTGTTAAATTTAATTCTCTGCCAAAAAGTGATAAAAATTTGTATTTTTTCTAGAATCGAGCTGCATTTAGATATTTCTAAACTGGAAACATTTCATATCAGAAAAGTGCTTGCTTTTTTGCAGAAATTCATCATGGTTAACAGAACTGTACTACCTTGCCCCTATTGAATCAACACAGTATGCTATTTTTTTTTGTTATAAATTTACAAAATATATCTTTGTATTTTTGATTCAGTGTCAGGTAACAAAATTTTTTTGCATAAGGCTTTGTATTAAAAAAAGAAGTTTTCACAAAACTTGGATGATATTTTTCCTTTAGATGTGTGAACATAATAGTCTGGAAAATAGAAAAAAAATTAAGAAAAATGTTTAAGCCAGCTAAAAGTACTCTTCAAAATCTTAATGAAATACAGGATATTCTAGTTAATGGCATCTTCATTTAGACTGAATTTTACATTTGCAAAATAGATTTGAAACTAAGGCACCGGTGTTCTTCTAGATTTTTAGCCCTCTATAAATACAACAAGATGGAGAGACCTGAAGGTTTGGTTAGTTACCAAAAAAAAGGAACAGAATGCTTCCCAAACCTCTACATTTTCAACCCTGTTGAAGAAAAGAACAGCCACATGTTCTCAGGAACATTGTCCCTATCATTTCACCTACTATCTCACCTACATCTGAGCTAGTTGCCCTAATTCTTTATAGTTAATTAGCTGATGAGCTCTCTAGAACTGCTGAGGAGTGTGGGGTACTTCCAGAGTATGATTCTTTTGATCTGTTTAAGATGAATCACATCCTCTTTACTGTCAGTAAAAGATGACTAACTGATATAAATAACTGTATATACCTAAACCTATGAAAGAAGAATTTCTTCTCAGGTTTTGAAGGAATGAGCTTTTTGCAGACTGATATTGTTTATTACCAGTTTTGGGCTTCTGTGTTTCTTATTTGTGTTAGAGGTGTTAATTGATCCAGCCCAAATTTATTCTGGAGACATCATCACAAATTTATTTAGCAAATCTTTCCCATTTCATCAGTTATGCTGTAGAGTTGTTGAATCTCTCTTGCATGGCAGAAATATGATTTCTGTTTGCATGCCTATTTTTCCCTCTTCCACATATTTGCAGATGGGAACTGTTTTTTCCCCTCACAAAATCAGGCGACTGTGTAAGGCGCATTATTTTTTATGCTTCGCTTAAATATTTATCTACTTGGCTTTTGGTTTGGATTCTTATGGCCAAATTGGTAGTGCCAGAAGCAATGGAGTATGGTGTGTTGGAGGTTTAAAATTAGAATCAACCTTCTAAAAAGCCCTATGTGCTGAAATGCCTTACTGAAATGACTCACAAGAAAAGAAAGTCATGGTCTTGAATTATATGGACTTCTTAAAATCAAAATAAATTAACCTATTTATCTGACGGCTGGAACTATTTTAATTTCAGTTAATTAAGTACCAAGGGATGAAGAAATATATTAATTTAAGGATTAATCTCTGTGTAACATATCTGTACCTTACATAATGCTAATCTTCAGTAAATTTTTATCATTTAGTGAATGGAAGTAATTCATGAACTTTTTAAGCCTAGCTCCTTATAACATCTAAGACAGTTCTTGTATGTTCATTAAATAGCAATGGATTCTGGAATAGCTGGTAATCCCCAGCATATACATTTAAGAATCAACTGGCATTTCATAAACATACAGGAGCAATCCTATTAAATCTAAGTAAATATTTGTTTAAGAAACTGCAATTCTATCCCCTCTTATCACAGCCACTGTAGGGTGTGCCGCTCTGCTGGCAAGGTGAGCTTTATCTGCATGAGTACACCTGCCACTCTCCCCTCCGCCCCATCAGCAGAGCCAGCCGCTGGAGGTGCTGCACATGCTGGCACAAAGAAGTGTGCTTCTAACCTTCCTGCACTGTGCCCCTGACAGAGATAAACTAAACTAAATATGTATTCATACAACTACATGAATGTCAGAGTTTTCTGCCGAATAGCTGTGAGAAGCGGGGTTGTCATATATTTTTTTTCACACTTCTAGATGACATATCTTTGCCAGCAAGGCTTCGCAATATAGATCTGGTCTCACAGGTTGCTATTCAGCATCAGTGTTATTGACAGAGAACATAGTCTGCTTTCTTGCTAGGCTCACACAGAGAAAGACTGAACTGCATTTTTGGCAAATTGAACACTGTTGTCAAGAATATGTTACACATCTTCTCATGTACAGATTAACCCTAATAATGACTATTTAACTCTGTAAGTGCCTCTCAGAACTATCTCAGAAAATAAATCCTCTATATTGTACATCACTCAAATACTTAGGACTGTATTTTGCTTTTGTGTTTGCCCTTTCAGCTTTGTGAACATAAAAACAAGTAACAGAGTAACCATCCCATCTGGATTATTTTTTCACAATCTCTCAAGGCAGTCCCTTTTCTTTGGGAAATTTGAGTATTTTCTTCTGATGGTTCAGTTTTTTACCCACGAAAAAAAAATTATTTTGTTGCTTTCTCCAATATTTAACTACTTCTACAAAGGATGAGAAAATAGAGAGGTAATTTATAAAACAAACAAACAAATCCTCCCCATCTTAAGATAAAAAATAATGATTTCTTGCGAAAATATTAATTAGACAGTTTTAAATGACTACAGATTGGTATTTCAGAAATTAAGGGAAATATAATTTAGATTAAGGTCCCATATAATACTTTATGCTTTGTTATTAACAGGTAAATTTGTAGTTCACAAAATATTCTAAGTTTATATATTTTACAGGAAAGGAAAGCCAAAGTGTTTATTACTAAAAATAGTGTAACAATTTCTTCAATTTACATCCTTGCACAGCTTTTAATATCTTTCTACCTTGCCTTGTATCAATAGAGCTAATACAGGCCAATTTAACCCTTAATATTCTTTCTGATTTGTGGTTTAGATCCCTCAGCTTTTTGAAAATTACCTTAGTTTTTTTATTTACTACCATCAGAAAATTTCACTCTGAGAAAAATAAGAATTCAATATTATGATAATTGTATTCCTGGAAAAAATAGAAGCGATTTTCAAAAGGAAGGACTTTAGGCTTAAAGCATTTGATTTTATGAAACTAAATTTTAATAAGGAATTCTTTTAATTTTTTGGTACAGATAATTTAATATCTTTTATTAAACTGAACTAAGCTAGTACTTAAAAATAGCTCCCTGACATTCAGAATAATGGATATGAAGGCAAGAGTAATAAAAATTGCTGGGAAGGTGCAGTGCAAGCACTGATTCAGCAGCTACCACACTGATTTAAACATTTTCTTTGGTACATAAGATATTAATCTGTAGGGCTTTAAAAGCATTTGAAAAGAACCCCACCTAAAAAGGGTTTTGATGTGGAAGTTACACATGGAGTAACAGATTCTGACTCATTGTGCAGTCTAGGACAACAGTAGTATGTGTCTGTCCTTCACTTACAGCAGCTGAAGGTAATTCAATCATCCACCCAAATGCCACATCTGAGTCACCTTGTGGAATTTCCTGTTACTCCAGCGTTTGCGCAGAGACTTCAGGACAATTACAATTAAGAGGCTAAAGAAAAGAATGGAAGAAAATAAAATTAAAAAAAAAAAGGCTTTTTTGTCAAACCTGTGAGCATATTTGTTTTGTGATTTTGTGTTATGGACCCTTAGCTTGTCGTGCACAACAATCTCTACAACTTTGGTGGGTGTTCAAACATCCTGCTTTTGACTGAAACCTGACACCTGATAATTTCACTGGCAGTGCCTAGTTCTTGCTTTAGGAGGAACAGTAAATAATTGTTTCCTATTAGTCTTCTCAGTGATAATCACAATTCAAAAATCTTTTCATATCTTCCCTTTGTTGTGTCTTCTTCAAGCTGAAAAATCTTAGTCTATTTAATCTCTTCTCTTATGAAAGCCTTTCCATAACTTTGATCATATTTGCTGCTCTTTTTTGTCTTTTCAGTTCTATTATATTCTTTTGAACATGGCATGAGCAGATCTGAATACAGAAGTCTAGACACAGCAGCTATGGATTAAAAGAGTAATGTTTTGTGGTTTAATCTTTATTCTTTTCCAAAATACCTTCTTTTTCTAACTGCTCTGCTGATGAATTATGAGCTGGCATCTTCATTTTACTGTCCAGACTAATACAGAGATTAGTTTTAGAGTCCCTTGCTCGGGTATTGAGAGTTGTTAATATTTTCCATCATGTATATTACCTGCATTTGTTGACACTGAATCTCATGTGCCAATTACTAGTTATTCAATTGCATGACTTGTATCTGCAGCTCTTCACAGTCTCAGATTTTGCTACTCGCTTTTGTTTGATACCAAAGCTAATTTAAGTGATGCTGTTACAATGCTCAAATTTCATATTTGGATTCCATATGGTCTGCTGATTTGTTAGGAGTAATTTTACTCTATTAATCTTTTAGTTCTAGGCAGTTTTAATGACTCATTTCTATCCCCAAAATATCTGCATTGTAGGAATCACCCTGAGTTCCTTCTTTCCAAAAAATTTTTTTTTTACTTTTTAAAAAAATTATTAATTTTTTAGGCACGGATACTTATGACCTTATTTTCTTTCAGCGCTCTGTATGTGCAGATCCTCTGTTAGCCTCACTGATCCTCTGGCAGACTTTCATTTTTTCTGATTTTTTTGATAAAATCCTCATTAATTTCAGTGTCATGAACAAATAATCTTCAAAACCTTTTTCAAGCTTCCCTACAATATTGTAACATTTCATGTGTTGTACTTAATTCATTTTTCTTATCCTAATTTGCTCACAATTTTGACTTTTTTCAGAGTATCTTTTTACTCTTAATGGCCTTCTTCAGTCTGTTATTTCGCCATGCTGGCTGTTTTTTTGTCCTTTAAAAGCGTTTTTGCTAAGTGGTATACAGTTTCTCTGGACTCCTAATATAGTATCTTTAGGCAGTCTGTCATGCTGTCTGCAAGGATTTAGTCTTTTAGTTGTCCTCTTCAATTTCTTTTCAAAAAGCTTTGTCATGTTCAGGTAGTTCCAATTTTTTTTTTAGTTAAATGATACTGTAGCTTTTTTTTTCCCTTTCCTTTTTCTCTTTTCTGTAGATGTTAAATTTGAGACCTTAGTGGCCAGCATCACAGTGTAACTTATAGTTACTTTTTCCACCTGGCTGTTGAATGCTAAAAAATAAATCAATTAAGCACTGTTTATCCTCTCCTAACTTTGCCTAGTTGTTATAAGTGCATTGTACTTCATCACTCCTATGTAATTTGTATCTTGGAATTATAATTATATTGGGTTACACTGGCTGTTTTCTTCCTATTACCTTTGTGAGGCATCTTTTGCATCACATTCCTCTCTTACAACCAGCTGTTGTAGTTCTAATCCTTTAGACTTTAAAAAAAAAGCTTAGAATCAAGTAAATACTTGATTTTGGTCTGGTTACCAATTTTTACATTCCCTGTTCAATTAGGATTTTATTTGCTGAAATTTTTCTTTACTATTCCCTCTCCGAATATGAGCAACTTTTGCTCTGCCCTATTTTTTTTTCCTTTTTCACTTTACAGTTTGTGACTTCACTCTACTTCATAAGTTATCTGAGATTACATGTTTTTCTATACCTGTCACTTGACTTCAGTCTAAAAAACATTAACATAGACAATTCAAATGTCACCAGCCTTTGGTTTGCATAATGCCTAGTCTTCCTGAATATGTACCCTTCATTACAAACATTTCCTTGGTTGCTATTTAAAATATACCCTCCTCTTACCAATTTTCAACTCAAAAGAGTATATGAGCTTTAGCATCTAAAATTCAGAAAGTAGAAGCAGAATCTCTGCAGAAATGTGGAAATGCTGCAGAAATGTGATGTCATTTTCAGTTCTTTCTAAGTCCTTTCTTTTCTCTCTTTCTCAGTAAGAGAGAAAAGAAAAAAAGAAGACACATTTATTCCAAATCAATTATAGAGAGATCCTTAGCTGTCTCTTTTTCATCTTGAATTTTATCTCTTGCTTGTGATTCAATTGACTCAAGTCTGCCTCTTCATAATGAATTTTTATGAGAGAGAAAGAGATTTGATAGTTATACCTGTAACTAATATTCAAGTGAAATTAAATGTTGCACTTCCTTTTTTACTGGAAAAAACACCCACACCATATATTGGTTGTCTCTGATGACTGCCACCTATTTCCTATTTTCAGTTCCTTCTGGTTTTTATTCTCACTCTTCCTGGGAGTTTTGGCTACTTAGGATAACCTTTTTATGTACATATACAGACAATGTCCATTTTTATCTTGGTAATATCACATATCAAAGGCAACAATTATATTTTTATTGTTCCCTTGTTACAAAATTTTCCAAATGACTTGTACATTATCCTCTTGTCATTTTTACTCACCTCACCCTTGGAAAAATACTTATAGAGATCTTTCACACCCTGTTGTGGCAAAATTCCACTTAGGAATGCAAACATTATTATTACAATTTTCCCCTCAAACTAGCACAAATCTTGATTTTTTTCTCTTTTTCCACAGTGAGGCACCTGTGAAAACTTGTCTAAATTAACCTTGCAGAGCTATTTATTTACCTTTATTTAGGCTTAAAGTACAGTCAGTCACTTTGCCTGAGCTTATATCCAAGTAAATCAAAGTGTCAAAGTGATTAAGAGTAAAGCAAATCAGGACATTTTAGATCTGAATAAGAATTAGAAAAACAAGTAATGAAAAGAGTAAAACAAGAAGAGTATAAGAATATCTACACAGTGATTTTATGCAATTGAGCAAATCTTCATTGTCTGTCTTCTTTAATTTTTCAGACTGTTTCTGTGTAGCCTCAGACAGAAGTAGGTGAGCTTTTACATGCTCTGGTGTTCACTATGGAGGTATTTCATCAAAGAAATGCCTTGACATGCTTTTCCACCTGATGTTCAAATCTCTTTTATGGACTGCAGTGGAATATCTGTTGGGGTTGCTGTAGCTCCTGACTAGGCTGCCATAGCTTTGTGG
Organism: Ammospiza nelsoni; assembly: GCF_027579445.1. Classification (NCBI taxonomy): domain Eukaryota; kingdom Metazoa; phylum Chordata; class Aves; order Passeriformes; family Passerellidae; genus Ammospiza; species Ammospiza nelsoni. The sequence continues at coordinate 62,369,796 of NC_080634.1, forward strand.
GGATTGCTGCAGCTTCTTGGTTGAGTCTGGTAAACACAAGGTCATTATGCATGAGAGAAGCATGTTGGTAATGCATCCTCATTCACCTATTGCTCAGATCCTATCAGCAACACCCTCATACTTGTAGTTTGTGCAAATAAACCATGGCATTCTCATGTCAGGGATTCTCTGACCCTGGAACTGAGCTCAATAGCCTGGCCACAGGCATAGCTTGTAGTCTCTTTTACCCTGCAGTACAGAAAAGTCATCTCCTTGTGTAACCACCCAGAGTCCATTTCACAGAATTTCTGTAAAGGTTCAAGTAAAATCAAAAAGAACATCATGCTAAGAAGAAGGATCACACAGCCATGAATCCTGGCTATGCTGACTTCGGAATCATGTCTGCAACATGAGAGCTGGATCAGGCCAAAGGTGGGCTCAGCACAACTCCAGCTGTATGGAAATTACAGGTACAGCTTTTACTCTAGACAGTTTTCTGCTGTGGCAGTTTTACACTTATTAAGCCAGCTAAAGAATCCATAGAAAAGGAATCAACATTTTGAGCTTCACAGAGTGTCACTCGTTCTCAGACAAGAATAGAGAGTCTCACAGTTTATCTAAGGGGCTTAACTTTTTTTTTCCTACAATACTCATTCAATTACAATATATATTTATTTAAAATTCCTTCATCTGGAGCCTTAGAAAAAGATAACTTCTTTCCATTTCAGTTTTACAAAGAGGTTAAAGTAACAGCTGAAACTTGTGGAATATTTGACCCAGACATGTCCCGTTAATAGCTTGCTTGCTGATTCAAACAAGCAATGCCATCAATGCTGTATTCAGGATTTCCTTACTGAAAGAACAAAACAGGTCTGAATATAAAGTTATGGTACACTGCTCTGTCAGGTTGAACAGCTCAAAGGTAGACAAAGATACCTGCAACTCTGTTCAGCTTAGCTTGAATTCCACCCTGATGCATGCTGAGAGTTAACATTATATGCTTTACTCTCAGCGGTGACTGCCAGCCGTGTAACTCTTCAAGTATGTCCTGGCATGTGTTCTATCCAGCAGAAATGGGTTTCATTCCAAAGGAGCTCTTCTAAATACTTCAAGGAATAGTGTGCAAGGAAGGGTGAGTTCAGAGGAAAAAAAAAGAAAAAGACAGTAGTCTTATATAAAAAGAAACAAAATCCATCCTGTTTCCTTGTGAAAAGCATTAGGATGTAAAAAAATATTTTTGAAGTCATATTTCTTGTGAAAAGACAAATAAAGGTACAGGACATTAATTTTGTTAAGAACAGTGTGCTGAAGTCCATAGGATTCAGATCTTACCTAACCTTTAATCACAATTCCAGGTGCCTCTTCTTGCAGCCTGTGAGAGCCAGCTACCTCAGACATTTAGATATCAATGTGAGAGTTGCCTGTGCTCATCTGTTTACTGGGCAAGTGTCCTGGATGTGACCCCACAACTCTGTTGGAATAATTTTACCTCACTGCACCCTGATTTGCATTAGAAGAGTGGGAATTTGATATGTGGATGGGGAGCAGGAGGCATGGTGTATCCCAGCAGATCCACACAATGCAAGTTTGATGTAGCCATGGAGGTGTTAATGAGAGGCTTGACTTTCCAACCTGTAGCTAACAGATGTGGCCGCTTTATTTACTGCATTTAAGCTTCTGTGTTTGTTTACTGTAGTTATTTTTCTTTGATTGTTTCCTCAGTGCAGGAGAATGACTGGAGCTCCTGTTTATTTCTTGCGATGTGTCTTTTCCATCAAATGACTGACATCAACTGAGAACATTTTATTTCTAGTCTTGAGAGCTTCACACTCATGAGAGTGGCCTAGAGGGACACAACTGTCTCATTGTGCAGTGAACAGAGAATTATCCTTGGATACATCCTGCTCAGCAAAGCCGTAAATATTATGGTCAGGTTCTTGAACTGGTATTGAAAATAAATGGAGAACCAATGGAAATATGAGTTCTTGATATGACAGGTTGAGGTAGCTTGTCCTCTTAAACAAATAACTTTTTTTGTTCTGTGCTTGTGTCCTTGCCTGTTTTCTGTATAATGCTAAGTCCAACCATATGAGCAAGACAAGTTTATCACATCGATGATTGCTATCCAATCTGGCATTAAAAAAGGACAATGCTTATTGAGGTAAAACCAAGGAATTTCAGTTCCTTTCTCTGACGAGAAGGATATCTGATGAGATCTTGAGACTTTGAACTACTTGAGTACGATTAGGGTATATAATTTGAGGAAACAGAATGTATTCCTAACATACAGATATTCAGAATGTTGTTTTTTCTTTCAGCATCACATCATTCTTCATCTGTCTGACCTTGAATAAGCTGTTCTTTGCCCTTTAGATTTTGTGACACTGCTCCAGAAGGTATAAGACTGGGGTCCATGAGTCTGTGGCCCATAGCAGCTCCACTTACACTGTCTTTGTAATACATGTGGGCAAGCTTGCAATTAGAGCTCCCAGGAAGGATCAATGCTAGAAGGGCATGAATGTGTTCAAAAGAAGGAAACTTTTAACAGAAAAAGGAGCAATAAAAATACAAGTAACAGTTCATAAGTATTAGATCCTGATAGCAAGGATGGCATCTCTCATAGTCTCTTCAAAATTAGAAACTTATTTTCACAATTTTATCTGGTTTAAATCAATTAACCATCTTGGTTCCATACCGTGCATTCTCCATTCTCTAGATGAGAATTTTAAAAAACAGTTTGTTCCCTCAGCAAGTTGGTTCAGGAAGGTGAACTAATTTTTATTTTTTTTTTTAAGTTCTTTTAGGCACTTGAACCTACTCACTGTAAAATTGAAACCAGGTAGAAACAATGAGTAGATTCCAGGCAGGAATTATCTGGCTTAGTTTTATATATTGTAAAACCACAGCCTAAAGAAAGGAGAAGCTTGCTTCAAGTCAGAAGGTAGGTCTCACTAGGGACGTTTCCTAGCCCAAAAAATTGTGAATCCACACTGCAAAACTGCTTAAAGCAAAACTAAAAGATAACAAATGCCATGGATTTTTTTCCACATTTGAGTAAAAAAATTGTGCAAATTATCATCAAAACATCTGAGCAAATGAAGAAGTGGGCAGTCACTTTAGCCTGTTGCAGGTTAAACAGCTTTCTGAAACTGGACACATCTTGACACAGAGATTTTTATGTGTTTTTCCACAGTCGCTGCAACACGAGAGAAAAAAAGGATAAATCTTTCCCTATGTCTTCCAAAATAATCACACTCTTTGAATAATAATTTGTGCTACATATAGGCATGTTGCAAGATAATGTCCAACTAATTACATTATCTGCAATTTTGGGATTTTTTTTCTTTCTCATGTAAGCTACTTGTTTGGAACACAGAATGAGTGAATGTTCATTCTGCATATGCAAAAAAGCATAGCCCTAGAATTTAAGCAGTAGGTTAGATTTTCCAGTTACCAAGCCATATATACAGCAAGATGGAAACTATCATTGTGTAAATGATGAAACATAAAACTCTTAATATGAATGTGTATGTATTACTTTGCATTTAAAAGTACATATTTCATTTATAAAATTTACTTACAGATAAGATATTAGAAATTCCACTCATTCATTATGTAGTGATTATGTTTGTTTTACAGATCTAACCATATTATAAGTGCCATTTTGTTAATAAATACCCCAAACTTCATTATTCCAGGCTGAGAAAGTAGTGCAGATTTCTGCTCAATTTTTACTTTTTTCAGGGTAATGACTTTCTATTCTACCATTTAAAATTTTTAGAGGTATATTAAACGATAATGCATTTTTCTTGCAAACTGTAAATGACTACTGTGAAATAATTATTTTCCCAGCAGAAAATTCCGACTTATACTACACACAAACAAATTAAAAGAATTTTAAAGATTCTAAATCTATAAAATTAATTTTTTAGAAATAAAATACACATGCCATTGTAATGCACATGGTCATATGTCTTAAAAATCTGAAGTTCATAATAGCAAAAAAAAAATTTATTTAATTAGCCTAGATAAAGTAAGTAGACATTCCACTCTAAGGCATGAAGTTTCTAAACATCTGTAGTATTAAAGGAGACACATTATGAATGAATTACAAATCTACATTAGGAGGAGTTTCTAGTTCCAACAGGGTGCAAGAAAGACATTTTCTCCGTAGTAGAACAAAAAGAAAAAAAAATCAGGCATGAAGACTGCCAGTACTTACATGTGTTTAAATTCTTACCACATCTCCAGCTGATTGACATCTTCAATAAGCTGTTAATGATCCATTTGCTTTAAATGAGCCTTAGATTTTTAGATCTGGTGAGTTTTGTAGAATGTTGAATTAAGTAGATTTAATTGCCTTTTTTTTCGGTTTTTGTTTTCATTTTAGTAATTCATCATTCAAAGGAATAGTACTATTTGCCATCATAATAAAGTTTCTCAGGAACCTTTCCTTTGATTTGACTCCTAGATGCAAAAGTGAGTACTAGCCATTATGAAACAGTATTCTTCCCTGAGCTAGGCTTTGTGTATTAAGTAGCAGTTATTCATAAAATAAGAGTTTTTCTCATGCTGACTTTCAGTTTTTTAAAGTAGTAATTTAGCAGCTCTCTTGGAAAGAGCTGTAAGCATGTTGGAAATCAAAGATGACTCTGGTTCTGTTCATGAGATGGGTTGGTACTGCATTTTTATTAGCATATTTTCTTTCCTTCTACTTTGATACTTTCAGTCCTTGGGGCACAGAGCTGAGAAATATAGATTGTAGCTATCATGCCAGATAAGGAAAATAACGTAAGTGATGATGCAAAATGTATTTTCTCTGACAGTGAACAAGCAGAGACTGGCTTGTGTAAAACAAATTTTTACCATCTGACTGTGATGGGCTATTCTCACCACAGTGATACCTGCTGTGGAGTAGTGTTATATTTAGTTGCATTGTAATAGCATTTCTTTCAACAAGTGAATTGCATATCGTAGAGATGGTGGTGGCACAGGAAACCATGGCTATTAGTACACAATCAGCATTTTATATTCAGACATGAAAATCTGTATTGGTGCCAGACACTATCTAACCTGAGATTGTGATAGAGGAAATTATTGTTGAGAGGGAAGTGGGGAGCTGGATATCAAACTGCCTGTGAATGTAAGATTTTGTTGCAGCAAAACAAATAGAACCCTAACTCTTCCCGTCAGGAATAAATAAACACTTAGAAGACATGATAATTAGTGAGCACTCTTACTTCCATTCATGTTGGACATTCATATGGGCAGAACTTCACTGTACAAAATCTGACCTCCTGATGCAGACTTGCACACCAGTCAGCTTTCCACAAATGTTTAGCTAGCTCATGTCTGCATAAGGTGGAGGGGGTACAACTGCAGTTCTTACATATGCATCATGGAGGATGGAAGTCCATGTGAACCCGAGCAGTGGACACTCCCTGTGCCTCTTTGGATAAATTCTGCCATCTGTACTTCCCTTCAGAAGGAGGATAGCCAAGAACTGCACTCATCTGGTAGCCACTGCACTTTGGAGGAAAGGGAGTATGCCGTTAGCTGAGTTAAAATGAAATACAATATCCGGGTTAAAGTAGTCACTGGGCTCTCTGTGACCTCATCCCTGCAAGGCTGCAGCTAATCAGTGTTATCTGGTGGGGTTGTATTTTGTCCCCTCTCTTACAATTCCTATCTGATCAACAAATGACAAGTGATCTTTAATCCATCTTTGTGTCTCCAATAAGTGTCAAATCTGTTGGGGGAGTGGAGGACAGGCAGAAGGAGAAGCACACTAAACTTTGCAGCTCGATTACAGAGAGAACAATTTGTTTTTGTAATTAGAGCTCAGCAGTGATCTCTGTTTCACTGATACTCAGCTCGGTGTAAACAGAACTCAATTTTGACAACTGTTTAGCTCACGGCACAGTTTTAAAGTATTAAAGGATAATGGAAGACTTATTAGATTAGCTTTTGCCATGATCTTTTAGTGTCCCAGATAATTATTATTTGTGATACAGCTGAATGGTTTAGGCTTGTGTTAGTATTAGGCATGCATTTCTGCATAATACTTTATCTGCTATTGATGGGCACTAAAATATGTATTAGGAAATATACATTTAGTCAGATTGCACAGATATTAGTGGTATTTTCAAGTGGATCAAATTGTTCTTTCTGTGATTTTTTATTTTGTTTCCATCATAGCAGTTCGTAGTTCCTGACTTTTATTTTTTTAAAGAATATGTACAGTTATTTTCATCATTATTCTTATTCACACTTGTGTGACTTTTACCAGAATCCTTTGATCCAATCATGACGTTTCTCCCCCAGCATTTTAACATTCCCTCTTTCTCGTGTGTTTTGGATTTGCATAGCTTTTTCTTACAGTATCACCTTTTCAATCTTTTTTATTTATTATTTTAAATCATTCCTGATAGTCACATACTGATTTTCACCTTGTTATTTGACTTTTCTTCTAATTATGTTTTAATTAGGGTATGTTGTTTCTAGCTCTGATCTTATAATTAGCATTTTTCCTTTTGATCACCTTTTGTCTCATTTTGCATAAGGTATTTTTAATCTTTTCACCACTTTTCCCTACACAGTTTTACCTTTCTTATTTTTATTTTTTCTGGCTAACCTCATTTCATTAGTTTGACTCCCTATCCTGCTTTTGGCTTGGAAAGGGTTCATTATCTCCCTGGTAGCTGGTGTGATGCTGTGTTTTGGTTTTAATATGAGAATAATGTTGATAACACACTGATGTTTTTAGTTTTGCTAAGTCGTGCTTACCCAAAATCAAGTACTTTTCATCTTCTCATGAAGGAGAAGGCTGGAGGGATACAAGAAGCTGGGCAGGGGCATGGCCAGGACAGGTGACCCAAATTGGCCATGGGGATATTCCATACTGTATGGCAGAATGCTCAGCATATAGACTGTGGGGAAAGCTGGCCAGGGGCTGCTGCCTGGGAACTGGCTGGGCACCAGTCATTGAGTGGTGAGGAGCTGCATTACATATCAATTTATTTTCATTTTCTGACCCATTAAACCGCTTTTATCTCAACCCACATATTTTCTCACTTTTTTTCTCCAATTCTCTCCATCATCCTGCTGCAGTGGGGAGTGACTGAGCAAAGTTGAGTGGTGCTTAGTTGTCGCATGGGGTTAAACCACAACACTCCCCTCTGATCAGAAACATTACTTCTAATATTTTTTTTATTTTAATTTCCAGTAAGTATTGTGCATACTCTATTGTCCTTGTTTACAACAATGTGATTTTCTTATTTTAGAAATCTAATTTTGCAACTTTTTGGCAGTTCTGTATAGATTAGGGCAATACACTTGAGGGTGATTACATGATCACCCTGGAAACAGCCTAAATTGCTGGAATACATGAGAAAAAAAAATTCTATAGTGTTTTCATTTGAATAATTGCACTCTCTGTTAAAGTTTGTCGGGAGAGCAAGTCTATGTCAGTGACTAACTTAGTCATTTAACATAACATGAGTACTAGTCCATGAGTGAAATGTGGTTGTATTTTCATCTCAGTCTCCAAATGAATATTGGTGGCTTACATTATAAAAGCGCAAAGACTACTTAAGGCAAAGAAAGCTCTGTGAAGGTTAATGGCCCCAAATCCTTTCTGCCCTAACCAATTTTTAATGTTTTGGTCAGATTTGGTTTTGGGTTTATTTTTTTCAGATTACTTCTTAAATTTACTTGTCAAAACAAGAGTCCAACAAGAAAAGAGTGTAACAGTGACTGTGCCCTGTGATCCACCTTATTCTTTATCTTTTATACAATAATCTTCATGCTCTGTTCATTCCAGTGTGCTGCCATCCAGCAGGATGTTTGGTTCCTGGTTTTGTTCATGTTAGTTATTTCATGCTCATGATTTTTATTCTTGTTTGATCTTGCAAAATGCAGTAACTTAAAAGCATCCTATATGTGTGTATATATATATATGTATATATATATATATATATATACATTACATATATATATATATATATAATGTGCACACATACTGCCAAGTTATCATGAAAAGAGCAGGTAGTTCTCTGAAACGCAACCTTTTCCTACACTGCTTTTATTATGTATTAGATATTTCTGTTCATTCTGTTGATACTCATCACAGCAGTCTCTGAGTACCTCCCAGCAGTATATTAAGCTCTTGACTTAAGTTCTCTCATTTTCTCTCTAGAAGGAGAAAACAGCTGAATGCATCATTAAATTAATGCATTTTTGGTAGTCTATATCCCAAAGGACTCAAATTCTAATTAAAATTTGTAATTGTGTTTGAACTATGGCATGTCATACAGAAAACTGAAGACTGGACCAAGGGCCTACCACTTTCTCCTTGGCTGAGACAGTTTTGTTGCCAAGGCTGTATAGGCTGTTCCTTGTGCCAACTTCATACTAATAAGGAACATAATAAGAAACATGACGTATGTAGTCAGAGAATCATAGAATGATGTGGGTAGGAAAGAACATTTATAGATCATCTAGTCTAACCTCTCTAACAAAAGCAGGACACAACACCCTCATTGTGAAAAAATCCATGCATCTAATCTGAACATATCGTCTTTCAGTTTAAAACCATTGGACCACGGTTCTGTCACCACAGGCCCTGGTAAAAAGTCTTTCTCCATCTCTCCTATAAACCCCCATATGAATACTGATAGATTGCTGTAAGGTGTCACCAGAGCCTTCTGTTCTTGCAGGCTGAACCGACCCAGCTCTTTCAGCCTGTCCTCGCAGGAGAGGTGCTCTGTGACATTTTTGGGGGTCACCTCTAAACCCTCTCTAACAGATCCATATCCTTCTTGTGCTGAGAATAACAGAGTTGGACACTGCACTCCAGGTGGGGTGTCATGAGAGTGGGGTAGAGGGACAGAATGTCCTCCTTTGTCCTGCTGGCCACAGGCTACCAGGATGCCGCCCAGGGTACCATTGGCTTTCTGGGCTGTGAGTACACATGGCTGGGTCATGTCCACTTTTTCATCCATGAGAAACTCCAAGTCCTTCTCAGCAGGGCTGCTCTCAATCCATGCACCTCCCAGTATTGATGCATTGCATTTTGCTTTTTTGAAGTTCATGAGGTTAAAGATTCTTGTTCCTAAGTTTTGGTAGACAAAGGGGGAAAAAAAAGAAGAGAGAGATTACTTAAATAGTGTTTGAATTTCTATGTTAAGGATTTATACTGAAATTCTCTCTGACAGAGCCTCTCTTTTTCCACAGACTAGGTAGGGAGCATAAAAAGGGCAACTTCTCAATTTACATATCTAAGCAATGTAGACCTCCCAGAACACAGATTATTTTATTCTTTATACTGGTAGAATTTCAGCCCAGGAGACTAGAATGTAGTTGTGAGAGTTTCACAATACCTTTGTGAGTCTTTTAAGACCATTTGCTCAGCTGAACTAGTAAATATGCCTTCATAAGCTGATGTTTTCCACGTATCTCCCCAGAGAAGGTAGCATCATTTTCCTGAGATAAAGACAGAAAAAGCTGTCATCTAATGCAAGCTGTTCACTTTTTAGTCCATATCATGTGAATTATATCAGGTAATATACATGATATATGATCAAATGATCATATTTAGGTAAGACCTGAAGGTACACTGATAATTATACTATTCACCCCAAGTGTGGGTACTATTACTCATTTCTGACATAAAGGTATAGCACATTCTTGCTAGATCGAGGAAGATAGACAGATCTCATTGTTGACAATATTCAACAACATTGAAGTAGAGAAGTATAAGAATAATTAATGTCTTATCTTTCTCTTTAGATCAACACCCCGTGTACTGCCAAGTCTAATCCTTGACCCAAGTCCAGACTGAGATTCCAAGAATATTAAATTTGCTAAGATTTTTTTTTAATATAATTAACATCTTCTTGAGCTTACTCAAGATTTAGAAAACTGGATAGAGTTGGTGAATCTCAGCATTTTTTAGAATACTCTTTTTGAGTATTCTAAAAGAGAGATGAGTATTCTAAAAGAAAACAGAGATGACTTATTTGAATGTCTGTTCCAGCTAGGATTGGAACCAGCCACCTTCCAGTCAACATTATTTGTCTTCCTGAGCTGCAAAGGGCATAATTCAAACTTTTTGGATTAACATTTACATAGGGATTAATTTCTTTTATTTTTTTTGTGAATAGCTATATTGAAGTTTGAGACTTTTGGTAGACACATACCTTGCATGATTCAATTATAAACAGCATATCAATTTCCTTATTTTTCTATTATTTATTAAAAGATTCATTAAAGGGCAGTGTTATTTTAAATTACCATACCAGAACAGCTTGTTCTGTATATAAATACATATTTTATAATATTAAAATTGTAAAAAAGGTTTTGTGCAGAATGTTGTATTTACAAGACTAGAGATTCAAGCACCAGACACCAGATAAAACTTTTTTTCCTGGGATCTTTGACAACATTGTCAGAAAACTCTAAAGTGGTGAAATCTGGAGCAAGAAAAAAAATCAGGTCTCATGAGGAAGAAGGCAATTATCAGAATACATAGAACAGCACAAATATTGAAATTTGAAAAGAATTTAAATTAAATATCAGCAAACCTTAACTAAGTCTTTTCAACTTTGTAAAAAGCATATTTTAAAGTCAGGAAAAAATCTCTCCACAAAGACAGGAAGATATTATTCTGAGAAATATCATGTCTTGGTAGAACCTTGCAGTGATCTTGCGTATATGTCATAATTATATTTTTACTGTTGTACAAGAAACGTTGCTTAACAGCAATCACAAAAGCTCTGCTGTTGGTAATACTAGGAAAGAATCTTGAATTTCATGTATTGAAAGAGAAGGGAAATAAAAGAACAGACAAATTAAATTCATGTAAAATATACTTTACGCAATATCATAAAATGGTTTAGGATGGCTCTCAAAAATCATAAAACTTCCAACTCCCCTGCCATGGGGAGTTGCCACTGAACCAGGTTTCTCAGAGCCGTATCCAACCTGTCCTTGAGCACTTCCAGGGTTGGGACATCCACAACTTCTCTGGGTAACCTGTGCCAGTGCCTCACCACCTTCACAGTGAAGATGTTCTTCCTAATATCTAATCTACAGCTACTCTCTTTCAGTTTGAAGAGATTCCTCCTCGTCCTGTCATTGCATGCTTTTGCAAATTGTCTCTCCATCTTGTAGGCTTCCTTCATGTATGATGGGGGTGTGAAGAAAATCTTTACCATAAACCATAGCATAGTCTTGTCAATCCCATATGAAAGACCTCTTTGTATTTGTATTGAAAATGCTGCTACATGGTTTGTATTTTCTCTTTCTCACTTTTCTTCCCTCCCTACCCCCCAATTAATCTAATAAACTTCATTTAATTGCAGTCTGGACGGATAAATTCCAAGAATCCAAATTTTCTAGGCATGCATAAGGGTACTGTGAGTTTCAACACAGTCCATGGCAGGTAGTTCTAAGCAGATTTCCAGGGCAATTTTGGCATATGCTGGATGCAGGATGTCTTTCAGATTCTTCCCACATACCTCTGCTTCCAGTCTTCCTCTTCTGCTTTGATTCCTTTGCTGGGGGCAGGCGAGGACGATGTGGAACAGCAAGAGTTTTCTGCAACTTTGGTAATTTAAAAGTGCAACTATCAAGATAGGCCTTTCAAGTATACTGAATAACTCCTTCATGAAAATAATATTTTTTCACAAAGTAATATTTTGCATTACAAAAGAATTTTTCTGTTTTGTATGCACATATTTATGGCTAACTTGACTGGGCGCATTACAAAAGCTATCCATGTAATCTTTCATTATTAAAGCAGTTTCTAGCATTAGATAGCTGTTAAAAAATATCAAATGGTTTTTCCTACCTTTTGAAAAAGGGACATTTGAAATTAGACTTTGGTTTTGGTTGGGTATTTTTTTTTTTTCTGGTTTTGGTCTTTTGTTCCTCGTGGTTTCTTTTTAAGTTGAAAATGATTGCTAAATTTCTACCTTGGAGACAAACTAGTCATCACTCAGAGAAGCAAAGGAAAATTAAATAATTTCATCATCTGTAACTTTCCTAAATGTAATTTTGCCCCTCAAAAAGTTACTAATGCTTCAGATTTCTTTAAAACTCACATTTAGTTAAGAAGCATCCTTTTATTCATCTTTGTCAAACTTACTTTACCAGGTATGCCATTATTCAGAATTTCTCTTTTACTTTAAAACAACAGTTAAGAAGCTGCAGGTTTTTGACCTCTTAAAGAATAAATGTTTCATAGATAAACTAGGAATTTACATGTGTCTTCTGGGCTAATTTTTAACTATTCATCATGTCTTGTGAGAAAAATGAAAGCAAATAGTATTTTTCCTTCAGCAGCAGCCATCAGATTATGTGGTGTCTCAGTAACAAAGGGTAGTATCTCATCCATATTGTATATAATGCATTAAATATGGAGTGCAAATAAATGTAAAAAATTCATGCAGCAGACAGGCTGAAAAATGTTAAAATCAACATTTTTGCACAAGCATCTCGAAAAAATGGAAAATATTCAATAGTTTTCTGCCCTACCAAGAATATAGAACTAAATCAGTGACAGTATGAATTAAAACCCCAAGTTGTCCAGTCCTCAGTTTTCAAACAGGAGCAGTTACACATTATTAAGCCCATAAGGAAAACTTTTTTCCTTACCAGGCTTGCTAGGATTCATCTCATATAAACTCAATCAACATTGAAGGAATAATTCCAATTACAGTGTTTATGTGAACCTGAATATAGAATCTTCTAATTACAATAGGTTGTACATTCAATTACACTCACTGTGTTTTATTTACATGTACCACATAAAATGAAATCCATTCTAATTCTGTGTAGTATTGTCTTTTGTAATTTGCATCTTCTTGTTTTCCTTTGTGTGAACTGAAGATTTCCTAGAATTTTAGTACTTTTTCCAAAGTTAGTCTCAACAGGTTTAAACATTATTTAATTCCAGATAAATTAGAATATTTATCCTGATACGAATATCCTTTGGAAATTAAGGAGAAAACAGCATCTTTTATCTGTTCCTCTGTATGGAGGAACCCTTATATTTTAGTCGAAGTTTTAGTCAATTATATCTGACAGTATAAGATCTTGCCATCTTGTTTAAGCTAGATATCAAGTTCTAATTACTGAAATTGTTTGTAAAATGAGGAATAATTATCATGGGCCATGGCTACTTTTGAGATAAGTTTATGTCAAATAAAAAAGCAAAGTGAATTTATCTTGGAAAAATAATACATGTACATAAATATGTACTGAAAGGCTACAAACCTTTATACAGAATATCATTAAAAGGTCTGGAAGTCTTTCTTGTTGTGCCAGGCTACTGATCTCAGTCAAATTCCTTCAACATTATCTGGACAAACTCTGCTTTCCTGCTAAATGTGCTACATATCCAATAAAAGTCTTATAAACACGTGCATTTTCCAGACTTACTTTCAGGTGCTTCCATATGTTATGAGGCCATATTCCAGATCAGGATAGAAATGTATACAAATTAGACGAGAAGCCAAAGGAAAAGAAGAAGAAGAAGGAAACATCTGCAGTACATCAATGGGAAAAAAATGTTTAAGCTGCCTGTTATTAACTGCTCAACCTGTTTTATGCTGGATTTCCGCATAATTATGTTACAGAGGAGGGGAGAAAACAGATGTTGAATAAAGATTGAAAATAAGAAAATGAGACTAGAAATGAGAGTTAGAAAAAAATAGTTGTGGTTGCTCACAGCTAGACATTTTTTGGCAAGACTTTTAGACAGCAATCTATTTCTCAAATTCATTGCCCATTTCTGCAAGATTAATGTAAAACAAAATGTTTCTTTTTAAGTCTGATCAGTTGAACAATTATACAGCTCCAATAATCCCCAAGTCAGTCTTTCAAGAAAGCAGCTGAATGTTTCCTCAAGCAGTTTCATAAATTAGATTAAATGAATATCATATCAGGTCAGAAACCCTATAAGCTCTTTTCATAGGAAGTTGTTGATAGCTTATGTAATTAGCTGTATTTTTCATCCTCTGCAAGTATCCAGATAATCCATACAAGATATATTTTTCACAATCTTTACAAAATAAATGCCATCAAACTATACTTGGATGTTTTCTATGTTTCTCACACTTGTGTCATGTCTTAAAGTCAACAGAACTATAATTTTTTAATAATGTCTCAATTTTTTTTTCTCCACTTAGTTGATATTTTCTGGTGCTGGGTCCAAGTGCATTAAGAAATTTCTGGATAGAGCTATCTTAAAAAAAGGGACTGAAACTATATGTAGGCCCTACACTAAATCATTTGCATCACTGCTACACTGTATGATCGATTTTTACCCTGATTATTACCTGTGAGAGTCAGAGTTACCTGTGAGTGTGAAAATTATTCCTGAATACACTTTGCAGTGGCCATTGACTGAAAGAATCTTGTGCTTTATTGCAACTGCTACCACACTTTTTCAGACATGGCTATTCACAGGATTAAGATTAAATCTGAGACCATTTTGGAAGAGGGATTCAGATGTGAAATGAATCCTTTCTCCAAAGTTTAATTTTCTTCTCGTTAACTAAAAATATTTTATTTTTCAAGCATTCCCGACTTTGCTTTCCTTTGCTATCCTCACCCTACATACCATCACAAGTAGACTTCAGTCTGTTGATCTGCTTCTTTCAGGTGAGCAAGTACTTCATCTGTTAGCCGTCTTCTCTTGTGATCCAAAATTTATGTGTGAGATTACAAAGAGGTGTAGGGTTTGTTTTTGGAAAAGCTGCTGCTTAAAAAATCACATACCAGAGCATGATAGATAGTTATTTTTGGAAGAGCCTACAAATAATTTGGTGAAGAAACTGAATATTTGTATTAATTTTGCATTTAGGAGATTTGGACATAAAAAACCTGTTCAAAATGATTTCATTGTCTTCATTTTGGCCCTGATAGAGGTCTAAAGGAAAGCATGCTATTTGAAAGTAAAAATGTATAAAAAAGACCATGTGAACCTATATTACTTTGGGTGTGCCGTGTGCATGTGCTTTCTCTAATTACATTCTTATTACAGATTGCAAGTGAACAGCAGTAGTTTGATTTTATATTAGGTTTAAAATCCCAGCTCCACCATTAGCAGCAATCTCTTCAGGAATGCATGTTTCACGGTACTGGTAGGGTGATGGATCTGTCTGTAGAACCAGAACAAATCTTTCTTATGATTCATTTTTTTGCCACAGATAAGCCATAAGACAAAGACAGCAGATTGATGGAGGTTTAGTTTTTCTGCTCTTGTTTTAAATAGTAAATGTAGAACAGGTTCTTCTATTTTATAGCCTGAAGCTGAACTGTCAACATAAAAGATGTACGGACTTAATACCTGAGAGCAGGGTGGAAGAATGACTTCCCAGTTTTTTTAACAGATTAAACCCTGAACAATATAGCTCATTACTACCTAGTCTAAATGTATTGAAAAGGCAGTTTTTGCTAAAGCATGAAATATTTTGTCTTATTATTACTTACTTTACTGAAAGACACAAATTTCAGCTGACAATGAGAAAGTCTTTCATTTGCAACCTGCCTGTTCATGCTGAGAGAAATTCTATACCTGACCAAAACCATAAAGCTTGAAACAGTATTACTGCTTTTTGCTTATGTGAGTGAATGTGACCGACTCTCATTTGTTGTCATGTAGCTGCAGTTGGTAACAATTATGAATTTATTTAATCTTTACTTCGTGAGGGAAATCCCCAGAATTCATTGAAATATTCAAACTAAAATAACTAAAGGTGGTAACCATTCAGGTTTTTGTTCAGATTTGGAGATTAATTCTATAGTTTATTTTTAGTTTTGGATATTTTTTTCTCAATGAAAAAATAAAATTGTGCTGATTTCAGAAAACCATATGCCAGCTCTCTAAATAGCATTGATGGAACATTACACATTTTGCAGAAGGAACAGAATAAGAGAAACATGGGCAGAAAAAACAGAAGATCAAGATGAGAAACAAAAGACTGATGAATAAAATATAAATAAAATTATTTATTAATAACATATTTCTTTTACATATTTGGCAATAGCTTATATTTCATTAAAGCAAACATACTTTTCAGAAGGTATTTCTCCTGTTCATCACCACAGATACCCAAATTTATTCCTAAAAGGAGATCCTCTAGACGTGCATAGGATAAAAAATCCTGCTATTTTTATTTCAGCCCACTTCCTTTTGACTAAAACTCTGGATGTGTGGAACAACTTCAGTTAGACTTTAGCCAGAGCCCACTTTTGGACATCCATTAAAATTTGCTACTTTATTTTTTCTTTCTACCAAGAAGAATTACTCTTTACTAGAGATTATGGAAGTGATTAGAGCCATGTAATTTTGCTATATATTTATGACAGAACCAATGTTGGTAAAACAGTCTTCAAGTTAAAATGTGCTGAAATGCAATCTTGTGTAGATCTTATTAGACAAATAACATTTTATTTTCTAGTTTTTTTTTAATATCGGTTGGGGAAAGAAATCCAAAACAATGAAACAAAGCCATACCTAACACATCTGAATTTAACCAGCACAATTTAGAGAAACTAAAAGTTTAGCTTAAAATGTTTTATGAGGCAGGCTATATGTTTTTTATTATCACAGGTTCCTTTTTGATTTTATTTTGGTTTTAATAGGATGTTGCCTTTAAACAAAGGCAGGTATAAAAGCAGGTATATACCCCACATTCCATTTATTTCATGCTTGCCATCACATATTATGTACATACTTGTAAATTATTGCTTGTGCTTTGAATTCTTTATATTGACCAATTACAAATTCTCCATTTTATAAGATTTTTTTCTCCTCATGTAGAAAATGGCATGCGTAAGCTTTCTAGATTTAAAGATCATTGGCCTGAACATTTTTATTAATAAATTTTTCTTCCTTGGGTGAACTGATCTTGGATGGCACTTAATTAAAAGTGTTTTCAAAAAGTGATATTTATTGTTGGCTGGAGGTCTATAATATAGTTCACTCTGGAGGATGGAATTGCTTCTTAGCAAAAGTATTTCTTCAGGTTTTGTTTTTTTCTGCCCACTAATACTTATGTTTTGCTCTGATAGAAATATGTTTGCCTCTTGGGGTTAAGTTTTGCCTTTATCTCTTGAAATGTCTTTCTTGTCCTTTGCTCCAAGTGTAAGTACAGAAGCTAATCTGTAATCTTTTCATTTTTTAAAGTAGCACTAGGAGACCTTTTTTTCTTATGGAAGGGATAGGAATTTTTAAGTGAATTAAATTAGTTCCTTCTTGACTTGTGTAGGATGGTATGGTTTTCATTAATCATGTGTGTGTTGTTACGTGATGTAACACAGATGGGCACAACAAGCTGGAGCATGTCTTCCAAGAAATTTCAAGACAGCTTTCTTGAAAACTGCTATGAAAAAATAGCACATTTTTGTAGCAGGAGTGATTAATCAAAATAGGACTTTGCCTAACACAGAAACAAAAAGAAACCAATTGGAAGCCACTTCTGCAGCTCTGCTCGTAATCACTGACAAATTTCTTTGCGAAGTGCCTTGTTACAGAAGACTGTATTTAGGGTAAGGAACCAAGTCTTTCGGCCAAAAGATAGTAATCTATATCCATATTTAGATATTTGAGTGCCAGGTTGATCCATATTCATACACCTAATTAGGGATTTAGATGAACTGTAAATATCTACAATGGCCTACACATGATGTTGATTCTCCTAAGTAGGACTCCCTATGCTATCTCGCTCATGGACATCTTCCTTGGAGACATTCAAGGATCAGAATCTGGTGCTATGTAACTCTGACATTCCTTGTCAAGGTGTAAATGTGTGTACCTGTAACCAGCACAGAACACTTCTGCACATTGAGTGGAATGGCTGAGTTAGTTCAGAATCAACCTGGGTATTTTGGTGAATTGTTTCAGGATAATCTAATAATTAGTGGGTTTCTTCAGGATAATTAGAATAACCTGCTTCTCCATGAGCAGTCATTTAAACATATTTTACATTTATTTGCCTTAGCCATATTTGAGAAACTTGGCCAATTAACAGTTTATGGTACCATTAATGATCTCCTAAGTCTGTTCAAGGTATTCAAGGAAAAAAAAGAAATCCTATGTAGGGAAAGCAGTCTTTTAACAGTTATGGAAAGAATAACCTGGGGTTTTTTAGATATTTTTTCAGTGGTTTTTAGTAATAAACCCATGAAATTACATTCTGTGTCTGCACATTTCCCTGATTACCCATAATTTCTGAACCAGTATCTATCCAAGGACGCAGGACTCAAAAGTAAGTTTCCACAAATTTTGTGGATATAGACAGCTGTAATGGACTATTTCAGTGTTCAATATCAGTGGAAAACTGATGTCACAGATTATTAGATGCTGAAGCCTCTTGACTGAAGAGAGTCATTAACAAAGCCTCAGTTGCTTAGAAAGCTTCAAGCAGACTGTGTCTTCCAAGACATGTTAGTCAATACAAAAATTTTCAGAAGAGAAGCTTTAATTAGTTCACTGCTCATGGCACGATGTGATATTATAACCACATTATCTTTGTAGGCAGTGCAACAGAAGCCAGTCTAGGGAACAGAACCAAGCACAGGGACCCTAACAGCCCCTTGGAGCAGCTCAAGGAGTACACAACAGTCACAAATATTTGTATTTCAGTGGAACAAACAGCATAGAATCGGGGAATCATAGAATACCTTGTGCTGGAAGGGACCTTGAAGATAAGATCCATCTCCTTTCAACCCCCCTGCCAGGGACAGAGAAACTTTGCACTAGACTGGGTTGCTCAAAGCCCCATCCAACCTTGCAAAAAATATTCAAAATTTTGCAAAAGTTCAGTTTCTCTTTGGTTACAGATGGAAAGTTAAAAGATGTGGGCCACTAAGATTTGTGAAGTTGGTCAGAACATGCTGATAATAATGCAAATGTTTTAGGTTCAATCCATGTGCAGGCCATTCGCTTAAGGTTTGGACTCAAAGATCCTGGTGGGCCCCTTTCAACCCAGAATATTCTGTGAAGTCTGTAATTGTCAGTGAAATGACTCTCCAAAAATCAGGGACAAGCACACTTACTTCTGAAGCTCTTGGAACTCTGGAAAGGCATTTGATTTGCATACATTGAAAGAATAAACATGAATTTAATTCAGGGGGCTGTTGTACCTTTCTTTCCCTTCTCACAAAACCAGAATATTTCTAGGATAAAAATTAGGGATATTCTCCTGATCTGCTCCCAGGTCCACTTTACTGAATGATGGATTCTGCACTTCTCTAAGAGGTCTCCATAAGAGGGTGATAAATAAAAGGGTTTCCATAAAACGGAGATAAATAAAAAGGGAGATAAATAAAAAAAAAAATAAAGGTCCCCATAAAAGGGACAATGCAAACACACAGCATGTGTTAGGGCTTCTTTGCTTTGTGCATAAGAGATAAGCTGTTGGTACTTTGTATAATTACTAATTACTTGCAATTATCACCCGTGTATTCATGGGACAGGATGCACTTTTATCATTGAATAAGATTACAGTATATGTTCTTTCTGATTCCTCACAGCATCTTATTAAATTATCCTCTATTTGTGATTCTTTACCTGTTTTTTCTCAAATACCTTTAAAGCTGCTTGGTAAGAGAAAGCATTTTAAAAATGTCCTTGAACTCTGAAATGAATTTAGTATGTATAGAGAATTGTATTCACACTTCTTAGAATCATCTCTTTTCACCTCTTCATGCATTGTTTTCCTCCAGGTTGTTGTAACTGCACTTGATTGAACCATAGGAGGCTAACAGGTGCAAAATTAGTTTTATATATTTTGTTCTGCCATGCTTGCATTGAAAGCTTTACTTATAAGTTCAATTTTAATGTTGCTTTTTTCTACTTTTATAGGTATTTTTATAATTGTTAGTAGGGTAATTAAGTACTTGTCATACATTTCTTGAGAAACATGTGACAAGTTAGGTATTGTAGAAAAAGCTTTGACTTTATGATATAAATACAGCAACATCCTTGTGAACATTACTGTTTATGTATATGAAAGTGATCACTTGCAAAATGTCAGTGGGGTACAATAAGTGGCCTTTGGTCCTTAACTTTTTCAGACTCACACACTCCGAAGCACTAGTCTCTTTTGCCAGGATCTGTTTCAGAATTCCACACCAATATGTACATGGAAGTGACATAATTAAAAAATAAAAATAAATTTTCAGATAATTATCTTTCAAAATTTTAAACAAGGTTGAGTTCTCACAGACAAAATAATTGTCTAGGGCAATAACAGCTTTTCCATCACTATTATATGCCCAAGCTCATGAAGATGATGAATTCATCTTTGATTTCAGTCATGTGTGGTCTCAGTGAAAATAAGGAATGTTGTATATTCTTTCTGAAGGCCTTTAAAAACGGAAAGATTAAAATTTATGCCATAAACAGCTGAGCAACAAATTTGACAGACCCTACCTTAGTGACCACCTAGCACACCTGAAGACATTGGTAGGGAACAAAGAATACATGTTTTAAAATAATTTTGTCTTTTTTCCTATTCCAAACACTTGACTTTTCCCAAAATTTTGGTGGGTAGAGAGAGGCTTTAGCATGGAAAAAGAAATCTAAAATTCAGGTGTGTTTTAGCACCCGGGCTGTTTCTACATTTTAAGATAATCACATGGTGTGAGTTAAGAATTTTATCTATATTACAGATCTGTTCTCAGAAGGCTTTACATTCCCCATTGCAGCCTTTGATAATTCAATTAGTCTCTCAAAAAGTTGGGAGCAGCTGATAAATTCACTTTAATGTTAAATAAAGTTCCCCAGCAGGTTTCTCTTAATATCCTTGCTTCTCAGGGAGCTTAACTCTAGACCTCCCAAATGCAACTTTCTGCAAGAAATATGAGGGCCTTTGGAGCAGATTAAAAGAACTGTCTCTACCAACATAGCAGCTTCTCACCATTAATAAAGTTGCTTCAGATCATGGCAGAAATCTCATTCACTCAAATGGCTGTCCACCCAGTTTAATTTATTTTAATTGGCAGCCTTTGGTCCCTCCATGGAACAGATTCCTTGAATATGATGAATTATCCCACGAACAGAGAATGGCATTACACAAGCTGAATTTAACCCTTCCCTTTAAGCATTGTCTTTTGGGATTCCCAAATCCTATTGGCAGACACTGATTGCTGAACAATGAGTAGGAGGGATTAGCTAGATCTGCATTGACTGTGTCTTTGGAGACTGCTGACAAAAAAGCCAGTTCTGTTTGTCTACTTCTAGTAAATGAATAAAGAATATGTTACATGCAAAGGGCGATGAAAAACAGGATTTAGTGTGGTCAATAGATGCATGTCCCTGCAGATATCAGATAGCAAAGCAGAGGGAAAAATCCTAACAAAAAAATGCTCCTTTACTGCTCACAAAGAGTTGGCCTTAAAAGGCAGGCTGTCATTGACCTTCTGTACTGGATTACAGTTTTGCTAGGAGGAAGCCTTGAATTTTAGATGTATTCATCCATGTCATCAAAGATGCATGTTGTCATCATAGTTGGAGCAGGCTAACTGGGACACTGAAAGCTTATAGAAAATGCTGCATTTTCTTCTCCAAAGTCATAAAATAAAAAGTGACTGAAATATACAGATCCTTCTTTGTGTGAAAAGATTTATCCTGTATTTTTACCCCTCTTTGATTGCCTCTTTGAAATCTAATAGGCAATTACATTCCAGAAAAACATTTGCTGATTGTTTTATAAAACAGATTTTCACAGTAAGCAAAATAAATATATTACTTTAGATATGATTTTTTCAAATAAATATTTCAAACAAATTAATTTCTAATGAATTAGTCATAGGAAACTTTAGGGAAGATGGTTTACATAAACATTTAAATTTAATATATTATTTCTTCTCTTTTGTTTTTTGTCTTGAAAATTAGACGTACATAAGACCTTCTTTTTATTCAGTGTTTATCCTAACAAAGAGTTGCCCTTTATTTTCCCATACTAGTTCCAATTTTTCTTAATATAATTATTTACTTTTTAATAGCCCTTAGCTACCAAAAAACCCATGCTCTAAACATGAATATATCTACCCTGACAGATTCTATCTCAGTGTATCTTGTGAATATTAGCCTTACTTCTCTGTTGAGTAAAGACTCCGAAAAACCTCTTGGAGTGCAGGTGCAATGAACTGCAAATGAACTCATTGAGGACAGTTTGTAACATCAAGCTGGAATTGAATTTATTTGTATATCATGATAGACCAATAAGCTGCAGTACCTAAGTCTAACTGTGATAAAACTTCACAAGATCATTTGATAATGCAGATACACTTACAGGATTACCATCATTGGTTTTCCTCTTGATTATGTTTAAAGAAAAAAATAACTGCTAAGTAAGTGTATTAGTTTTTCAGAGGACTGTGACTGGTATTTTATGAACAAAGGTGTTGACAGCTGTTTATCATCATAGTCTGGCTCTCTGAGAAATACCAACTTAACATCGTTGAATGAAAAAGTACATGCCAAATGTTAACTGAGAATTTATCTAAAGAAGGAATACTTGGGCTGATTTTGAAAGCAACAGATTAATGAATGAAAGCCTCAGTCCCACTCAGCCTTTAAAATAAAAATTTTGAGATGAGATTTCTGAGAATGGAATCAGCGACTTATGGGAATTCCAAATATGCTGCTTTATATAAATAGATTTACAAGTTGTCCAGTACTCTGCTGTGTTTAGGATTCAGCTAGGTCTGTGAGCAAGCAGAGCCTGGGCTGCAAAAATCAAGGTGTGGCTGGACAGAAGATTTGGCTCTGCTCCCAGATTCCTTCAGGAGACCTGACGCTGTTCTGGTTAAGTTGGCAACATTAAGCTGGCTTGCTCTGTAGACAGAGTTGATCATCTCATCTGGATTGCTCCTGCTAAATTTCTGGAATTAAAATAAAATGCCACTTCACACTATGTCAAAATATCCTTTGTAATTGTGGAAGAATCTATACATCAGCAAAGTCACTCCCTGCTATGCTCCTGATATGAGCATATGAGCTTGGAGTCAGGGCTGCAACTGCAAGAGGGGTCTGGATCAGCTACAATTTTCCTCAATGAAGAACATCAGATCCCAATGTGTTCCTTCAGGCATTCAAAGTGCAGCAATTTGTCGCAAGTCTTAATTCTGTAAAAAAAAAAAGCAGTAGCTTGTTATAGGCATGCTATACAAGGGAAGAAGGAAATTTGCTTTTTCCTGAAAATAGCTCAGTGGAAAAATACCATGAAACTTGATCTGACAAATATTCTGTGGATTTCCCAGGATTTATGTGTGCATGGAATCACTTAGCTATTAGTTTGCAAAGGGACTATTTTCTTACCAATGGTAGGACAATGTTCTTTAGGAGCACATTGTGGAAAAGGGGACTCATGTTGCTGAGTTACACATCTCAGTCTCACCTGCATTACTTTAGGAAGTACTGGGCTCTTAGACACAAAGCAGACAATTTTCTGAGCGCTGAAAAGCTTAGCTTATAGGAAAAGGCAGACCAGATGATATATATCCCTAACACAGACAAAGACAACTTCAGGACATCAACTCTGTGCATGTGAAGATAGATAGACCTGCCTATGAAGTGTTCTAGGTCTGGATCTTTTCAGTGGCATTCTAAATGGCTCTCTGAAACCATTCCTATCCATTATCTCCAGAGATGACATAAGAATTTTAGCCTAATTTGAGTTGTCAAAAATTAGATTATGACTTTCTCTGTTGAATGAAATTATTCTGTTTATAGCTGCTGCTATGTCACTGATGAAATTAATATACAGCATCAGAATCTACATCCTGTGAGCTTTTATTCAGTTCTTTGACTGACAAGAACTCTCTCTTACACAGGAGTTTAAATGGAAGCGCTCTCTAGTTTGCTTGTTGCATGATAGTAAAACTTTTAACAGGACAGGTGAAACACCTGTGGCCTGTCTTCCTATTTCCTAGGGTTTAATGCATATGCTAGGAAGAAGTCAAGCTCTTCAGAAGATCGCAGCTGTATGAATAGCTTTTCTCTGAGTTCTAAATAGACTTGGGCAGGTACAGTTGCATTAGGAAAGTCTGTGCTTTATAGTCTTGCTCAAAGAAATAAATCCTAGTAGAACAAGGACCTTGAGGATCTTTGCTATCATGACTAATTTCAGATGTCAAACCAGCAACTTTTTTTTTGTTTTATTCCCTCCTCTTATTCTACTGGAAGAACTAATTTCTGTGTGTTTTCTCAATTAAAAACATTTTTTTACTTTGCTGGGGGATTTTGAGATGAACATAGACACAAAGGTTAAAGTAACTTCAAAAGGCCTTCAATTTAGTATTAGTTCTATGCAGCTACCTCCATCTTTCAGAATATTGCTGTTCTGCATGGTCTGTATAACCAAAGAACAAGATTTTCCATGCTCTTTGATCTCTTAAAAATATATTGAAATCTGAAATCAAGTGCTTTGCCTGAGTCTTGACTCTGCTGGCAACAGTGATCTGAATAATATCACGTAGAGTACCCCAATAACACCTAAAAAAAAATGGCATATCTTCAGAATCAGTTCAGCTATGTCTAGCAAATGATTAAAAGCTCTGAAGTCTGATGTGGATAAAAGAGGGGTCATAAACAACCAAGACAGGAAAAAAAATAAAGGAAGAATAAATAGAAAAAAAAAAAGAGTTCCAGTTAAAACAACACTATTTGATTAAAGGACTGTTCAAAGTTCAAATGTCATGCTAAGACAAAAACATAATCTCTACCCAAAGTTACACAGAAGGCACAGCTAAAATATTTTTATTATAGCCACAGTACAGAGTTCATTGGAAATCTTGCCAATAATGCAAAAACAATGCCACAAAAAAAAAAAATTCATATCAACCCTTTCATTTATTTCTTTCACATTACCCATCTAGGTTAGAGGGTTTCTACACAGCAATAGTGGGGACAATTAAGTCTGTTTAACACAGAGACAGATGCCAGATGTATGCATGTAACAGTTACAGGGGAAGCATATGCATAGTATCAGCTCTACAAATAGTCAGGCTCCCTAGGCACTCGACAGTTTTGAAGCTAAGGGAGGGAATGTTTTTATGTTATAACATTTTCCCTTGGTGGTAGCAAATTAGCTGCCTTGTATCCATCTTCAGCTGGAACTGCAGAGTCACTTGAGAGCTTACAAATAAGTTTAGAGCTCTGCTAGACTGTTTCTTAGGTTCCTGAGAAGTGGCATACATACTGCACCTTAGCACAGCACCTGTGTAACAGGTGGAAACAAAACAGCAACGAAAAAGTTTGATTCTCTTTCCCTAAAGAAAAATTTTTCTCACCTTAATTCCTTACAGAATTTGTTCAAGGTCAGGCTGAGCCTTACTTTCAGATATGGTGCTTTATTTTTGTCTCCTTGGGAATTAAAGAAATTCTTCTTCTTAAAGAAAAACAAAGCAAAGTTACGATTTTTATTAGGAAACCCAGAGGCTGTTTTTGAAGAATCATGCAGTAGATATTGGGGCTCAGATTTCTCTGCTTCCATTATCTGTGATAATTAGAATTCAAGCTAATAATAACTGTACAGGCCTCTTGCCTTTTTTCTCCATTAAAACAATAAGCCTGGGAGGAGGGGGACCCATTAAAATAATGTTGTAAAACACACAATTAACCCTAAATGAAGTAAATATTATAGTGATGAGTTCCCGTAAATTAAAAGATTGCTTTAAATACCCTGAGAAAATTAACAATGATGCATACCTAGAGTAGGTTTTACTGCATTTTATAGCAGGTTTTCCCCATTTCTAGGGATATAGTATCTTCATCATCTCTACAGAGTAAAGATTTTCTTAAGGAATGTCAATAGATTGATGTTAACTGGCTTATTCTGAATCCTCCGTAGCTTTAAATTTAGCAGCTGCATCTTTTACTTGCTTTACCAGAACAGTGTTTAACTTATCTAATGCCTCACCGCTGATTTCCTTTGTAGGGTGTTCAGATAAGTAAGCTGAGGGCACAGCTAACAGAAATTACCCTGACTGCATCTTACTTGGTGGTGATATCTGTAATTAGCTTTTAAGTCTATCTCCAAGACTAGAATACACTTTTTGTAAGAACATGGCTCAGATTAGCGGTTGCTAGACACCAGAAAAATAGCTTCCAATAGTTACCAGGCTTAAAAAGTGAAGATATTAGTGAAAACAAGGAACACATAATGACAACATCTTTGGAAATAATTCCCCAAATTGACAATTTTTCTTAAATCTGTCTTTTGTCACATCAAAGTAGTCTGACATCAGTTCAGAAATTGAAGCTATAACAAATGAAAAGATGACAAGTAAAAAGGTGAGTCTCAGTTGAGCAGCTGAACTGCTGCACATAAAAGTAACTAGTAGAAGAGATTCTTCTGCATTAGTGGTGTTAATATCTATAATCTCCTCAATCCTTGAAATATAAGAAGGTGATCTGTAACTTAAGAGTTCTTGATGGAGGATCTGGGAAAAGGAAGATATGTATATTCTTTAGATATCTTCAGTAAGTGTCTTTCATAAATTAATCCACTGTTCATGGAGAATCTTAAAATGTGGCACTGAATCTGTTTACATGTATAATTCTCTTTGCCAAACTGGTTATATTTAGAGAGTCAGATTTGAAAAAGACATCCTTAATTATCCTTTCTGATTGATCTAATTGGAGCACTATCCAGGCAGAAAGTTAAGTAGGGTAGCATTGTGAAACTTAAATTGTTAAGAGAATTTGGGTTCTTCATAAAGTGACACAAGGGTAATCCCATTCTGCAAATCTCTTTGGAAAGTGGTAACAACACACCAGAAATCTTCTAAATAATAGTTGAAGGGACCCTCTAATCATATGATAATGAATATGTCACTTAGCATGGGGAGGGCTCTACACAAAACTCTTAAAAGCGTCTTTCTTTTGTAAGAAGATATTTCTGCATCTCTATGTCCAAGTGAGAGCTCCTTAAGATGTCTGGACAACCTAAAGTTTTTTTCTGAGAGCAGCAACATGACAAGTGTTCTTCCTCCTATTCTGTCAGGTGCATTGTAAACCTTCTGTGAAGTCCAAAGTATATGACCTGCTTACGACATCAACCCTTGAAGCAGAGAATGGTACCCAGTAGGGTTTTCCATCTGTCAGTATAAAACCCACATGGTCCCATTATGGCTGTTAAAAGAGCTTTTGAATGTAAATCCAGGTATACTGGTAGGAATGGGGGGGGAAAATACTCTCTTTCACCAAAGTGGCCATTCAGATTTTGAATGGTTCAGCATCCATGCAGCCTTTGTAACTGTTTTTATGAGACTTTGCAAAGGAAAACAAGTACCATTTGAAGAGTGTTACTGCATCGATTTTATTTTGGATAAAACCAGGCTCCTACACAGGGGCTGACAGACTTCCATTAAACAGAGTCTACCTACAGTCAGGATGTAAACAGAGCCATCAAAAGAACATTGAGATTTCTTCAGAAACCTGTCATGTCTCTCTCCTCAGTGGCACCCTCCTCAGTTAATATCTGTAAACAATTTGTCATACCCAAATTTGAGGCAAGCTTGCAAAGCTAAAAGCTTGGTACCTTCTAATTAAAGATTTGTACACTGAGATAATTGGCAACTCTTAAGGAAATTCAGTGGTGTAACATATAGCTCATCGCTGGTGGCTTGATGGTCTGACAGATGGAGATAGCTCCTTGAAATTATGGAGCTTTTATATTGGTATTTTTAGGAAATGTCAACAGCATGATTATGTTTTCATTAATGTTGTCTCTTCTTCCCATTCATTGCTTTTGTTTGTCATAATGACTTGTTACCTTTTGTCTCTAACTACACAATCTGTTAATATTTGTATAGGCGGGCTCACAATGGTCCTAGTTAATGACTGGATTATAAGCATTGCTGCACTACAATATGCAGCATTTACTAAGTGCTGCAAATTAGATATGGAAATCATTGATACTATAATTATGACTAGCTCACAATAAAGTTAGTAAAAAGAATGTGAATATCATGCAAATTGTGCAAATGATTACACAAATTCAATTAAGTTTCAGATTTAAGAATCATTGCTAGTGCTGAAACAATGCTACTGTAATATCTTTTGCACTGCCTTGATCAAGAGTAAAAATGTGCGATGTTAAAAATGTGCTTTCTGAAAGATCCACGAGGCTGTCCTCTTCTGTTAATTACTGCAGTTTACTTTTCCTTCTTTCTCAGGAAAAGCTTGGGGCTCTACAACAAATATTTAGAGTTTAAAACTATCAATGCGTCATATTGCTAAAGTTTCCCAGTAGCTTCTCAGCTAAGTGCAGGGCTGGCACATCTAGCCTTTGTGCATTTTCTGCCTGCAGCCCTGGGCCAGGAAGACTTTCTTATGTGGGATGGGGAAGAGATCAAAATGACTCTTTCATGACTGTTGTATGGTTTTTTCAATGCAAATTAGAGTCAGGGCCAGCC
Organism: Ammospiza nelsoni; assembly: GCF_027579445.1. Classification (NCBI taxonomy): domain Eukaryota; kingdom Metazoa; phylum Chordata; class Aves; order Passeriformes; family Passerellidae; genus Ammospiza; species Ammospiza nelsoni. The sequence continues at coordinate 62,398,215 of NC_080634.1, forward strand.
AATTTATAGGCAAACAGCAGAAATCAAGACTGGGTGTCCATTTTCTTCTTTCTCCTCTATCAGGAAAAAATGAGGCATACTTTTTACTAGTTAGGTGTTTTCAGTTTATTGCCAAATATAGAATTGTGTGTACTGCTGAGAAAATTAGTGAAAAGTGTCTGGGTCACAGGTAGAAGCTGTTTTTCTGCTGCAGAAGTTTTGACATTGTTGTGAATTTTGGAAGCAGAGCCTATCCCTGTCTGTGACTCACAGGTCTGATTTGCCTCCAGAACAGCAAGGCAGAGGCCAAAGACCCATTGTTGGGATCTGTGGACCAGCCCGCTGTGAGGATGGAAAATTTTCAGGTAACACAAATATTTTCTTTCTCTTATATTGTTTTTAATAAAAATATGTGATTGTCATTAAATGGTAATCATTTAATTAAAGCATACTTCTGTAAGAAATGTTTTAAATTTTCCATAGTACTCCCTGTAATCCTGAAATATTCCTCCAATATTTATTGCCTGGCACAAATGTGAACTAGAATTAAATCCATAGGTCATCATGCTTTTGTGGCTTTTGAAGTGTTTTATGTCATAACAATATAAAACATATATTGTCTTTATCCTATATCTAGAAAACAAGCAAACAAAGCCAACTAAACAAAAACCCAACACCACCAGTGGGAAAATGTGTAAGGATTATAAACCTCAGAAACTTGTATTTATAATATCAGGAGAAAAACAAAGATCCAAGAAGTTTACAAATGCGGCAGTCCACTCTTGTTCTACTGCCAGTTATTTTGCTAATCTGAGCTACATAATTGCTTTGCCTGAAAGGAGCCTTTAAACAGACAAGCCAATATAAATACTCAGATAGGAGACAGCTCTGTTTAATAACAGCAAGAGAAGTATAGAAGTATTTGTTTATCTCTGCTCATTTATGTCAAAATCAATTGTAATTAAACAGAAATCCAACCACAGAGGTAGTGCTTTGGCTGATTGTTCTCAATAGAAATGTCATATAGACCCGGTGCTTAGGACATGCCAAAGCACACATTATTTGTCTCCTGTAATAAATATCCACTTATAGCCTTTCCAGTTCTTTAGTAAAGGCTATTGCCTGTCTCGATTTAAAAAAATAAATAAATAAATAAATAAAAAGTAAAAAAAAAAAAGCCACCATTTAATGTAAGTTCTGTACGGTTTTCTGGTCATATTTTAGGAATTACTGAAGTTCTGAAAAGCAGAGTTAATTACATCCTCTGTTAGATATTATGTGGCATTTATTGTCCATCTGCTTACACATATGTACAGAAAATACAGATCTTTCATATCTATTTAAGGTATTGAAAATATGAAGCATAGCATTATTTTATTAGTCTAAAACACGTACTGGTGTTGGTGGAGGTTTTTTAAATAAAATCATGGAATGGTTTGAGTTGTAAAGGATCTTAAAGATCACCTAGTTCCAACTGCCCTGTCATGGGCAGGGACACCATCCACTAAACCAGATTGCTCAAAACCCCATCCAGCCTGGCCTTGGACACTTCCAGGAATGGGACAACCTGTTCCAGTACCTCACCACCCTCAGAGTAAAGAATACTGTGTTTGTGGTTAGACCAGGGAAATATAAGCTGCAGAGAATTTTACACTTTGCTTCTGAGTAAATTCTAAATGGAAATACTTCCAATAATGAACAAAAATTCACAACATCAAGGCTGGTCTCCTACACAAGTCAGTGTACATGTATTAATTCATAGACAGATCTTTGTCATGTGAAAAAAAAGGTCACCAAAGATGTGCTTTACCATTCACTGTAACACAATGAAGAATAGAGCATTTAAAGAGTGGAGGTATTGTGAAACTGCATGCTTTCAAAAAGAAGGCAGCATGTATTTTGAAATGGGTCCTCTGGTTTATTTTTTATTTGGACCTGTTATTTGATAGTCATTTCAGTCAATGGGATCAACCTATGAAGCATCCCTGACAATTAAGGCTTATTTTTAGCTTCTACGTTCATAGAAAGGAATTTTAAAAAATAGTCAGTTAGAAGAAGGTGTTTATGCAATAGCAAAGAACCAGACATCCCCAATGAAAGAGAAAAAAGGATGTCTGAAAGATAGGCTTTCTTAGGACAATTAAAAATAACAAAAGCGACTGGTATTTTAAAATATTTAGCCATGTACTTAGCTAGCCATATTCTTATTTAGTCTTTAGTAGATGAACAAATTGCAATAAAAAGCTACATTTTTTAGTATTTTGTGAGTGAGAAGGTCTTAGGAAAGAATGCACTGGAATGACAATCAGTTCAAATCTTATAAATTATAATGATCTTACTCTGTCTGCCTTGTTTAACTCCAAATAAAATTTGATAAAATAATTTACAGGTTTTGTGAGGAATAGGATGGCATAGATCTAGCTGTAGGTCTAAGTCTATGCCTTTTTATATATCCAGACCTGTTTATAGGGGTAATCAGACTTTAAATATACATAGATTCATTTATTTACATAAATATATAAATAAAAGCATGTATGTATATGTGTCTATATATATATTTATACTCTGATTTCCCATATATGGGAATCTTGACGTTTAGTATTAAATTGTATGGAGTACTTCAATATAGACTATAGTGTTCTTTATCCTATAGGTATAGTACATAAAATATTTCTTAGAATTTTTTGGATGCTGATATTTACTTTAAATTTGCTTTTTTGCTTTCTATGTATGTATAATTCAAATAATTAGGGACCAGTTAAATTGCAAAAAACATTGTAATTATTGACTTGATTTTTCCATTGAGTTACGCTTAAAAAATAATAATTCTTGAGCTTCCTCTTTTTTATCGTTATGCAAATTTCATATAATTAGTGAGTCAAAATAAGATATCTGTTTTAGCCGTTGAAAAGAGACAGCTATCTAAAGCATTAATTAATTAACTTCATAGTGCAATCTATTTAGGGTGAAATCAGTACCTACAATTAATTTTGTTCAATATTTATAAAGAAAGTGTAGGAAATTGTAGATACCACAATAAAAGAATCTTTTTCTCTTAGATTGATATAGAAGGCAGATATTAAATATAACTCATCTGCTAATAGAATATAATATATAAGATACTGCTGTGGCAAAATACATACCTTGCATTGCATTTTATATGTTGCCAACATAACTTTCATCCTACATCATCTCTGAATTTCCATCCCGAATACATTTCCTATCTAGGCGACTGTTGTTTACAAATATCTTGTTTCCTTTTCTTTCTACAGCTGATAATTTAGCAGTTCTATTTTAGTGTATGTTCTCCCCTAAGTGCATAAAGCACTTCTGACTGTTTACCCTTAAAGCTCCAGAGAGTTGGGAAAACCTCCTGACTGCTTCTGTTTATTGTACACACATGCACTGTTAAGGGTTTATTTTCAACGGGAGGGAGACAAGCACAGAGATAAAGACTGATGGTGCATATCACGCTACCAGCGCATCTTGCTGAACAGCACAGCATATAACCTGTTTTACATATATATATTTATATATTTACCTTTAAATTGATTCTATTTTCTCATGTCTACTAATTCGGCCCTTGGTGGTGATAGTTCACTTCGTGTTTGTAGTTTCTGCTACTAGTACAAAAATCCCTGTTTGATTTTCTTCGCTGTGTGGTAGCTGCAGCAGTCAAAATCACAGGCTAATGGTGAGACAAGCAGCCTATAATGTATGATAATCAATACTCAAAATCCATTCCCTATGATGTGCCATTAAAGAATGAAGTGCAAAAGCAGAAATTTTCAGGGCTAGAGGAACAAAGCTCATGCAATGCAGGTGGGTTTCAAATCAAGGTCATTCAGTGTATTTTTTGCTGATTTTTTGGCTTCATATTTAATTCAGTCACTGCTTCCATGTCCAGGGAGCAGACATGGAAAGTCATTCAATACAGTAAGTAGAAATGCAAGTATAAAAATTGCTATAAAAAATACAGGAAATGAGAAGAGGAAAGAAAATAGAGCATGCAATATATACATAACAGATATATGCTATATGACATATATCTCTTTTACTAAGAGATTGCCACCAAAGTTTGTATTTCTGTTGGCAGTAATAATCTAAACACTGTGAAAGACCCCTCCTCATACCAATGTATGTGTATGCATGTGTGTGAGAGCTAAAAATATAAATCTTCAAACATAACTTGGTTGTAATAAATTATCCTAATGAGTGTTGAAAATCTCAAAGCATAGCTTTTGGCACCAAACAGAATACCTACTGAATAAGTTTGCAGTACTTATTTCCAGTGACTGAGAATTTCTCTGAACTTTACCTTTCATCTGAGCTTGTTTGTTTCAATCTTAGTTCAGGGAATATTTATTTTTTAAAAGAAATACAGTTCAGTTGAGTTTAGAAAAAGAGTCAGTGTGAAAATAGAATTTTCTAGTTCTATATTTAATATAGATATATATATGCGTATATATGTGTGTTGTCAATGTACAGAGCAGAGGATTACATATATATAAATACATATATATATATATATATATATATAAATATTTATTTAATTTATTTTAAGATAATATGATATAGACCTACTACCTGAAAGACAGAAAGAATTTCCCTGCTACAGATGGCTTTTTTGTGGTATAATGAAATAGACTGTAATGTTTGGGTTATTTTTTGTGAGAAAGGAAAGAGCAAAGAGGGATCTTACTCTGATAGAGTAATTGAAAAGAGAGAAGCAGAGAAAAGTACTGGTCCGTTGATTGTGCAATTCTGAGCATTTATGGTAGCTAACATGCAGCAGGGTTTCATTTTGTCTTTTGTTATAAAACAACAAAATTGTTTACAAATATCCATACAAAGGATAGTTAAGCTTACAACATAAAAGTTAGCTGGAAAGCTGATTAGTTGTTTAGGTAAACTTTTAAAAGTGCCAGAAAGCTTTTACTCAGAATTGTCATGAATTCTATATGAGAGAAAAAATAACTTTAGATGCTGTTAGGGAAAATCCTGAAGAAAGCACCTATTTCTCCTATTTCTGTAACTCCACTTTAAAAGTTAGAGGCTGAACTTGACACGTCTACTCTGAAGGATCAGAAAGATGAAGGTGTTTTTAAAAATACATTGATTTGGTTTGTTTTGTGGAGTTTTATGTTTCTGAGTGATTTTTTTTTCAGAGCAGGAGGAGGTAGCTTTGTTGTTTGGGGATTTTTTTTTCTTTTTTTTTTTTTAGAGAGATAGAGAGTGAGAGTAGCAGTTTCCCTTGGCTGTTTTAAAGCAGCAGCTGTTTGATGCTGTAGAAACTCCAGAAAACTAGATACAGGGAACTTTAGTGGAGGTGAACTAATGGGTGGAATGAGGTGTATAGCTATGTCCTTCATTTGTGGTTCCCATTTCATTAAGCAACTGCCACACATATGTTGTCTCTGTGGTTATGCATACCAATGTCATCTCGTTCAAGTGTAGTCAAATCAAATGCAACAAACTTAAATTTCTTCCTCAAAATCTTTTCAGTTTTGCCACTTTGTTACAGTCCTAAGGTTGGGGTTATTTTACTCCTGCTTTCATGATTTTAGTTTTTATTGGCTACTAAAACCAGCATGTGGTTTAGTTTTCTTTGGAGATCATAGAATCATTGAATGATTTGTTGTCGCAGACATCTTTTCATTAAAAATCCTTTCTTAGGATTTTTCTTCCTGAGAAGCTGAGAGGCTTCAGGAACAAAATGTAAACAATGGTTATCTGCTGCTGTGGAATGCATCTGTGATTGGCCTGTCTTAGATGTTTACAATTAGTAACCAACCGCAGCTTATAATGCCCAGAAACACAAACTTTTATTATTCATTCCTTTCTATTCTTAGCTTAGCTAGCCTTCTGAGATGAAACTTCTCCTTCTATTCTTTTTTGTATAGTTTTAATGTAATGTATATCATAAAATAATAAATCAAGCCTTCTGAACATGGAATCAACATTCTCGTCTCTTTCCTCACCTGATAAACCCCTGTGAACACCGTCACAGTTTGTGTCAGAAAGGGCCTTGAAATATCTACCATGGGCAGGAATGTCCCTCACTGGATCAGGTTGCTCAAGATCCTGTCCAACCTAACTTTGAAATCTCTAAGTGATGGGACATCGAAAATTTCTCTAGGAAATCTGTTCCAGTGTCTCCCTACTCTCACATCAAAGAGCTTCCACCTCATGTACAAACTAAAAGAAAGCAGATTCATGCTTTCTTTTAGTTTATGCAGCCCAGGACACAATTGGCTGTCTGGGCTGTGAGCACAGGCTGCTGGCTTGTGTCCAGTTTTTCATCTACCAGTAGCACCAATCCTTCTCAACTGGTCTGTTCTCAATCTGTCCATCCCCCATTCTGTATTGATACTGATTTTTCCAACTCAGGTGCAGGACCTTGCACTTGGACTTGTTGAATTTCATGATGTCCATGTGGCCCCCACCTCTCAAGCCTGTCGGTCCCTCTGATGGAATTCTTTCCCTCCAGGGATCCAGATGCACCACTGTGTTTGTTGTGATTCTAGGGTGCACTCAGTTCCATTGTCCATCTCATTAATGCAGATAACAAACAATGTTGGCCCCAGTGTGGACCCTGGAGGGACACCTCTCATTATGGTTTCCACTTGGACTTTGAGCCATTGACTGCAGCTGTTTGCATGTGACCATCCAGCCACTACCTTATTGATCTGACAATCCATCATCAAATCCATCAATCTCCAATTTAGCACCAAGAATATTGTGGCCATATCAATATTTGACCAAGTCAAAGGCCTTGCAAAAGACTTTTCCGTGTCCACTGATGCATTCAATCCATCCTAGAAAGCCATCAGATTAGTCAGACACAATCTGTCCTCAATAAAGCCTTGTTGTCTGTGTCTGATCACCTCCCCATCTTCCATATGTTTTGATATATCTTCCAGGAAGACATCTTGCTTGGTTTTTCCGGATACACGGCTGAGGCTGGCTCACCTCTATGAATTTTATGTTTAAGGCCCCTGTGTTACATCCTTTTCCTCAACAATCACTTTGTTCTGTTGTCCCTGTACCTAATTCTCACTTGCTTTTGGTATTTTTTCAGGGTTTAGACCAGACTTAGATTTTAAAGCTGTCAAGGAAGGGAGCTCATATACAGAATGACACTTTTTCATACTACTGTATCACTAAAAATATCAGTTCTGAGCAAATTATTGCAGTTTAACATCACTGTGACATAATACAATTTTAGTTTAATTAAAGTCGTATTTATTCATATCTTTTTAGAAATGTGAAACACAGTTTATACTCTTGGATTTCCTTAGATCATCCTTGGTGTTTCTTTTGTCATGTTTCTGCAGTGCAATAATTCATTAATCAGGTGATGATATAAGATTATTAGGAATTTTTTTTCTAATTTAGAAAGATGATGGTTGCTTAAATTCTCCCCATCTTTTGCTCAACCTGTTTGTTTTGCTTTTATGAAGACTTGTTCTGCATGTCTGTATGTGTGTTTCATCCTTATATTTAAAGGTATGTTAACAGTTTTTGGTCTAACTGGAATTCCATGCACTTTTTGAATACTAAATTCCTCAAAAAAAATGAGTATTGAACCCATATGCCTATTTTGTGAAAGAAAAATTATTAAGATCAATGTATAGTTAACTGAAACCTAGAGATAATAGAAGGATTTATACTATTTATTATTTTTCTTATTCCTGATAGTTGGTTAGAGTTGTGAGTACAATTATAAGACAGTAAATATTGGCCCAAATGTAACATATTTAATGCAAATGACACTCAAGCCAAGGTTTTTAAAACAGAAAGTTTTCTTTGAATTGTAGAATAAGAAGTACCAAAACTTATGTTCTAAAAGTGTAGCAAAGAATCTCATTTCTCTATATTCTTTGAAAGAAATAAGGATATAGAAATCCTATCTGAAGACATCATCAGTTCAAATAGTGTGCCACCATTTGTCATTCTTCCAAATTGTGTGTATTGAGCAAATCCATTTTCACTTAGTTGCACCAAAACAAAAAAGGAGAAAACTGATTATATGATCCATACTCATGTCTAATAAAATTGCAATATGCGCTTTTTGACAAGCTTATATTTAATGCATACTGATGGAAGATTCTAGTTCTCTGTTCTCAGCAGGAAAAGGAGGCTTTTCAAGAAAACCTTTTTATTTTGTGACTGTCACACAACATAACAATTACAAATGAAATGGAGGTGACAAAAAGGAAAAAACAGCTTACTGATTTTTATGAAGTGTTTGTATTTCCAGAAAGGCAGTCACTGCTCAGTTACTTGATTTGAAAAATTAATCCTTATAATTCCTTTTGAGTTCCCTAAGTACTGTTCACTCTTTTCTAGCATAGGTTTTACAGAATAAAGCCTAAAAGATTCCTACAGCAGATTAGTTTACAGATGAAGCTCAATTCCATTGAGAATGAGTCTCTAATGACCCCTTTATTCTGCCATTGGGCTGTGTGAATGCTTTAATATGTGGAGAACAGAGTTAAATAAATCTATTGTCTCAACTAACAGGTTTATGCAAACCTTCTGAAATATTTTAATTGCAGCTTCTTCTTTTTCTCCATAATTAAGAAGCCAGATGTCAAGTAAGCGCATCACGTGACAATCATTGCCTATTCATTAGATTAAATAAATCCACTTATAATTAGAGTTTTTTCTCTTTCTCCTTTGTTTTGCAGAACAAGAAGAATGTGTTAACTGCACAGATGAATGCAGAGTGCTTGGTCATTCTGACAGGTGTTGGATGCCACAGTTCCCTGCAGCCAGTCAGGCTGAGAATGCAGATTATCGCACAAATCTCTTTGTACCCACAGTTGAAGCTAACGTTGAGACTGAGACATATGAAACTGTGAATCCCACTGGGAAAAAGACTTTTTGTACATTTGGGAAAGACAAGAGAGAGCACACTATTCTCATTGCCAATGTTAAACCTTACTTAAAAGCCAAACGTGCCCTGAGTCCTCTGCTTCAGGAGGTTCCCTCAGCATCGAGCAGCCCAACCAAGACATGCATTGAGCCTTGCACCTCAACAAAAGGACCACTGGATGGTTGTGAAGTGAAATCAGGAGCCTTGGCTGAACCAAGCAGCCAGTACTTGTCAACTGACAGTCAGTATCTATCGCCCAGTAAACAGTCAAAGGACTCTTCCTTCATTGCATCAGATCAGATGGCTAGGGCCTTTGCAGACGTGCACTCCCGAGTGAGCCGAGACTCCAGTGAGATGGACTCTGTTCTGGAGCAGTTAGACCGTTCAGCCCGGGATCTAGGCAGGGAGTCGGTGGATGCCGAGGAAGTTGTGAGAGAAATAGACAAGCTCTTGCAGGACTGTCGGGGAAGCGACCCTGTGGCCGTCAGAAAGTGAGGGGGAAAATAAGGACAGGCTGGCAGTCGCATTCCTCTTCTGCTGATTGAAAGTAAATAAATAAATTCCCTGGTTGTAACAGAATTACAGGAATGAAGGAAGACCAATGCTGCTTTAAGGCTTTTAGTGAACATCTGAAGTGCCCACAAGTATGTTCTTTTCACTGCTCTTTCTTTTTGACAGATAACACTGGTTTCATTTTGACCAAACTTTCATTAGGACAGAGTCAAGTACACCAAGAACAAAATGAAAGAAGGAAAGACAGTGCCATTTTGACAATCTGATAGGAAGGTGTGAGAAAGATGGAATGGAAATACGTCTGATACTTTAAGACTGTCCTCAATAGCTGATGCTGACTTTACTGTTTACGTATAAACCCCAAGAAAAACAGGGTTGAATAATGCTGATCTGTGGTGAATTTCCAGCAGCCGCCACAGGCTTCTACTGAAAGTCCTATAAAGAGTTCTTGTAGTAGTCCAAGCGACACCAAACATTAACATTCATTTGTGGTAAACATTTATGTACAAAGTTATCTGCCACAAATATGAAATACGAAAAAAAAGAAAAAAAAAGAACAATAAAACAAAAAGAACCATTCCAAATCATTGTTCAAGAAAACATATCCTCATCATTAATGAAACACTACATATCATATTAAGGTTAAATGTAAAAATATATAGTCCATCTTGTCCTGCACACACATAAGCTAATTCACTTGATAAAATTTAAAAAAAAATATTTTAATATCTATTTAGCATTTTAGTGTCCAACAAAGCTATAAGTAGTTAGTGATAAGTTAAAAAAAAAATAAAAAAGGAAAGGAAGTGAAATAAAGTTTGGGAAAAAAAGAGTTACCTTAACGGTAATACAGAAAGGAAATTAACATTATTAACACTTTTTTATTCATTTGTGGACACTAAAATAGCTCAGGAAAGTGAAAATGTCAGACATCCACAAAAATCACATGGTCATTTAAATGTGCAAATGTAAGAAGATTCAGTGTGTTTACATCAAATGACATATTTTTATTGATTTATTGCAGATTCAGTGCATATGAGCCAAATTGTTGAGTGTATAAGAGCTATATTGTGTATTTTATTAAATTAATATATAGTTGTGTTGCAAAAATATTTGGGCTTATATTGTAAATGGCAAGTGTTGCCTCAGTAGCTGTCGAACTCTATGAGTTTTGTTTTTTCCTGCTTCCTTTTCCCCATGGAATATGGGAAGCAGCGCCTCAGAGCAAAGTCTCTTGTTTAATGTATGGTCTACGAAGTACTGCAGTACATAATCTGTTCAAAATATGTTTGAGTGAGCTGATGGAGCTAACTGAACAGCCTACAAATACATCCATCAGTCATGGTTATGTGCAAGTCCTTGTAGTAGCTTCTATTGCAAGTCCATGTTTAATAACAAAAATTACACTTGAACCAACATCTGGAACCTCCTTGGGTTTGGTTTTTTTCCCCCCATCACATGCAGCCAGCCTGTTCAATGTAGGATACTTGACTGAATTCTTCAGAGATGCCACCATTTTAAAAGTTTTGATATTAAGTTTATAGAGCTGAAAATTATGTCAGTGCCAATGTGGCATGAGCAGTATTTTATCTGATTCTTTAGAATGTGCAATAGCTTACTGAAGTTCTAGATAAATACTGCTTATTCTGGGGGGGTGTTTTTAGTTAGGTTTTCACTTGATCTGTATAATATTTGCAGAATAACTTAAAATAACTTGGGATATAGTTTTTACTTTTTATTATTGTTTTTAAGAATGTTTTTATTGCATTTGAAAATTTCAAAATTGAATTAAACTTGGAAAAAAACAAATGAACTTACAGAGTACAAGAAGAAGCAGAAGAATAAAATATTTAGCTCAGGATTTGCCCCTTATATACTTTAGATACTCTGCTGGAAATACCACTATGGCACATTGTTTAAAAACTATGAATTTGTTTTCTTAAATTTAATCTTAACTATAAAAACATTTATAAAAGGGGTTGGCAATCTGAAATACCACAAGCCATAGTTTTTTATCAATTCAAAAACAAAAGTTGACCCAACAGCCTATTTTAGTCTAGGGATTTCATTTAAATGGTGATCTTATCTAGTCTGTCCTACAATGAATTGTCTTTGGGAGACACCAATTCTGACAATTTAGTTTGCTTTTAGCTCCTGTTAAAAAATGTCTACAATTACATGCAAAAGGAAGGATCTTGTACATGTCTTATCAAGCTACTCTCCATGTTTTGGACAATTTATGTATCTAAAACGTGGTGTTGTCTGTGTTATATAATTTTGTTTCTTTTTTTTTTTTTTTCTTTTTGGCCAGGAGACCCAAGATTGGTTTTGCTTGATAGCTTGATAGCTTGAAATTCCATAGTGGAGAGGATTCTTATTGTTTGATCAGTCTTTTCTACGTATTTCTGTGGTGCCCATCACTTCAGTGTCTGTGCACCAAGTCTTTAGCTCTGCCAGTGAGATCCATTATTCAGCAAAACCTACGCCAGTATGTAAATGCAGTCAAGTGATGGAGATTTGTGTATTTTATAAATGATTTTAACACTGAGTAACCAATTGTACAATTCATTGTATGTTTCTGAAGACATAAAAACCACAACATTCTGAGAAAGGGCTGTGCCAATGTAAGAGGAATTTACCTTAAGGCTCTCTGTCACTAGTGATTTACTAGCTTTAGCTGTTTAACACATTATCTGTATTTAGTAGTGATTATTTATTTACCACTCTGAGGTAATTCAGAATTCATGACTCACAGCTTTATAGAGGAGTTTAGGAAATCTTGCATTTATTTAATTTGTCTTTCAACTGCCTTGTTTTGTACAACTCTGGCATACTGTTTCCCAGTATAAGATTATCCCAGGTTAAAAAATTTATTTCACAATTTAAAATGGATACATAATGAACCAGTAAATCAGCAGAGCTTATACAATGTGAGTTTTGCTGGTTCGGTTAAAATTAACATGATTATGTGTGAAGGACATACTGCACACAAAAGATTTTAAAGTGGTTTTTTTCTCCATGGTATCTCTACTATCACCATTGGAGAAAGAGGCAGGAATGAAAGATAAAGTTTATGAGTTATTTCTCTCATTTTTTACACACATGCTTTATAAGACTGAAAGGAAATATCTGTCACAAGAGTATAAAAGGAAAGTTGGAGTTAAGAGAGGCAAGTAAAGCAACTAATAAACTTGTACTGTACACTGTGAATAGCGAATAAGGCATTCTGTATCTTTTTTTAATTAAAAAAGCCAGCAATTGGGAGTTCCTTATACAGTTGGCCAATCAAATCAGAACTCAAAATCAGACCTTTCTTTTTTCCCTTTTTTTCCTTTAATTGGCATATTTATCAGGAAACAGATTCTCCTGAACTGTGATTTGCCACTGAAAGATAGAGATTTCCCAATCCAAGTTACCCCTAGAAGTCAAACTTTGTTCATAGTGGAGCAAGATACACCATTCAAACAAGCTTTCATGTTGCTTGCTGTCAAATGGAAGGGAAATTGCTGAGGTCAAGGAGGAGTCTGAAGCCTAGCATAACATACATCCACTCATTATTGTTTAATTGCTTTCTTTTGACATCAGGCAGCAGTTATTATTGTATTAATTTAAATGGGAGTTTTGGCTATCAAGATTTGTTGACTTGAAGTGTAATTGAATGAAATCTGATTAAGGTTTTGACTTCTCTGGCCCAATTGTGATACAGGTTGGCATTCTCATTTATCAGCCCCTGTCTCCCCATATGGCTCAAAGTTGCACCAATGACTGGTGAATGACACAAAAAAACCAAACAAAAGCAGCATACATTGTATGGATTTTTCTCAACCGCTATTGTTTAATGGCTGTGTTTAATGTGACCTATCTGGAAAATGAGGACTACGAATAAAAAGCGATTACTAATAGTGGTGTTGCCTGCTTTTGCATTCATTAACACAGAAGAAATGTGTTAAACACTGCATACCACAGGGAGCCTGATGGTAATTACTTTGGAAAAGCAACTTGTGGCAATGCGGCTGTTACAGCTAGTTATCAGTTTGCCAAAAAAATGACAGTTCCTGCTTCATTTATTAGAAATGTGTAACCGTTTTCTCTCAACAGGAAAGTGCAGAAGAGTTTTCATCAAGCTGGGTAGGTTTATCTTTTAAGCAGCTGATGCACTGAATCCCTACAGGCTGTTATTTGCTCATAGAAACATGGAGCTGAATAAAGGATATTTTGGTTTAGTACACTGGTGTGAGTTCACCAGAAACATTTTAAATGGGGTGGGGCTGTAAAGTTCTTAAAGATTGTCAGCCTAGCAGGAGAGATCAAAACACTGCTTGAGTATAGAAGTGGAGGGCAACCTGAAGAATGCAAGGAATTAGTTTTTGCTTTTTATCTTTTTTAATTGTCTTTCTTAGGAGTGTGAGTAATTTTATTCATGTTGCTGTAAACAAAGAGAAATTGCTGGGAAAAATATTACTCAGTCCTATGTCTGGTTTTATGAGTTTGTTGTTATAATTTAACACTTTCATTAACCTCTTTTGTTTGGTTGGGTTTTGATGTATTTGAGCATTATGATCAATCCCTCAGAAAGTGTGGCCCTCTCTGTCTGCTCCTGTATGACTGTAGCAATGACATACCCAATAGTGTAAAGCCTGTAAACCAGAATTTTTAGGTTGCTTTTGGTTTTGGGGTTTTTTTCAGTGGGGAGTTTTTTGAGTTTTGTTTGTTTATTTTGATGTTTTTAAAAGTAATAAGTATATAGGCATTGCTTTTGACAGCTAAATAGAATTTCAGTTTGTTCAGAACACTACAGGTATTATAAAGATGTGTGCTATTCCTGCAGACAGAATTCCATTTTAACCATTTCATTTTTTTTGCAAGTCTCCTCTCCAGAAACAAAACCAGCCTGCATCCAGTTAGCTGCCCATCTCAGGCACTGAAACCCAGCAAGGTTATCTCCCCTTTTTCTGGCTACATATATCTGTCTTTCTACAGGCTAATTTCTAAAATCTAGCAAGTCACTGTCTGTGCAGAGTCCTGACAGAATGTACCTTCTGCTGCTAATGACCTCACTGGACATGGGATGTTACTTTTACTGTCTTCAACTGTGTGTGATTCAGAGCTTGGCTGGATCTGCAGTATATGTAGAACAAGTCATAAACCATCCTGGCTTTTCTTTACCCAGAACACAGTCATTGATTTCTCATTTGGAAAGTGGCCAGTCCGTCAAACAGAGATTCTTAGATCTCCTTTAAGCCAACCACGTATTACTGCTTCAGGGTGCTCACTCATGGGATAAATACCCTATCCTTATCCTTTACTGAGTCTAAGACATGAAGGCAGCTGAAAGCTTATTTCTTCAGTTAGTAATGTTTCCCTAAAAATGAAATTTCTCCAGTAGAAAGGACAACTGTCTGCTGTACGCATAGTTTGATTTGTGAAAGGTCACCTTAGTATCAGTAGTGCATGAAGAAATGGATCAGGGAATTAATGAGCCATCTAAGAATTTTCCAAGACGCATACTCCATAATGCATATGTTATGATTCAGGGAAAAGAGCACAGCATCTTGGTTTATTTATTGTTGATGGTTCCCAATAATGCCTGGCTTATGAAAATATTTAGTTCAAATTTTGGGGAAACATTTTTCTCTGTCTGGGGCACAAATTATTTTTAATATTTTTTTAGGATTTTTATTCCTAAATACAGACTAGTCATATGTTGGGCCTTTGTTACTTTGTGAAAATGGTACTATAACATGGTTTCCCCCTTTAGGTTCTTTACATTAGAGATGATAACTTTGATTTGGGCAAGACTCCAAAATGTCTGGATACATTCCAAAATTTATCTTGGTGAGAGGTAATTGTATAGGACTAGCTTGAAACATAGATGATTGGACAGCAGATTCAGATGTTGACCTATGGAGGAAAGGAATAATGAAAATTCCATTTCTGTAAACATTTTATTTGATACTTTGAATACTAACTCTATGGAAATTTTTTTATAGTGCACCTACTGAACTGCTACCAAAGAGCTAGGGGAACAGTTGGCCAGTAATCCTCAGTGTTTTCCAAATCAAAAGCAACACTGAAGTTTTATCTGGAAATCAATTTATTGCTGTAGCAGTATAGAAATGTCAGCAACAAGAAATACTCCTTAACAAATTTGCATTACATTTTGCAATACCTGTACATTTTCCATTTTTGTGAGGGCAGTCACAGTCACACAGTCTTGTCAGTGGTTTGATCTGAGAGCTATAAAAATGGATCACTAGACTGGCATCAGCATTGAAACAAAAACACCATAGGTGTCTGACCATCAGGAAATGACATCTATTTCTGTTATCACTGTCTATAGGATAATGTTCCATGCATATATTTTTTAAGCATTTTACAGCAGGCATCAATTATGATGCTGCATGCAGTAATGATTTCTACAAGTGACTCTCTTAGTCACCACTGCTTTCTTTTTATATGTCAATTTAAAATTCTTTACACTGAAAATTTATCTAATGTAGAGAATTTAGAGTAGAATTCTTGTCTTCACACTACTTATCATATAATAAAAGATATTCATCATAATTTTTGTAGATAAGACCTCAATATGTTTCTTTAAATTATTTGATTTAATAATTGATTAAAGTTGCTGAACTATATTAAAACAATGTTTTTATTTTCCGATTAAAATACTTATATTTTTATGAACAAATTCTTCATTCACTCTAGTGATTTCCATGGGGAATCTCATTAGGAGCATTGCAACAAACTAGTCAGCTCTAAATAAGACTCTTTTCTTGATAGCTAAGCATATAGCCTTTTCATCTTCAGTGAAAAATCATTTATTTGGGGATTTTTTATACTGAAATTATGAGAAAAAAAATCTGATATGTGTATTCTGGATAACTAATACATTTAACATCCTCTAACTATAATGCAGTTCAAAGTAGTGGTATTTCATTAAGAGTATATGTTTAGGGACTTACCTCATCTTAGAGCAGATGAGAAATTGAATTTACTCTGAGTACACTTTGAGTCTTTTTGCTTGAAGATGCATTGGTTATATGAATGATTCTGTATTCCCTTGTGCCTCATTTTAAATTGAGAACAAAAGTAGTATAAGCACTCCTATATAATTTAATAAAGATTTGTAGAATACCATGTGAATTTAGTAAATGCAGAAGAGAAGAATGCATATGAAACTATTTTAGCACCATTGTAGTACTGTTACATTATAAGAGATTTAGAACAGAGATTAGCAACTGTTAATAAGCCTTTATCTTTGACCACAAGATAAGCTTCTTAAAAGCACTGCGGCTCTGCCTCAGTTTAAGGGTTGTAGTGCTAGTGAAGAGTACCACAATAAGGGTTCTGTTCAGATTCTAGGTTTCTTTTATGCTGTCTTCTTCTGGAAGCTACTCCAGAGGCTGGTAATTATGCTTCCATAATAATTTTCTGCACGTCCATCAGCCAGTGTAAGTGAACCAAGCTCCCTGGTATATATCAGTTCACTGCCACACTGCCACTCAGTGCTCCAATGTCACCTTAGCAGAGTCTGTTTAGGTGACTTGTTTAGGGATCCAATATGGATAGAAGGTCAAGTTTGTTACTACATCTTTTTGGATATGCCAAAGTAAGACATAGCAATCCTCCTAAAGGAAAAGAACACCCACTTTTTGAAAAAAAAAAAAAAAAAAAAAAAAGAAGCCTGCATAATGACAGCAAGCACAGTCAGTCCTTTAATTTCCAAATGAATCATCTCTTTTAAAAGATTCCTACTTCTGCATTTACTAATAAACTTCTGTGCACTCCTAAATTGTAAAACCATTGCAGCTGCAGTATTAATGTGGCTGGCAGTCGAAATCAAGATAGAGAAAGAAAAGGAATACTATGCTTTAGGCAGACATCCAGTTCCTATTACGTCTTATCCCTTTAGCAGAGGTGAAATGTCAGGGGCCCATCATATTATGGCAACGGGAGGAGAAGTACAAACAATTGGAGGACATCTGATTCAAACACTCTTGTTCAAAAAGCTTTCATGGAGATTTGCCAAGCTTACTGTGGGATCAAGAATGTAAACCTGAGACAGCTCTGCTGATAACCAGTAATTCCTGTAGTCTAAGGTGATGTTCACATCACCTCCTGCCTGGAAAAATTTCAAGCTTCCATGGGCAATGACAACACGCAACTGCAAGGAGCCACCAGGTGCAGCTGCCAAATCTTGAATCCCATAGCTTCGTGTAAGTGCGTGCCAGCTCCCCTCATTCACTTTATTTCCTTCATCCTGAGTGTTTATAAGGCATACTAGTAAATGCTAGTTGACACTTCCAAGCCTTGAAGGGTGGTCTGGAGAAAGACCAATCCTGGTTCAATGCCTGTGTGTGTTAGCAGAGAATGCTTTCTTCCAGACAGATAAAAAATCAGAGCTCTATTTGAAGAACCACCTGTTTCCTAAGTTTGGGAATTTCTTTAGTTATTACTTTTGTTGCATTTTATAAATAATCCAGAAAATCTTCAGCATCAGTGAAGCTAAAAGCATGCTCATTTTTAACAGCAACATAAATATTAATCACAATCACCAGTCAAGACTGAGGATTTTATTTGGCATACCATGTACAACCATGCAACAATTATGTAAAAATTGAAGTTATTATGAGCTGTAATTAATATACTGTGTTACCAGCTGACTCAAAGCACTTTGCTCAGCATCCTTGGTTTTAAAGACTGCATCTGAGTAGTGGTAAAATGTATACTAAATTCAGTAAACCACATCAACAGCCCCAGGCTTTCTCCTCTAGTGGTGACTATCACTGAATTTTATTTCTGCTGAAATCTTGCTATGAAAAAAAAAAAAAAAGCAGTATAATTGCTGATTTACCACCACTGCTTAATCTAATTCAGTTCTTAGTGGCCCATTAGCATAACAGAATTTGCATTTTATTTCACAGAAAATGTTATGACTCCACCTGCCTTAGTTCAGAAAGCATATCAGAAGCAGGAAAAATGGCACAAGCAGAGAAATTACAAACCACTTACATTTACTAGAACAAATATAAAAGGGGAAGGTGTAGTGGTACATGTAGAGTATACCATCTTTTCAAGTGAACTAAAAGTATACCAACCCCCTCACATCCTTCAGTTCCATCACTCAGTTTCCATTTTATTGGGTTTCCACAACTCAGAAGTAATTTTCAAATGTGCTGCTATCATATGCCATTATCCTTGTAAAATTTTATTCATTGTGAAGACTGTGACAGAAAATGTGCAAAGACATATGCAGGAATATGGTGCTTTATCAAACTATAACATTGCTAAACATAACTCCTTTCCTATTGACTTGGACCTAATCCAGACGCTAGAGATCACAGAAAAATTACAAGTTATCACACCCTGCCCAGAGTGAGGTGATCAAAATAATAACAAATTAAGGATACTTTGATTGGCATTTTATATGTATTTCTTTATGTTTTTCCACTTCCTTTGAGGCTCAAATCCTAAGGGTGACAGCTGTCATTTTAAAGGTGACTCATTACAATCCTTTACAGAGTCCCCTAACAGATGGAAAGGTCTTTGTTTCCCAGGGAACACTGACAGGTTATGATTTCCAGAGCTTTTAATCATTTTAGCAACACTTATACACATCTGTCAATTACTCTATTCAGTGATGTTAATAATACAGCAATCTGAGAATGACAAAGAACACTCTCCTTTTCTTGAAAACACAACTTTTCCATCAAGACTGGAAATACGGAACAAAAACACTTTTGAAGAGCTCTTTTCTCCCAGACAAATCAGTGTAAGTTCCAGGGTACCTGGTCTGGCTGAGATGTGTTCATTTTCCCCACAGCAGCCCTCACAGCGCTGTGCTCTGCACTGGTGGCTGGGAAGGTGTTGGTGACACACCAGTGTTCTGGCTGCTGCTGAGCAGGGCTGGCACAGCATCAGTGCTGCCTGCCCAGCACTCCATGCACATTCCCACCCCCAGCAGTACTCTGGGCATGGGAAAGACCTTGGCACTGGACACAGCCAGGACATATGACCAAAGGGGTGGTCTATGTATCTTAGACATGAAAGCTGAGAGAAAGGAGGAGGCAGGAGGGAGGGATTCATTATTTATGACATTTGTCTTCTGGAGCAACTGCTGCATGTTCTGAAGTCCTACTTCCCAGAAAAGGACTGGACATCACCTGCTGATGGGAAGTAAAAAATAAATATTTTGTTTTATTTGCTAATGCACACAGTCTTGCTTTTGCTATTTTTAATTGCTCTTATCTTTTCCCGTGAGGATTTTTTGCATTTTATTTTCTCCTTCTCCTGCTCTCCTGGAGAGGGGACTGTTAGGGCAGTTTGGTGGGCACCTGGACTCCAGCCAAGGTCAACCCACCACAACCAGCATTTATAGTAACAAGAAAATTTTATTTTCATAATACATGTCCACAGAGCTTTTCTTCTCCTCTCCTGAGCTGCAGGGAAGCTATAAATCATTAAAACATACAACCGATAAAACAAGACAAGCTGACATCACACAAATAATTAAAATCAAAGTCACTGTGCAGAAGTGATAATTTTGGTCAGGTACAGAGAAATGGCCTTCACTGTGGTGCTTTTTCTCGTTGTGATACCCAGCATTTGAAGCTCCCAAGGCTTCAGAATAGAGGCAGCAGATGCGTGTGTACCAGTAGATGTGGTAACTCTACCTCATGACTTATATGCAGTTCATTCATTCATTATAGAACTGAGGCTGCAGTCCCCTTATGCAAACCAGGCGTGTTTTTGCAGTGGCGTTACAAGGTATCCACACAGAAGTTACATAGCTGTTACAGAGCAATGACTCTGGGATATTTTGAAGGGTTTTTTTGACATCTATATTACGTTCAATATGAATAGAAACCTGAGAATCTAGGTAAAACCTTTCATAATAATACAGAAAACTTTTTTCAGAAAAAAACTTTTATAGCGTCTTATATATATATATATATATATATTTTATTGAGAGGAAATTTTATGCTGATACCTATTACAAAAAGTAAGTATAGCCCTAATGTCTGCAGTGTAAGAACAACTTAACTGTACCTTCGCAACCGAACCCTTTCAGCTTTCAGACTGTATTTTTAAGAAGTCTCAATTGAAAAATTTTGTGTCATCAGGCAGTACTTAGTACTATTTAATATCATCACAATAGCATTGGATGACCCTAGAGAAGGAGTTACAGCTTCTTTTTAAGCACTACTGATAAGCAGGGAAATGTTTCATACTCAAAAATATTACAGAAGCAAAGCAAAGCAAAACAAAACAAAACAATATTTCAGATAGTGAAAATCTTATTATCTCCAGACCAGTCACAACTGGAGTAATATGACAGAATTTATAGGTTATGGTCTGCACAGGCAATGTGTACTGGAGCCAGGAATTTGACTTGCATTTCCCTATTATTCTAACCCAGACCTTGAACTATTGCAACCACCTTTTCATTTTCTTCAGGAAGATCAGATATGTTATGGATCAGAAAGGCAGTTCCTAGAATTTAAACCTGTTCCACAACAGTTTAACCCCAGCCTTTAACCTCTTCTCTCTACATACTGTGTAAGCGCTGCTATTCTTCCAGCATCAAAATTGTCAGGAAGGGTGTTTCCCATCATTTTCTCAGGGGCCTTAGACCCCTAGGGTCCTTGACATCTCCTTATATATTCTCTTGAAAAGATGTGGACTATTCAAATGCTCTTCTGTAAAGTAAAATAAGTGGCAGCTGGCACCATACAGTTCTGTTATAATGAAAACATGAGGTGGTTGCCATTACACAGTCCTGCACTAATGAGAACAGTAGGAGTCTAGCATTACAATGGTCTAATGAAAACAGGAAATGGCTGGCATTAGATTGGTGTAATGAAAACAGGAGGTGGCTGGCATTATGCTTATACGATAAATAAATTAAGATTTCTGGCCCTACCAGTCTCATCTAGATTATATATGATTCCAGTGTGCAAGAGAGAAATTTCTGTAAATCAGACAGTGACAGTAAAGATTATTCTTTGTTGCATCATCTCAGAGGCAGAGTTGTGTCCTTTTCCTTTCAACTGTTTATTTCTTTTTTGGTGGTTATACACAAGCAAAACATGCACATGTTTTTAAAAATTGACATGTAATCTGTACAAACTTTCATTTAAAAGTAGCCAAAAGTAACTTGTTTTCTGGTGCCTGTCACGATTTAATGTGAAAGGTTAAAAATAGTTTATCAAAAAGTGAAAATTTATATGATTGGACTTTTTTAAATGAATCTCACACTTAGCTCTCCTAATCTGGGCTAAGTATGCAATTGATAATACTTTGGGGTGTTTAATTCAATACAGAGAATGAGATCAATACTTGCTGAGAAATAAGGGAAAAAAAAGGAAGAAAAAATTTAAGCACCAAATCAATCATTTAGCTAATGTGCTTTGTTCTGAGAACAGAAGGGTCAGGTGGTTTTCTTCTTTGTTTTTCAAACTAACCCTTCTAGTTGAGTCTTTTAAATTATTATTACACAATAGGGTCTTCCATGTAGGTCTTAGACAATGAATAGACCACCATCTTCCCTTTTACTGCAATTTTTAGAGCCATCTGAAACTGATTGATTCTCACTCTCCTTAATCTCGCTGAATTCACCATGAAGTTTGTACAGTTCAAGGCCAGAACATTAAGGCACTGCATCAATCCACTCATACGGTACCTTTCAGCTACTCAGTCTCCCATTTCTCATCTTCAAGCTCAACTGCATTGTTTCTGGACATTTTCCACTGGAAACCAGGAGATTAAATGAAGCAAGAAAATGTTTGGAGTATGATTGTCAAAGCAGCAATTAGTGTGCTGGAATGTTCCAGCATAAAACACTGTGCTTCCTGCAGCCTGTTATTCTGCTGATAGCTTTGGTTTCCACACTCAGATTGCAGTGAAAATATTCCAGTCAGGTAACTCGGAGTGAAACAGCAGTGTGATGCAAATAAGGAACAGATAATCAAATCAAACTTTCTAATCGAGTTTTGCTATGCTGACTCACTTATTTCTCTCTAGCCTGCAGTTTGCATGTTTTACAACACTGCAGAATTAGCTTAAAGAGTAAATACTTGTGAGTTTATCCAATCCTGTCATGTCTCACATATACAGAAGAACAAATGAAGGAAAACAATCTTCCTGTGCTGCTTCTATTATTGCTTTAATTTCTTTGCATCTTTGGTGTGGTTCTGATTGAATCCTTTTGAAGGAGGGGAGTAGAAGATGAAGACGTCAGAGGGGTAAATCATGGGTGAGTGCTGTTAATAAATTTTTCCTTTCTTTTTCTTTTGTTTTTATTTTTTCATCGAACAAGTGAAGTAAAAAAAAACAACAACAAAATACTCACACCTTATGGATCAGATTTTAAACTAAAACTTATGGCACTGGAAGCAGCATGTGCCTTGGAAAATCTGCTGTTATGCACTGTGTGCAAGCCGCAGACGTGGCTTAATCGAGATAGGAGGCGACACGTGCCATGCATCTGAGATTAGCGTCTGGACCCCAGCCATTAATGCTGGCATCCCAGGAACTGACTCATTCCTCTGCCAAACTTCTGCTGGGATTTGGGTTCACTGAATCCGGCTCACAGTCTTTAATTCCCCCCAAGCAGTATCTTTTTGTATTGTGGAGCTTGCAAAACATCCAGGTGGTGGCCCAGCTATGACAGCATCTGTGTAAGCTCAAGAGTTCTACTATTCAGAAAGTTTCTAGCCCGCCATCATACAAGTCTGAATGTCCAAGTTCCATTTTCTTTGGTTCATTATACTGAGTAGACAATAGTCATATTGCCCTTCCAATCTCTTTGAAATATTTGAGATCTTACAAATGTCGTATGCTATAAATCTACTTGATGGGTCTCATCATTCTGTAAGCAATATTTTTCATTAGCTTTGCAATAAAATGGCATTTTGCCCTATTTTCAAACTAACAAATTTTGTCAGGGTTGGCATCTCTATTACATTACCAAATATATCAGTCAATACCACCTGGTGTAATTGAGTCTTGTTATATGATTCAGATAGTTGCTTAAACAATGGATTTTTCAAAGTCAAATTTTCTGGCAGGAAGAATATTGTTTTAATAGAATTTTAGATAAATAGGTAGTATATCACTGTAACTGCTTGTTTTGATTTAAGATAATTAATTTACCTCTGTGTACAATATTCAAGATCATTCATAATTTTGTTGCACACAAAAATCTGTATAAAATCATTTGATTATGCTTGATTTCTATCTCAGGAAACAGATCAAAACTAGCATCTGACACTCACAGTAGAACATGAGTGAGTGTCACAGTAAAGTGCCTATATAAACCAAGATTTTTATTTAAAAAAATATTTGGAAATCTGTTCTCTTCTGGCTTTCTAGGTAACTAAGGAAACTGGCATCATGAAAAAGGTGCCTATCCTTTAATGGAATGTGAAAATTAAAATTTAAAATCTAGCAACACACACGCACTCAAGGAGAAGAACCACAGAAAGGTAAAAGATTTAAAACCGAGTTGCACAGACTCAGCTAAACTACATTATGAGCCAAACCTTTTTCATGGATGTATTCACCTATAACAAGGGACAAATTTTACACTACTACATGGTTAGCTAATCAAAAGTTCATCATTCTTATCTGGGCATTTTTATTCACATTTTGGAGCATCCATTAAATCAAAATATTTAAATGACATCTAGACATTATTTATTTCCCTGTGAGTGGTTTTGCTTGTATTTTCATAATGAAGAAATGTTTTTGAAATATAGATAAATATTTAAAATGCCCTTATTTTACCACAATAATAAGTCTGAATTATAATCAGCTGTTCTGTATAAGAGATCTATTTTCTTCTGTCCACATTACTAATCCAAATTATTTTGCAAATTTTTCTCACACATTATATTTTATAGCTTCTTTAAGGCACTGTAATTTCTTTGATGACAGACTCTGAGATTTTTTAGAGTATATATGACCATGAGAGATTTGCATTTTAGCTACAGTCTGAATTTTCAGTGTACATAAAAAATATTTTACTACATGATATAGTTTTGCCAGATCCAATCAACTAAGTGGAGCTCACCCTAACCAGTTCTTGGGACATCTCCAAGGAAAACAGTACTAAGTAAAACTCTGCTAAGTAAACTAGATTGTTTACCAGGGGATCCTGTCCTTTTTTTCCATGTCAACATTAAATAAGCAATATTAGTCAAAACTATTCCACTCCATAAGTTCCCTGCCTTTTCAGAGCTTATAGTGGAATATCTCATTCTCCTTCTTCTTGTACTAAGAGGAATTAAAAATTATGTTCTAAGTTTATATGGACTCCTTCCAAATGTTCTGTCAACTGTGGTATTCCGCAGCCTTGAGCATCTATTACATGGCTGCCAGAAGTGGAAGAAACTGTTACTGCTGCTCCAAGTGGGTTCATCCAAAGCCACATTTCTACTGCCATCCTGGTTTGGGAAAGAATGGAGAGCTTGTCTTGCCTTGAGCTGCTTCTTTTTGGATTGCAAGTAAAACAACATGTCATTGATTATTAATGGCTGAAAAGCAGTTTTTGTAGACAAGCTATATTTACTTCTGTGGATTTTTGGACCAGATTTCAATTTGAATTATTATATTAGCCAAAAAAATATTTCCCATCTTCAGGAATAAGTTGAAGCTCTTCGAGAAAATTACTATTTCTGTTCATGCAGGTAGATTCATTATAAGAAATGTTTGTACAGTTACTATGTGAATGAAAATTATTTACAGAATATTAGAAAGCAAACACACAAAATAGCTGTACTGCACACACCGCCCTGTGTGACCACACTTCCCTGTGTGAGATGTAATTAATAGGTAAAAAAACTTCTTTGTATTTGGCCATGAAATGTATCTCTTGGAACTCTGGTGATAGAGACTAACAGTAGTTTATAACTGTGTAAAATTCTGTCTCATTAACCATGCACTCTTATTACATGCAATGTAATTATACAGACCCGGGAAAGATTTCATATCCTTGGGGAAAAGTTAAAGCTCTCCAGGAATGGTGTGTTTATACTTCTAGCATATCTCCTAATGCAAGTGTTGGCTGGGATGTCATGGGATAGTACTCTGCTCACAAATAGAAAAGATCTGCTGGCAGTCTTAGATGTGGCTTGAATTGCAGCATCTCCAAAATGATTAAGTTAAGGACCTGGAGGTGAAATGGGAAGGCAAGCAGCACATTTTGGACTCTGAACTTTACAATTGCATATTTCTTCTAATTCAGGGTGTTACTTGGGAATTCTTTGGGTAGCTGCCATGAAGAACAAGGATGTCAAGGAAAGCTAGGTGATTTTTAAGGAGAGCCTAAAGACAGCTCAGGAGTTAATCACGGAATCAAAGAAACTTTGGCTGGTCTCAGTCCCTGGGAAGATCAAGAAACACATGCTCTTGAAATTCTTATCCACATCCAAGTAAGGGAAAAACAAGAAGAGTAATCAGGAATACTCAACACGGATTTTTCAAGAGTAAAGTGTACATAAAAAATCTTTTATCACAATGCACTTTAATGATTTGGTATAGGACAAGACAAAATGGTGTATGAAATTTCTTGACTTTAGTGAGTTTTTTTGTCATTCTCCACAGATGAAGAAGTATGTGTTGAGAAAACAGTTAGGTGGGTTTGTTTTGAGGTTTGAATATTAACTGGCCTCACCCACAGCAATGACCAATGGTTAAATGTCTTTCTGGAGATCAGAGTTCAGTGCCATAGAAGTCCATGGCAGGACATGGAGAGTTCAACATTTTCAGTGACTTTGATAGTAACACAAACTGCACTTAGAACATCTGCAGATGAAATAAACTGGAAAGAATAACTGTGGCTATGAAAAATGTCACCACTCTACCCAAAGAGATTGCAATAAACTTCAGTAACAGAGAAAAAGAAAAAGACAACTCTTGAGGTTCCATAAGAACAAGCAAAATTATCTGAACCAAGGGAGAAAGGATACCATTTATTAACAGAGGTTAGGAAGGGACTAGGTGAGTTGAAGCCCTTCTAAAGAGAGCTTGAGGGTTACGGTGTACACGAGGTTGGAGACAATTCCACAGCTCCCTTTTTTTCTGAATAAGACAAACTACATACTGAGTATGCAGCTGTTATATACAATATGTACTGATAACAGACTGGCCACAAGATCAATAGAAGTTATTCTTCCCTTCTACTTAGCACCAGTGAGCTGCATATAAAATACAACATCCAGTTTAGGACTACTCAGTTTAAGAGAGATAAAAATGGAATTCAGGAGGATCTAATGGAGGACTGAGCTATAGCCCATAGGAAGAATTCCCATTGGAGAAGTTTGTGGAATACTGTCTCTCATGAGAGGAATGACATGCTTGAAAAGTGGGAAGGACTCTTCTCCTAGAGGACAAAGCAGCAGCAGAAGCAGCATGTGATGAGTTGATTGCAACCCCCATTTCCCATCTCAGGGGAGATGAAGGGAGCTGAGGGGAAGGAAGTAGAGATTCAGTAATAAACTTGAGTCTGGGAAGGTACTTTTAAGTCCTGTTCTACTTCTCATTGTGGTACACTGATTTTGATTGGTATCAAATTCAACTAATTTCTCAAAGTTGGGTCTGTTTTGACCCTGACAGTAATTGTGAATGATCTCTCCCTGTCCTTATCTTCTAACAGGAGCCTTTTATTGTTTTCTCTCCCCTGTCCAGTTGAGGAGTGGTAGAGCAGCTTTCTTGGGCACCCAGCATTTAGCCAGATCAAACCACCACAACTGGGCACAGCAGCATTTAAGTCTCATTGCCAACAAGGAAAAAGAGAGAATAACTGATAGCAGAAACTTCCTGAACTTTCCAATTCCTCACCAAAATCAAACTCAGACAAAAATTAGACAAAGCTTTATTCTAAACCTGAAATGACTAAACAAACTATATCTGCTTTATATTCAGTCATCGCTTTCAAGGATTTCTTCATTAGACCAAGAATATGCTCAGCATGTCTGAATTTAATTTTTTTCTCACTAAGCTGTATTTTTCAGGAAATCAAAGGTACTTTTGTTAAGTCAGAACTCTGAGCATACAGTCCAGTTTGTGCTAACAGGTCTCACTGAATGCAGTTAACATCTGGAAAACTGTGAATTTAATTAAATACACATGGATATCCAGAATCATTCATTTTCTGGGTATCCAGAATCTCAGTTTTCCTGTGCCATCACCTCATGGTTAACTTTTTCTCTGTCTGTTTTTTCTCACAGCAAGACATGAATTAGTTTTTTAAGACAAGAGGAAGAGTGATAGGAAGTTCCAGGCAGAGACAATACCAGACTTCCTTACCGAAAACCATGTTGTGGCAATATTTCTGCCTGATAGTTTGTTTCAATACCTTCAGAATTTAGCAAACTTAATAATTTACCAAATCATGTCAACTACAAAGAGAAGAAACAAGATATGTGGGAGGCCTTGGATTGTGGGAGGCCTTTATCTTTATAGGACAAAACCTTTCAAAATTTCTTCTAAAGCCATTTGTCTTCTTTGCTCAGAGAATAAAAGGGAAAGCAATTTCCACTCAGAATATCTCAAAGTGGATCTCTGTGTCTATTATGATTTCTAAAGGTTTATCTTAGTCACCTGATAATATATGACCACACTCTAGACGGACCTGTGCATCCTAGAAATGCAATTTGCATTCAGTCTAGCATTCACATTTTTAAAATATAATTTTATTGTAATGCTTCCTGTATAATGTCTTCAATAATTATTGCTATCTGCTTCTTACCCACTCAGCTAGAGCCACCAGTACAGTTAGAGAGAAGAACCATCAGAAGACAAAAATCCACCCCAAATCTTTCTATAAGAACAAGACTTTTTAGATACAGGATATATCTTTTTCATTCTTAATGCTCCACAGGCGATAAAGAAGGAACTGGTGGCTCTTCATGGCCTCCATGGTCTGGAAGGAGGATGAAAGGTGGTGGCAGTCTTTTGTCCCTCTCCTTCCCAAGGTGACATGAACCCCCTCATGCCCAGAGCATCCTTGAGGAAGACAAGCTGCTGTGGTCAGTGCTGCCTGAGGCACTGCATTTGGCCAAACCCATGGAAAGTAGATGAAGGAGCAAGGGTGGGAAAGCAAAGATGAGGCCCTGCATGTCCTGAACCTCCTGTCATCATCTCCTGACATGAGTGATCAAGTTCTTCCCATCTTGGTTACTACACAGGTAAGAGGTACCTGTGATCCCTTGGGACTTTGCCAGTCAAAATCATCTGGTTCCAGGCATAGTGGAGCACTAGCAAAGCTAGCACAAAGGAGCAACACACAATTCATTTAGCATATGATTAAGCTGATATCTTTATTATGGCAAGAGAAGATCGAGTAGGTTTTGCAAATTGAATTTTTCAAGACCAAGCGATGGAATGTCCAGATAGAGTATACTCTAAAAATTGTGTGGTGCTAATATGTTCTGTTAAAGCCAAAGGCAAACTTTTTCAGCTCCTTGAATTACTTTGCATAAAAGTGGAACTGTGAAAAAAAAGTGTTAAAAGCAGAGAGTTGTTCTATAATGTTTTTTCTAAAAGCTCTATATAATAGGTGTATGTTGATAAATTATTTGCAATATTCAATGCTAAGTTATTGATGCTGTGCCTTGCTGAGAGATATTTTTTTGTAGGAAGCTGCAGCTAAATGCAGGATTTCGTCCTGCCTGAACCCCAAAGGAAATGAATCAACTATCCAGGCCACCTTTTAAATTATCAAATTGGAATATAAATGCGTCATATATTAGAGGTTTTAGCTCAAATCTCTACCCAAGGAAATCTATTTTCACTTTCTTCTTTTGTTTGTTTGTTTGTTTAAAAAATTTAAGAGAGATGTCTCTAAAAAAATCACTGGGTTCCTCCAGCACAAAAGTACTCATAGCACCTTCTGTATCAACCTGTGCATTCTTCCAGCTTGGCACCATTCCTAACAAGGTTGTATGAAGAATCGTGAAGTGCCTTGTTCTCACCTTGTGAGCACTTAAAATGTAATTTATTGTTGCTCTCAATTATTGTAGATTCCACAAGTGTTTACTATTTCTGGAATCCTGGAAGCTCACAGCCACAGGGTGATGAGTTGATGTAATGATGTGATCATTTTAACAGGAATATGGTGGCAAGTCAAAATAAGATATTTAGGCTAGTTTGCATGACTACTTCTTGAAACTTTAATGAACTGTCCAAAAGATGTGTTAATATTATGTGAAATACATATTTCAGAAATACATATATTTCAGAAATACAACATTTTTTCACCCTGAGAATAAACAATTTCTTAAACAAAAAAAAACAAAACCCAAAACAAAAACCCAACAAACCAAAAAACCCCAAAGAACAACAACAACAACAACAAAAAAAATACTGCAAGAGAGAAAAGGATAAATTAACATATGTGTTATTTGTATTAATTATGTAAAAGGTCCTCTTTAGTCATGCATTTACATTTCCATCTAGCACCCAAAAAAGGAGTTCAAGTGCTTAGAAATTTTACAGCTGCTCTCTGCCTTACACACTACATAAAATTTCTTTCTTCTATAGACAAAAACTGAAAAACCTTCAGGTACTTTTTATCAAACTTGCAGATGTTTATGAATTTTTTCCTTCCTCTTCTTCCATCCACCTGTGGTTTGCATTTTGGTCATAAAAGCAGGCAGCTTCTTCCTTTCCTTAGTCCCTTTCCTGTATATCAAATTATTTCCAGGCTAGTATTAGATCTAGAATGTGGATAAAAATGCATGTCAGAGGTGTTTGCTGGTAATATTTGATCCTGATGCAAATACATCCTTTGTCTGGAACAATATGGGCCCTAACATGCCACATGGGATGAACAGAGCACTTATTTCCTTTAACATTGTACTACAGAAAGAAATGGACTGTGAACAAAATAAATTTATTACTCTACAACACAAGGTGCATTTTCATTTTGTATAAAGCTTTCAGAGCACATCCTGTCTGCAAATGAAGAACGATTTTTCAGCATTGGTTTTATCAGAAACAGACTGCCTTTTGGCCTTTCTTTTCAGACTTCTGACACAACTCTTAGAGCCATATAGGATTTTTTCACCTTATTTCAGGAGAGAATCTTTATTTCTGGCAGATGGCATTGTAGACTGCTGGAATAAGGTCTTCTAAAATAATTTTGGGAAGATGAATTAGCTTCTGGAAATTTTCTGTGCAGAAATGTAAATGACAGAGATTTCCCTAAATAAATAGCTTCTAGTCTTGCAAAATAATCAGTCACTTTTGAAAAATTTTGTTCATCATGTGCATTCAGCAGGAACAATCAGTGAACATTAAGCAGACAACATTGAAATTATAATTTAAAATAATAATGACATGATTACTCAACCATACCAACCAATGTCCCTTAAAAACAAAATAATAATAAGAAACTACATTCTGCTCCAACAGAAGAGTTTAACTCATTTACTTAGATAAAGAACATTTTCCTTTCTACAAAATGGAATCAAAAATACAAAAATCTGGTGATTTTGTTATGCTGTTTATTGACTTGATAGAAAGATTAAAGAAGAAGTCTTTGCAATATGCAAAAGGTCAGACTAGATTGTTTACATGAATATTGTCCAGCCTCAGCTCTGATGAATCGATGCTACACTCATACCTTGGAACATGCCACTATTTCCAATTATAAAAGGCAGGAGGAAAACTCTTTAATGAGCAGCTTATTCAGTAACTTTTCACTCTAGGGAACTCCTGCTACTTCCACTGAAACATTTGGCACTGGACATGTCAGAATAGAACATCATGTTAAACAGATTTCTGCTCTGATCCAGAAAGTCAGGAGGTTCACAGATTCATATAATCAGAGTGCTACATGGAAAGCTTCTTGACACTTTTTTCTTTTAAGCAAAGATTCTGGATGGGCTTATTTACTCTGTTCATGAATATTTGACCACTATATTTGCTTATGCAACACAAATACATCATTATTTATACTAATCCTTAGGGATATATTTTTTTTCAGTTGTACTTTTTATAGTACCCTGCTCTTTGTATAATTTAGGTTTTGAATGTCTGTTATCACCAGCAGTTTAAGCCTGCACAAAGAGTACATAAACACACAGATGTCAAAGAAAATGTTTAGGCATTTTGTGGGTGCTTAGTTTTTTTCCCATTCATTCCATTTCAAAATTACCTTAAAAATAAATAATCTTTCATTATGTGGTAGGGCATAGTATCATACAGTGGCTAAAGGATTCCATTTGAGGCTGCTGCCATCCGGTATTACAGAAAACTCTTTCCTCTCTGAGTTCACTTGTCTATATTTCTCTAACCCACATCATCATGTACCCTATGTCAATATTGCTAAATAAGATAGGATTGAGGCCAGTCCTGCACCCTAAGTGACAGGTTGGCTCACATTTGTTTTTTCCACCACTAGCTATGTCCTTCAAGAATATACTGGTCTCATGGGACACAAATCCCTCAGCCTCAGGTGTCTTCTACAATATCTGTGATGCCCTTTGGACCCCACAACGCTGCTAACAAGTCTTTGCCTGTGAAAGAGGGGTGTGTGAGGTAGATGGGAGGAGAATGTCTCAATGCAAAATGCTTGAAGTAATATCTTCAGCAGATACCCCATGCTTGAAGTTCAAAAACAGTATTTTTGAATCCAGGCTGATAGGTAGTAAGAGGATCATGAGGACAAGATACTTCACAGAAACCAGAAGGAACATGATATATAGAACTAACATCTTTAGTATTTCAATGGTGTATTTGTTAAGGATCGTACTAAATCATTTCAAGCTACTATGCTCCATTTCACCTTGTGAATAGTCAATGCCTAATGCGACCTGCAGTGGTCTTCCTGCCAGTCAGGTTACTCTTCTTAAGCAATACTGACTGCAAATGTTTCTCCTTGTCTTGACCAGTCATGACAAAACTTGTCAAAGGGGTTCTTTTCTGGAGATTTGAGAGAAGATATTCTTCATCCCTACTTCATGGAAGTCTTTGATCTGTCTGTTAAAAGTGATCATTAGTGATGATGGACATGGACAAGAAACCTGACCATCATTTCTTTCCTTTCATAATGGAAGAAGTTATAGATAACTATTTTTATTTTATGAAGTTCATTTCTGTGAAATATTTATCTTTTCCTTTAAGCCACAAAGTTCTTGAAGAGCTGCATTTCAGGATACCAAAAAGACTGGGAAAAACTCTGAAACCACAAAATCTATGGAAGCTGCAAGCTCCAGTGCAGCTGCATTTACTGAGTCTCAGAAGAAAGCCTGGAAATGAGAACTGCAGCCTCAAGGATGTGTGCAGTGATCTGAAAAGAGAACCAGTGCCCAAATTCTTCAGGGTCAGGGAAGTGATGGGAAACATCCCCTGAGTTCCTGTGGTTGTTTTGCTATGCTGTGTCAAGATAGCAAGCAGCTGTCTTGAGAGAGGTAGTTCAGATCAGATCAAAGTTCAGCTCCTGTAGATACCTGTTGTAGGATATCTCCCTCAGATTTTGAAATTTAAGGTTCATAATTGCCCCTCTAAAAAAAAAAAAAATGGGGGAAATGTAATCTACAGCAATTGTAAATGAATAGGTATCCAGAAAAACTGATTTAGGAAAAGAAGGCAAACAGTCAAACACACATACATAAAGAATATGCTAAAATAATAAAAAATATGTAGTAAATGAACAGGGAAGTTTATTTTTATTTGTTCATAACTCAAGATCTAACAAGCACCTCAACAGATAAAGAAAGAGTAGCTTTATAAATGTCAAAAAGAAGTATTTTTTCATATAATGTGTACTCAAAAATGATTTTTGTTTTCATAGGAACTTGATAAATTTCATAAAGTGCCAGAAATGTTTAGAAAGTGAAGTTCCTTCTGTACTTGCTAAAGACAAAGATCTGGATGAAAATTCCAATCCTAGAAGCCCTAGACAGCTGATGCCTTTAGCAGGAAAGCAAGACCAGAGAAAACGTCACTTATCCTTGTCTTCTTCGGCATCTTTCTCTAATCATTCACTGCAGTCTACAGGATATTGGTCTAAATGAGTAATCTCTTTTTTTTCTGCTATGGGGACACTAATGTTCTTGGAAGACCTGTAGGATTTTCACATATGCCACCTTATAGACTGAATTCAATACTAAACCTAATTATCTCCTACTTGAGATGGATTAATTCATTCAAGAAATATAAACTAATAAACTATATATTCTCCCAGAGTGCCCATGCAAGTTGCTTGAATGAAAACTACCTCTACTGATGGTGTGAGAAACTGGTTTTGTATAAATAAATATATACGGATTTATGTTTATGATGCATACTTCTTTCTGTATAAAACTCAACCATTGTTCTATCCTAAGTTGAATACAATGAACGTTTCTGTCTTTTTTTCCCTGAATGTAATCATGTAAATTTGACTTACGTTGATTTTTATCAGCCTAGCTCAGATGATATTAAGACAGCAGTAGCTACACACTGCAAGGGAGTCATCCTTGTTCTCCAGGGCCAAGTACAGTGATTTGTGTCCAAACTGTTCAGAATTAGTCCCTTCTACATATTATTTGCATTATCCTTGTGTAAGACCCCCATAAAAGTCACTTAAAGAGCCTCGTAAAAGGGCTTGTGTGGTTTTTATGTATTCTGAATTAGCTTCATGGAGGAATTAACAACAAGCTATTCTCAAGGGGTCAAAACAACCAGAAATTTTACTGGTAACTTCAGAAAATCAGACAACTTTGACAAAAGC
Organism: Ammospiza nelsoni; assembly: GCF_027579445.1. Taxonomy (NCBI): domain Eukaryota; kingdom Metazoa; phylum Chordata; class Aves; order Passeriformes; family Passerellidae; genus Ammospiza; species Ammospiza nelsoni. Next base: position 62,432,312 of record NC_080634.1, read on the forward strand.
TTAAATCAACATAAAACATTCAATCAACATAAAACACATCTGAAAGCATTCACTCAGCCCATTCAACTTAGCAAACTCCAAGCCTGCCCAATTTTCAGTTACTCAAAACTCTGCAAAGAGGCAATTAGGAAAAGGAGAAAGAGAGTAAGACAGAAAAGGTATGGAAAGAACAAACATAGCTATCATTCCTGGGTTCCAGTGGTGTTCAGCTGACATAACTTCCAAGAGGAGGCAGTGTCAAGACTTGCACTTGTCTCATGCTTCAGTTTGAGTGGCCTTTGGCCCTCCTGGGACCTTCCTCCAGGTGGGACTTCCTCTCTGGTGGCCACTTTGTGTTGGGTTGGGGCTCCAGGGGTGAGTGTGGAGCATTGCCTCCAGTGTGCTGGTGAATCTGAGGATACAAGTCTGATGAGTAGCTTCATTTTCAGATGTTTGAATTGGTGAGATTTTGAAGGACTGGGATGGGAACTCTGACTAGTTCAGTATTATCTGCACCACATTATGAGAGAGGGTTGTGCCCAACCTCAATTTGAGTTTTTGGATAAGGTAAACTGATTCAGGCACTCAGAAAGAGCTAAAAATAAATGAAAGATTTTTGACAGAAAAAGTAAGAAAATAATTTGTCTTTCTTTATGAGTTAAAGCGTACACCTTGTTGTTTGTAATACCTTGTTTTTCCCAACTAACTTCAGTCAAAAAGTGAGTGTACTGTAGTCAGCATAGTAAAGCTGAGGTGAGTGGTTGAATCCTGCCAGTCTGTTGATAACTGGAGTGATGCCCAAAGAGATTTGTTGCCCACTCTGCATGGTAATGAGCACTCAAAGATGCAGCTTTTAAAAGCAAGAACTCAACCTTAAAACCTGCAATTAAGATTTCCACAGAGACAGCTGTGAAAGATGCAATGGTGTTGCAAAAAAAAACAAGTAGAAGAGTGTCAGATACATAAAGTTGCCTGAAAGTAAAAGAAAAAGCCAGGAATAAACAAGATATGAATTGTTTTCTGCACTGTAACTCCTCATATGACCTTAATGTTTTGCTATAAATGTGAGCGATTCAGAAAAAGAGACCGTGGAGGATCATATTTACAAGAAGTGTTACATTTCATCAAGAGGATAAGCATATGAAGCCAGAAAAGAAAAGAGTATATAATGCATTATGTGATGGATCTTAGCAATGGCTGGGATTCTTCCTTACTGTACAATAATAGGAAGAGGAAATCTGTTTCACATTTTAGAATACAATTCAGGATGTTAACAGATAATGGTTCATCTTCATATTGAATATGTTGTAGGAAAAAAAATGTATCTGAAAGATAAGCGTAAAGGATGCAAAAATCAAACAATACAAAGTTGCAAAATGACAGTAATAAGGTTGCTTTAAATCAGTTTTATGTTTAGATGTCTACACATAGGTGGAACCAATCTTTCCCAGACTGTTCTCAAGGACACTCAATTTATCCATTTAAAAACCACTCATTTCAAAAGAACAGAATCACTAAACACCCAAAGCTAAGGCACAATCCGTATCTATCATTTACAGCAACTGGAACTCCTCCTGTGGCACTGTCTTCATTGACATAATCAACCCTGTCACTCTTTTAATGCAAAGATGGGGATGATGTTCATTGACTATTATCATTATTCAAAATGACTGACGTAAGGCCTAGTTTAGCACACACTTTTCAGACTGCTCTGGAGACTGAGTTACTCATTTTACCAGAGACTCTTTCTTCTCTAGAGTCTCAAACGCTAGCCAACCAACAAGTCTTCACCCCTGCCAGCCTGTGATACTGTGGTGCTGGTTTACAAGTGAAGTCCAGCAGAACAAATGGGTTTAGGTGAGCAGTGTCTAGATGCTCAGGTCAGCCAAGACAGTGTCAGTTCCAGATGTTCTCCTTTACAGGATTAATGTGAACAAGGTTATTTTGCAGACTAAACAAGGGGTCCAAGACTAATTTTGCTGTTTTAAAGATAGACATCTAAAAATTCACTTCCCAGATGAAAAGGAATGGCTGCTTCCTGAAGTAACAGGAGCCCAGAAGGGAGCCATGGAGACCCTAGAGCAGGTAGAGCTCTCTGTATGGGATGCAGTCCTACAGGGCTGGAGCACAGTGGGCAGAGCTACAGGCTCTACAATGTCCATCATTAGCTGTCATCATGGTAATCAATCCATCAGCTCCAGAATAAATCCACAGCCTCCCACCAGGGGCAGCAAGACACGGGACAGAGGCAGCCTCTGAGGTAAGGCAGAGACTACGGGATCCATCCCTGAGACATTCATGAGAATGGGGTCAGTCCAGGTGGCCAGGCTGGAGACAGGAACCCCTATAATTTAGCCCAGACAGTGTTTGGAGGTCCAAGACAGAGATGAAATTTGGCTTCTGGGCATGTGATCAAAGTGGCAGTGGAGCAGCCAGGTGAGACTGCTTCAGGATATTAAAACCTATTAGTGCACTGATGACACAAATTTAATATGCAAGCTAATTCTCTGCTCGTTTTTGGTATTGCCTTTCCTCTGCCAAACTTACCTTTTTGTTTTTGTTTTTTTTTCTGAATTCTGGTTATTGCTGCCTTTCTTCTACACACTTTATTTCCCAAATAATCTTTCTGATGGATGCTAATTTGTACAACACTTGCTGGAATTAAGACCACACTACTGATTTATGGAAAGACTTCTTAGCTTTTACCACATGAATTATCATCATGCTATTCATCCAAATAACTTGGTGACATTTTTGATGCAAGTATTTCATTGACTTATTTACAGACTTTCCTGGGTCTGCAGAGTTCCTGTGTTCCAGCTGGGACAAAAACAGATCCCAAGCTGTGGAAATGCACTGCAGCACATTCTTCCTACTTCCTCGGGTATAGGCAATTGATTTAGGTCGTTTTGAAGCAATTATCATCTGTGAAACCAGGAAGCCTAAAACTGAATATCAGGTGCTTTTCCTTTGCTAATGATTTTTGCAATACCTTCTAGTCTTGACTGCCAACTTTGTGTCATTTTTTTTACCTCACTGCACAATCTTCTCTTTCAGATCATTAATAAAATTTATTAAAAAACATGGAGTTAAATGTGAAACCTTGGAGCACCTCTCTGTTAATGTGTTGGCATTTTTTTAATCCTCACATTTTCTATTTGTTAACCAGTTCTGTCAGTTTTATCTCCCTTAGTCTATCTTTAATATTAAAAAAATTGTGCTGTACCTATCACCAACAATTTTCAAATTTGCTCCTTTTTTTTTCTCTTTAAAACAGCTCACACCTGGTTTTACGGTCTACAATAGTCTGGATGCTGATATTGATCTAATCAATGAAAATATGCTAAGCAGCCTCATATTACTGGTGCCTCGTGTTGGAAAAAATTGTATGAAAAGAGGTGGTGTAAGTGTAAGTGACATATAATAAATACTGTCAGTGCCAATGAATCTTGAATTTCTTCCCGATCAGTGTCGACAGTAAGAATGTCTGTACCAATATTTCAGAAAGACTATATCCCCTTAGTTAGGGTTTGGTCATGACTGAATTGTGATAGAAAGTTATCAGACTTGATAGAATTTCAGCTCATGTGTCCTGCTTTATAGGAAAAGGAGGGATACTAATATTTATACCATTATAAACTAAGGATGAAGATCTGGCTCCATCTTTTGGGATGAAACAAATCCTAATGGGATGTGTTACACATGCTCTGTAGAAAGCTTCTGAATTGAACCATTAATATGAACATAGTAGGAAAGACTGTAGTAGGAAAGACTATAGCAGGAAAGATTATAGCAGGAAAGACTAACATCTGAATACCAGCTCTGAGGTGTGATAAATTTTCCAGCCACTTTAAAACTGAGCTGTTGTAGAACACAGAAAATCTAAAGCTTAGGATTCTGACTTGTTTTCTGTAGATATCTATACGTCACCAGTTTTTTAAAGAGGATAACTAAGGCGGTTAAGTGACTAATTTTCATGTTGATGTAGGGAGGATGAACCTGTGCCTAGACAAATGGGAGAGTTGATGATCTAACAGGGAAATATCTGTGGATGTTGGGTCACCTATGAGATCAGATGCAAGCTAAACTGTGATTGCATTTTTAGCATCTAAATTTTGTTGACATTCCACTTCAAGCACTTAGATTCTCATTTGTATGAGGCCAGTTGAGAGTGTAGAACAAAACTTCAGCTGAAGTCAATGGTACACCTGTAATGGATAATCCCACTGGTGGTCCCAGTTCTTTCAGCAAATAAAAGCTCAAAATATCCCCTTCACAAACAGCTGCACACCAAAAACATCCTAGATATTGACAGGCACATTTCATGTTGTCCTTGGTGTAGTGAGGGATGCTTACAGAGATGCTTACACTGTTCTTCTGCTTCCTTTCCCTTCAGCTCCTTCAATTATCCCACAAGGTCTCCCTCCAATATTGATTTGCAAATTACCTCCCTTTCTGACATGGAAATTATGCATTTGAGGACATAACTGAATACATTCTAACAAATCTTAAAAGGCATTTTTAGCAAGATTCTAAAGCCTAGGAATCCTATTTCCTTGTCTGTGGTACACTCCATTTGTTGTGACCTATGAGATACTCCCAGACTGCTCGGTGCCTCCAAGACAATGAGTTTGTTTCCCTTGATTATATCATTCTTCATTAACAAAAGGCTCAGAATTTCACTGGCACATCAGTTCTTTTCATATTTTGCAAAAGATCCTAAACAGCTTATTAAAAAAGCAATAATAGTATAGATTAATCATTATGAGGCTGTCTATATTACAAAGTTCTGAATTAATAAAAAGCTATTCTTTTTGTGTAAATTCAAATGTGCAATCTTTATTTATTAACAGTTTTGACTAACTGTAATGTGTGTCACTATTTGTCTTTCTTATCCCTGATTTACTCATAGCCTTACACACTTGGTTTTATCTCAGTCTGAGAGTGACTTAACATTAAGTGACCCATTCTCAGGCTGAGGCTACATTGTCTCCTCCAGTCCTTGCCAGCTGCATATCTGGCCAAAAGTATTTGGGAAGGGGACAAAAAGCCAAACCTGAAAATAAAAAAAGAGAGAAAAGAGCAACACAGTATGTTCTAATCTTATTTATTTATTGTCAACAGAAGAAGCTAACTGAAATCAGATATTAAATTAATTTAGTTGTTCTCTCAAAACATTATCTTTTTTTAACTTGATTGTACAGATTATATTGTAGTATCTGTAATGGTCCTCAGAATCTGGTTTGTATTAAATTAAGAAGCCTGTATGTTTTTGCCACTTGAGCCATAATCTTTTCTAACACTTATTTTTTATTTGGTACAACAAAAACAGTAAAAGCTGTAAATAGCTTTTTTTTTAAATATATTTAGACTTTTACACTTTTTTTCTTTTTTTTTTTCTTGCAACAGAAATGCTTTTATCTCTGCCTAGGCACATGATGACTACTTACAGGATTTAGCATGCTCAAAAGTTGTTAGCAGTTTGTCAATGCAATAGGTTAAGGTGAAAATGCTTTAGGTAGAAATATACATATCAACATAGCAGAAATAGATGACAGCAACTGATTTGCCTACATATTATGGAATACTAAAGGTCCTATTGCTGCTTGTTCATGGTTTTCCTTTCATAATGATGCTATAAATATTTCATTACTGTGATAATTTTTTTCTCCTTTGTAAAAACCAATTTCACATTCACTGAATCTTTAGTACATTAATTTCCCATATTTCTACCTCACAAATAAAACCAAACAAAATCCTATCATTTTTAAAAGTTATGTAACTTATGAATATTGCTTTCTGATGTCATACTTACCATGTCTTCTTGTAGCCCAGGTTATTTAAATCAGGAGACTGAGAAAAAGAATACATCCAGTTGTGTTCAGTGAAGGACTGCTTGCAGTGCAAGGTACATGTTCAAACCCAGCCTCTCAGTTATGTTATCTTCTCATTTCTAGTGTTAGCTCAGAGAGACTTAATGGCCTATGCTGTTGAAGACACAGCTGCTTCTCATTGGGAAATATCTATATCTACACTTAAACAGAAAAAAGGAAATCAGATTACTTTCAAAAGTGATTTTGATGCTGTTATATAAATTGAGATTTTTTTTCGTGGATTTTTATAGTGAACATAACTGTTTCTTCAACTATCTTTGCTCCAATTATGATTTACCTAGACGGCTGTTTTACTGATAAGATAACTTTGTAGGATTAATTATTAATATTTGACTTTATTTTATTCATGCAAGTGTGTGAAGTTCTGCCCCAGTCATTTGGTCAAAGTCTAAACACTAGAAAAAGATCTGCTCTGAATTAAGGAAAGATTACAGTAAATAATCTGTTTGTGTGTTTCCTTTTAGCTAAATCTAGAATTCAAAGTAAACAAAGATATCAGCCCAACTCATAATTCTCTTCAAGATTCTCTTAATTCCTCTTTGCTCTGTGAAGATTTGAGATTGTGGTTTTGAAATACAAAGTTGGAAAAAAAGATTATGTCAAATGCCCAAAGGCCATAAACTGTAAAGAAAAAGGCTTGTACCTAATTTATGAAATTTGGCAAGTATTGCATTTTTATGGTCACTTTCTGTCCTTTTTTTGAAAAAAGTTAAAATGTCAAATGGAGTTCTGTAAAGCATAACACATGTTCTTTCCATTCTCTGGTGTGGATATATTCGGCTTTTTGGGCATTCTTTCACTGTTAATACTTACATCTGTTGTTTAAAATGCTATTCCTGATACAATTGTTTTTTAAATGCAAACCCATATGTGTGATCTCCAGAGAAACTGGTAAATTTTACCAAATGGGCATCCCTAAATTGCATGCCATCTGCAGCTAGTGATGAGAGGACTAAACCCAGTCAGCTGTGATCTTCCACCACTGCATCTATCATTTTGATTTGCTCTAGGGAAATCAACAGCTTTTGGCTTGAACTTTCCTCACCCCAACAGGTTATTATGGACTGGTTGAGATGTACTGGCTAAAGAAAGATTTCTTTTATCCACAGTTGGGCCTCAAACTGTTTTCTTGTGGAAACCAGCAGAAAAACTCCAAATATCAGTAAAGCAAAAGCAGGCACATGCTCTAGCTCTGATTCAGATTTTTTGAGGTATAAGTGTGCAGGCTTTCTAACTCAGAAAGGCTGTTAAAATATGTAAAGCATGGAGGAATTTAAGAAACATTATTATTGCCAATGTAATTGTAAATTAATATTACTAGGAAAAAAACCAATGAACTTCTCAGAGCAGTATGTTCACATTCTGAAGGCATAATTGACAAAGTGGGAATTAATGTGTAATAGCATGTGGGACTTTATGATCATCTGAGAAAGAGAGACAGAGAGAGGAATAAAATTGGGAAACTAATGCATAGATGCCACCTCACTGGGGAAAAGGCCTCTGAAATCCCACTGATCTTCCACTATAATATTTTCCATCTACCCCCACCATTCATTTCTACCTCATAACATATTCCTTTAAAATAATAAAAGTTATTTTGAGTTAATAAAAATTGCAGTTAAAAATAACTGGAAATATACTGAGGTACATTTTGTTCTAATTGACAAAAGGCCTGGCTAATATAAGTGCTTAAACTTCATGAGCCTAACTATAGACTTCATAATTTGCATTTATTTATTCCCTAACTAGATGAACTAATAAAGTCAGAAAGCAAGATCTGAGAGCCAGCTCTGAAAAAAACCTGAACAAACCCAATCACAGAACTGACCATATCAGTGTTAAAATTAATCTTTGTTTTTCCAGATAGGTTTGATTTCAAGTTCTGTCCTCTGTACTAGAAGCTTAATATGCACATTTGTCTTGCTCCTAGAGCATCTGTAAAATCAAATTCCCCATGGAATTTAAGGGAAAGAATGGCTGGTGTCTCTGAATAGCTTTATTTAATGTCTAGGTGCTGTATTGCTCAAAAATGTCATAGTTTGAGTGCCTAAAGTACATGTGTTACAATTCAGCTTCAGTTGCCTAGGAAGTTTTTGTTAAAGGTCACAAAGTAAAGAATCATTGCAATTTGGGAATTTCTAAGATATTCTGAGGGGGAGTCTTAAGGATAACGACGTGGGGATGATGATTTCTAAACTGCATATGTGTTTGATGTTAGATGCCTGAATTATGTTTTTGCTCCATTAATTTGTAGCAGGGCATCTCAGGCCCCACCAAGAGCTTATTGATTGCTTGCTAACCTATGAGATAACTCAAACAGGACAAGCTGTCTTACAGTGAGTGATTTTGGTGCCATGGGGTTAACACGGGTCTGGCATCTCCCAACTGCCAATAAACATCTCACAGCTGAAGTGAGATCTGGAAAGATAAGCTGGATTTCTGACCAACAGAACACCTCACTTTAAGACTATAGAAACAACACCAAACTTCCAGAGAGCAGAAATCTTCTGCACCTTCCCTGGAAAAATATGTGGAGTTTCTCCTGTGGGTAGGGATACCTGCTGTGTGGCTACTGCTCAGGGTTTAAGTGAAAGGGCTCTGTGTATGTTATTGTGGTTTTGGTGGTAAGTTACATGTGACTCCTAATCAATACAATTTCTTTCGCTGGCTTTAATATTGGTACCTCAGTGTCGTGCACTGTTTTATGTTGGGCTGTAATCAAATAGAAGTTCCTTTAGTTTTATACTGTGTGTGAGAAATTCCGATTAAGGTTTTTCATCTGTTATTTCTTCATAGTTTATTGCAAATTCATTTTTATAAATAGTCCTGGTTTGCCATCATAGGAACCTGCAGTCCAGAGTGATTTTTTTTTTAAATTTAAGCTGTTGCCAAAATCCGAGGCTAAAGCAGGGCTTGTCTGAAGCTCCCCCTCCTCCCACGATATCATTGGATTCTCAATGCTGTAGTATTCCATGTGTGAAGTGCAAAATACATCTTTCTCTCACAACAGAATGCTGTGAGAGAAAAGCATTTAAAGATTATTGAAATCTCAAATCCTACAGGAGTCTATTTGGTAGGATCTCTATTGAATACTTTAAGTTTGACATAAGAATTTAAGGATTATAAGATACATTATGAAAAAAAAACGGAAAAAATCTAGAAGATGGAAAAACCAGGACAAATTATCTGGGAGATAAAAAAACAGTAAAAATATTTTCACAGTGCTTTATGGTCCTCTTGTTCACTGATTTTTCTTAAAATCTTCTGCACAAAGTTTAAAGGTATTTCAACATCAATCTTTCCATTCCACTTGATTTCTTAGTAAATCAGATGCCTAAACCCTTTTAAGTTTTTTTTTTTTCTGCCATAAGTGGCTAAAAATTCCAAATTTAGATGTTCTGAACTTGCATTTGTAAAACATTTTGCAAAACATTTTCCCATTGAATATAAGATTTACTGTGAGTTGTCTCATTTATCTTCAGTGCTCAGTGGTGTAGCATCAGTCCTAGTCTCATCAATATGTTTCAACAAGTGTGTAAATTTCAGGGACAAGGAAAAATCAATTACAACCAAAATGATAAAAATCTCAAATAAAAATGTTTGTTATATAAGCTAAATTGATGTGTATATTTGTCTCATTATTGTTGTTGCAATTAAGCCAGAAGAAAAGTATTGTGAGGCACAGAGAACAGAGTCACTCTCAGAGAGCAGCAAATTCCTTTGTAATAGTTTATGCACAGTTTGCTATCACCAGTGTATTTTGCTAAAAATACATGAACTGATGGCAGACTCTGACTGCAAAATCCATCGGAAATTTGCTGTAAGTGCTTCAACACGACTCTGCAAGCAGCAGAAAATAGTAGAAGGCTTTTGCATTTTGAAAACTTTGCTTAGAATAAGGTATATTATTTTATATCCCCACTTGAAAGAGCCACAGGACCATCACAGTGACTTTCTCAAATTATGTTCTTTTTCTTCAAAGTATTGCTCACTTAGATGTCTGAAGAAAGGTGAGACCTTTCTATTGATTTTTCAAGTGTTTTTTTGCTGGTGTGCATTCCTCAAGACTAATGTTAGCGCCCTCTCACAGCTTTGCATCATTACCTTTATTTATTACATTTACCAGAAACGTTTCCTCTTTGATTTCCAGTACCCAAAATCATGAATAGCTGCAACAGCTGGGAAAAGATCAACACTCTAGTGCTACCAACTAAAGCCTGCAAAAGCTAACATGAAATTATTCTCTAAATCAATGCTAAGAAATATTTATTAGTATCTATTTTTATACAATCACAGATGAATAGTAGAAATGTAAAGTGAGTTTCATGCACTTTTTTATTTTCAAAGGGCAAAACCATACCACTGTGAGTCAACAAGGACTTTTGTTATTGACTCAGGTGAGGATAGGATACTTTGGCTTCATAAGGAGAGATGTAGGAAAAAGGATGAAGATGCAGACTTTCAGTTAAATTTTATTTGAACTCTCTGCAGCTATAGAATCCACAAAACTTTTCTTCACATGCAAAAGGTGAAGACTGACTCCTGACTAAAGAGGAAATTACATACAGTCCATGAGAGAAGATGGGTAGGATAACAAATTTTACCAAACTGAAAATATTTTGCTTATTTTCCCCCTTGTTTCCCCAGTGTTCATGAACAGAAGCCATGAGCTGTTGGGGTTTCATGTTGGAGTTGTGTAACCTCATGCTACATGAAACTCAGCTATACTTGAGAGGGATAATGGATGAATTGACACTGCAAGTACTTGAACAATTATCTTGAAGGAATCTGAGTATTTTAAACTCTCTATTTATTGCATAATTTTTCTTCCTTACGAGACTGACTATACCTAGGGTAAGTATTTACCTTTCAGCTTCTATTTGAAGGTAATTCAACATTTTTTTTTTTAATTTACTTTAGAGTTAAATGTTAGCAACAACATGGAAATTGTACTTGCAGTATTCTATGGAGATGTACTTCTTGGCTGTACTACTCTTCCTATCAATATGGATATCCCGTTTCTGGGCTTTTTGTAGCATTTTATTGTGACAGTTTAGAGTGAAATACTTCCTTTATTTGTATTTTTGAAAAGAGGTATTGAAGAAAAACAATAGTTTCTCTATATATCTGTTCCCTTTCCCTTCTAATTGTGAATCTGTTAGAGAAAGTTTTAAATACAGAAAGACGACAGCTTTCACAAAAGTAAAAACTACAGTTTTGTTTTCTTAAATCTCTCTAACAACAGAGGAGGGAAGTATATGATTTTACAAAATACATGACTGTGATTTTTTTGTCTCTGAAGTTTTTTCCCTTTCCTTTGGTGGCGCTTCAGGTAAAATCTAATTTGCATATTTTATTTTGTGTACATGAAAAATACATACACAACCTGCAGTTGTCTCCATGCTTGTGGTGTGCTGCACTCAAGCTGCTCCTCTGAGACAAGGAAAGCCTGCCTTGTCTCCCTAACCCACTGTCAGAGAGGATATAATTATGCAGATTCCCTGGTACATTGATCTTTGTTTGGGGCACGCACAGAAGTGATGCAGTTGGAGCTACAGAGCATGTAAATCCTTTTCCACTCACTTCCCTACAGAAGATGAACAATGGAGAACCTTTTAATAGAGTGTCTGAAGTGAAAAGCCATCAGAGTGAATACCCAACCCAGAAAACATAATAAAGGAAACTGCAGGAGCGGGCAAGGAAAAGACACTGGCTGCTGACACCCACTGCTTTGTCTTCACTCTCCCAACTTTGTCCACTATAATCTGGATTTCGCCTTTGTTCTTGTCATTGAATATGCCCTTTGGAGTGACCCAGTAACAGTGACCCTTCTGGAGTTCACAAGCACAGCAGATGCCAGCTTGTGCTGCATAATGGAAGGGGATGTTCTCATTGTTGCGTTCCAAAGACACTGCTCAAGCTGGTTCAAATAAAATGATAACCAAACATAGTCTTCACCAATGCCTCTCCCAAATGAAATAATATTGTCACTGTTTGTTTAAAGTGTAATTTTCCATAATGTATCCTGTAGTCTGATTTTTCTGACTATCTGTACACAGGAAATCAGGGGCACTTGTAGACATTGCAGGTAAATAAATTGTGAATTCTTCCCAAAAGCTGCTAGAGGGAGAGGCCAAACTCATGCCAGAGGATATTCTAAAATTTAGTACCACAGATGATAATGACCAGCACCCAAACATGTTACCAGACAGGCACAAAATGGCTGAAATGAACATTGTGACTGATTCCCCTGCTAACAGTTCTGATCTGTGATGAGAAGTTGCTTCGCTAGAATAATATTTTCTTACATGCTAGTATCATTTTAAGTATGAAATTTATGATTTTTCACAGCCTAGATAGTATAGGATGAGGAACCACATCAGCAAGATCTAAGAATAGAGGAATAGCTTTTGGCTGAATTAACATTTGCCCATGAAACTCTTTATAGCTTCAAAAATTTTGCAGCAGGAATTATCTCACCCACCTTCTGACATCTATAACGTGGATATGTACATGTGAGCTGCTATTTGTAAATTTATTCAGTGACAAATGAGAGAACTAGGCACACTCATCAGGTGTGCTCCACCTGTCCAATTTTAGCTGTCTGCTCCGGGCTGACTGGACACAAGCCCTAGAAGTGCATGCTTTTTTTCACTGACTGTAGACTATTTCAGACACAGCAGCCAGCTAAGATGCAATTTACTGATTGAAGAGATAGATACAGCAAAACACATTCTGATTAACACTCTCTGCCTTCATGTTTGAACAAAAGATTTACTGGGAAGTAAGAAACTGGTGCAAGTGAAAAAATCTCCCTTTGGTCAGTTGAATTCTATGCTCAGTAAGTCTTACTGACTTGGAATGCATAACTCCTCCTAAACACAGAGAAATACAAAACTCAAAAAAATTCAAATTATTTTTATATTCTGAGTGAGTAAATTCCTTTCTACAGTGGTTTCACTGAGTTTATGCTGTGGGAATACCATGCTGATTTAGCTGTGATTGCACTTTCCACACTCACTGGAGCAGAATGAAGCAGGTTTTGTCCTTATTTAGTCCAAATTGTATTTGTTCATATAGTCTAGTCATGTTGTCCTTGTTTTCAAAAAGGTTTCATCTCCGTCTGGAAATGTTTCTCCCACTGTTTTGCAACTCTCTTTAGAAATGTCTAGGGAATATTTCCAGGTCTTAGAGATCTGTTATGCTTCAGATGTTCTAATTCCTTGATCACCTGTTCTGGTTGAATGGTATCTCCTTCGATATTTTTTCTTCCTCTCCTGGGAAATTTATGTCTGTTTCTGACAGCCATCCCAAAACCTTATGTGTGAACACAGAGACAAAGAATTCATTTGATTGTGCTTTAGTTATGTCTGTCTCTTCAGTCAGTGAATTAACCAGGCTGGCTCTTAGAATTCTTCCAATGACCTCTTGTTCAATATGTTCTTAAAGATAAAAAACCCCATTGTTATTTATCTTAACCTCTTCTGCAATTTTCCGTTCATTTCACATCTTTGCTACTCCTAGCAGATCACTGTGTTTTGTACTGTGTTACATCATCTCTTCAGTTATGCTCATTATCTTAATACCTTTCATCAGCCTCTTTGTGGTCATTGAATAACTTTTGTACAGATTCCTTCAATTTTGTTGTTGAGGCTTTTTTTTTTTTTTCCCCAGATACTAGCTAATTGTGGCAATGTCAGAGCCCACAGTTTGAATACTCTGTGCAATTCTGAGTCCCACAATTCAAGAAGGCTCTGAAGGTCCCTGAATGTGTCCAGAGAAGTGCAACAAGGCAAGTGAAATGACTGGAAGGAGTGTTCTGTGAGGAGCAGCTGAAAACTTTGGGCTTGTCTCATTTGGGAAAAGGAGGCTGAGGGTTATCTCCTTGCTCTCTGCAGCTTTTTGAGGAGGGGAAGGGGAGAAGCAGAGCTGGTCCTTTCTCCCTGGTATCCAGTGATAAAATACATGGGAATGGTTCAAAGCTGCACTAAGAGAGGTTCAGATGGAACATTAGGAAGCATTTCTTTTCCAAGAGGGTAGTCACACACAGTTCCTAGAGAGGCGGTCAGTGCCCCAGGACAGTCAAGTTTAGGTGACATTTGAACAACACCTTTAATAAAATACTTTAATTTTTGTTCAGCCCTGAATTGGTCAGTCATACTGACCATGATGGCTAGACTAGATAATGTATATTCCTTCTGACTGAAGTGTCCCATTCAGTTCTATCCTATAATTCATTCATCAGCATTTTCCAATTCTGCATTGGTTTTTTTATTGTTTTATTTCATTTGACTACACAAAACACACAAGCAGTCTTAAAATGTGCATGGTGGAATATGTGTATCTGATAAGTGTAGTGAAGCTATTTCTTTCTTCACCACTGAGCTGCAGTGATCTTGGACAAAAATCCCATGGGCCAGACATAAACCAGACTATACATCCGTAAGTGGCAAAGTGGTAAAAGTGAGAGATTGGGCTGGCAGACCTTTGTCACATAAAAAGGTAGCTCATGGCAGTCATTACACCTCATTCCCTCAGAGCCAAAGGATTAAGTGCTATAATAATCAGCCAAGAAACATACATAGCATGTTTTATAAGACTGCCTCACTTTTCTCAAGGATGCTCTGGAGGTATTTAGGGTGAGTCACTATAATCCTGTTGACTACTACCATTGGAATTCAACTATATAAGGAATTTTTCTAATATCTTAAATAATATCTTGAAGCTGTGCTCATGTGAAAGTGAAAAGTGATTCTGAGTATGAAATAGCACCTTCACATGATTTATCACTTCTGTTCTTATGCAGCATAGTCAGAGATGGCCAAGAGCCTGCTAGGGCTTTATTCTGAGGAAGTGGAGAACATGGAGCAGAACAGAAGGTATAGTTTTAACACCAACACAGTCCACACAACAGAAGTGGAGAATGAGGGGTTGCAGATATGACTCCACAAAAAATCTATAGCAAAGTCTTTGAACCTAGAGTTTTTGTTTCAAGTCAAAAGGTTTTAGTCAGAAGGTTTCTGAGTTTTAATTTTTCAGCAAGAAGCCAACATTTTCCATGGGGAAAGAAACAAAATAACATAATCTTCTGACTAATTTTGGTTGTAAGAAATGTTATGTTTTTGTAAAGTGCTTTTAGGCCATCAGATAAAGGTCACTGGGGAAGTGGAAAATGTCATTAAGAAATTCACTGACTTGATTTTCCACAGGTTTAGGCCTCATTTGCCAGCTAAATACTACATTTCTTTGTCTACTGCAAAGTCTTACAAGACTCAAAATTAAATTAGATTGCATATTCTAGTTCTCTGTTGGTATTAAGGTCACACCAAACTACATCTATAAATTACCCAGGCACAGTCAGTTCTTAATGCAGCCCCTAAGGACACTCCAGTGCAGTGGCGTGAAGAGAGGATTTCTCTGGCTTAGCATTAAGCATAATCGTTCCAGGCCACGCTTTCCCCCAAGCAGTCTTACAGTACCCCCAAAACTGAGGACAATCCACCTGATGCAATCCTCCCAAACTCCTGATTGGCAACAGCTGCTACAACTTTCATCAAACGCAGCCTGTGGTCTCCCTATGATTGTGTTCAGGCTGTTTCCACCCGCTCGATGCTCTGAAGCTGCTCTGAAAGAAGCCCTTTTATACTGGCTCTTTTCTTTTCCATATTGAACATAAATCCTCCCACTGAGAATGGGAGGTATAGATCACTAGTGCCCACGAAGCAGTGCATGAGTTGAAAAGATCTGTTACTACATAATTTCTGGAGGTCTAGGAGAGTATTGTCAATCTCCAATAAATCCGAAGGGATTGGGTTGTAGGGAACATGCTCCCAGGGGCACCAGCTAAGTGAGACCTTCCAGGGAGAATTAACTCACACTAAGCTGGAGGGCACCCTGCCACTGACAAGTTAAAACATGATGTTATTTTGCTCTTGAAGTTGCCCTGAGAAGCTCTGAATAGTATAGTAAATGGATCCAGAAAGGTTGTATTTAGGAGTCAGGCACATAAATACTTCTTAAGAGCTTTTCTGAGAAACTCAGTGCCGATAATATAGGGAGTAGGAATCCAAAACCCAAGCTAGTGCTGTAAATGCTGAGGTATTCTACAAACAACTGATGTATTCTTTATGAATAGTCCTTGATGCTGCAAGTCACGTGTTCTTGCTTAATGCTCTGAACTAAAATACACTATCAGTTTCACAGTGAAAAAGGTTTCCATTAGGAAATGCAAATTCATGAAACTCTTCCAATGCAGGCTGGATTTTACGGTGAAAGAGAAACTCACCTTGACATTTCCAGTAATCAAAGGTCTGATTATTTTTCTACAATGTGAGGAATAAAAAATACATTTTTTTGGAATTTTTTCCAAAAATAGCCTAGTGAACACCATAGCAGAATTTTACTTGCTGTGGGGGTAAGTATCCTCTCTTCATTTATACTAGCTTGTTCCTTTCTGTATGAATAATTAAATAACCATTGGAATGGAACTATAGTTTGGGCAATACAGATATTTCAGAAATTTCACTGAAAAATTCCATACGGCTTTAATAAATGGTCTTAGGTGTATTAAATTGGCAAATTCCTGTAGTTAAATATTGGCCAGGCTGAAGCCTCTTTTTGGTTGGTCCTAGAAAATACTGGAGTAGATTGGAATCAGTTATTATCTTTTTATCACCTCTGGGATTTTTCTGATTACTTGATTTGTTTTACAGTACAGGAAGTCTTTGTATTTTTATTATTTTTTACTTAATTCATCACTAGAATAATGAATAGCAAATTTCTAACACCAGTTGTCTCCCCTTATTATCTTCAAAATATTTAATTGTAGGCAGATCAGATTTAACCCAGCTCTATCTCTCTCTTAAGGTCCTCTGTATCTATCTTTTTAGCAATACTTGGGGAAAATGCCAAGAGCTCTTAACTGCTGTGTTTGCTTGGAAATTGCTTCACTGGCACTTGTCTGGGAACACAGAAGAGGCATAACCTAATTGATCCATAAAGGTGAAAAGAAGAGCTGTGTAATGCAAAATATATTTTTATGGTAAAAGGAATTGGAAATGCAATGTACATTAAAAGCAGGAGAAAGATGTTTTTGCAAAGCTAAGGCTTATATTTAAAGTCTAGAAAGTGAGGGAAAAAAAATCCAAATTATAGGTGGCAGACACTTTCCTGATGTCATTGAATCATATAATCAGAGAATGATTTGGGTTGGAAGGGGCCCTAAAGATCATTTAGTTCCAACACCCCATGCCCATTGCCATGGGCAATGATATGACCACTGGATCAGGCTACTCAAAGGCCCATCCAGGCTGGCCTTCATAAGGCCTTTTTCCTTACGTAAAGTCTTCAACTTACCCCAGGTGATTTGAAGAGTTATAATATCTGGAGTTTAATAAGTGAAAGTAGTAATTCTATTCTAGTGTTAATAATTAATATGCAACTTCTTTTACAAAATCCAGAAAAACTGTCCTAATCCTTATTACTCTGGTCTTGTGATTGCATTAAAGTAACAGTGCCTGTTACAGTCAGGAGGCAGAATTTACTTGCAAAAGCCAAATTTACTCTTCTTGATGATGAGTTGCTGATGACTGTTAGAGCACAGACCATGCCATGGCTCTCTGGGACCCACACCCACCAGTTAACCCAAGTCAGAATTACGTAGGACAGGGAGCACAATTCTGCCTAAAGCCCATTAAAGCTTGTAATAAGGAAAGAAATCCTTTTTATGAGGAATCAATGGTGTATTTGCTCTGCACAAAGGACAAAAGAAATGGCACTACTAACAAAATGGAGTGAAAAAATACGTGAAACAACGCCAAACTTCCGGACCTGTCAAATCTTTACACTCAATTCACTATTTTAACTATTTTGACAATATAGCACTAACCATCAATTTGCAACAACAAAGAAAATTCAACCAATTTTTCTATATATTTGTATTTTCTTTTATTCCTTTTTTGCTTATTCTTTTCTCCCGCTAGCTTATGGGTAACCGTATTTTCTTTTGGTGACAAAATTTTGGCAGCAAATGGGCTGCAGGGGTGGCCTTTGTGAAGACAGGCCGGAGTTCTCTGGTGCCAGACATGGGCAATTCCAGCCAAGACCAGCAGAGCTATCACAGGGCATGGCTAAGCCCTCCAGCCAAGAAGGGGCCACTCTGGGGGGGAGCACACTGAAGAGAGGGCAGCCCATGGCAAGCCACAACAGGACAACATGCAACCTGCAATAATGTCTTTTTGCACCTTCAATGCTTAATATGTATCACCAGAAAATTTGAAGGGTTGAGGTGACAATGTGATGCTGGAATCTTCAGAGCTTCTGGAACATGAATATACATCTTAGGATGTCACCAAATATAATACTGTTTTTGGAATTTGACTATATCATGAGATTTATGCCTGCTCCAAGTGCTTGTTTTATATTTGTGCTAATCTCTGAGGTTTTGTTTATTTGTTTGTTTTTGTTTTCTTCTGGTTTTTAAACAAAGAGTACTAAAATGGTTCTAATTATATTTCAGTACCATAAAAATGGTACTGACATGACTGAAAGAATGGCAAATAGCAGTGAGAAAACAGGAACAAGCTGCTGGAAGTGGGGAAATCTCAAGTCTACCTTTATGACAACAGCAAATTAATGTGCAATAGGACAGAGATCTGTGTGGCAACTTCAAGTTCCCTCATCTAATTATTGCAGGTTGACTCTGTAACTGATTTCTATGTAGTTTAGGTTTCAAATGAACATAAAATCTCTCCTCAGCCTGCCAGCCTGGAAGTTAATCTTGTGTGTGAAATAGATGCCTTCTTGCTTAAAAGCAGTGGCATCTTTCTTTATAAATTGTTTCAAAAATAGACAACATGAAATGTCAAGGGGTTCTTTAGACTAGAAGATAAATTTTTAACCAGATCCAAAGCCTGAAGGTAATGCTACACAAAATAATGGGAAAAAATTTAAAATCTAATCTTTTTGACAATTCCAACAGAGGTTTTTAAATTCTAAAGTGCCTCTTTCAGGGAGTCTATAAGAGAAAAACTTTAGTACTAGAAGCCTCTGTTCTCACCAGGAGGAGTAAGAAGATAGAGTAGCTCTTGCTTTTTTGTCTGAGTGTGTGGCTCTTTGGTTTGGTTTTTGGAGTTTTTTGTTTGTTTGTTTGTTTTTTGATTTTGTTTTTATTTAGTTTTATTTTGTTTTTTGTTGTTGTTTTTTGTTGTTGCCTTTTTAGAGTTTTTTGGCTGGTTGGTTGGTTGTTTTTTGGATTTGTTTTGTTTGTTTTTTCAAGAGGGAAAATATTTCTTTAGCCATTCAAAAAAACCCAATCTGTTATAGGAAGAAAGGGTCATATAGTAAAGCAAAAATAAATTTATAAAATATTAATAGAAATTAATAGTAGTAAAAAGTATCGCTTGTGGTCTATCTTGCCAATTTAATGGCAAGAAAAAGCTACTCCATTGCTGATCTTTCTTGCTGGTGAGATCTTTCTCTCTTGAGTATTCAGGTTATGAGGATATTGTTCAACTACAGTGTCTGCTCATCTATTCTCTCTGTGAGAGCACCACCCAGAGGTTTGGCTCCCTCTCCTAGGAAAGGAAGTGTCTGTGGACGTATGAAGAGATCTGATGTTTTATGTAGATGCTGTTGATATAGGGCCTGGTCTAGGCTCCTGGATTTTGTTGTTTTCTCTCAAGTATTCATTGTCCTAATGCCTGAATTCTGCATTCATTCTTGGTCAGGTAACAAACGTACTTTTCAACACTATTTCTTAAGTACACTCAAGAGAGGAACCATATATACGGGAGCAGAACTGAGTCCACATCACTAAAGCTTTATGCCTTTATTTCAGAATGGAGATATATCTCATCTTTGCTTTTCCTCATCAATGGATGTTATAATGACATGGGTCACCATATTCTGAGAAAGAACACCACTCTGATATTTCAGGATGAATATTTTGATCAAAATGTCCCAAATTAGAAAGCACTGTACAACATTTAGGTAGATATGGCCTAGGACAGCTTAGTTTCCCTCACTTGTCAAAAGACACTAATAGACTTTCTTTAGGAACACTGTCAAAAGACTCTAATAGACTTTCCTTAGGAACACCTCTGTCTTCCTGGAGTTCTCAGAGAGTTTTGAACTGCCCTTATCCCTGTAGAGAATTCTCCCAAAGCCTGTTAAGAGACTGCTTTTGAAGAGGCTCACACAGAATAAACTCAAAAGGGAGTTTTCCTACTCCTTTAGTTCTCAATCAAAAAACCCCATTCCTTTCTGAAAAAGAGTTGACAAATGTAATTTTTGTTATGTGTACAATAATATATTAAATTCTCTGTGTTGCATAAGGATAAGTAGCTAAATATTCTGGACAAAATTCTTTTCATTTATGACAGTCTGTAAATTACTCTGGAGAAGAGGAGGCTGACAGGAGACCTTATCTCTCTATACAACTACCTGAAAGGAGGTTAAAATGAGGTGAATGTCTCTGCTTCTCACAAGTAAGAAGTGATGGGACGAGAAAAAACATACCCAACTTGTGCCAGGAGGGTTTTAGATTCGATACTAGGAAAAATTTTTTCACTGAAAGGGTTGTCAAGCATCAGAACAGGCTTCCCAGGGAAGTGGTTGAATCACCAACCCTGCAAGTATTAAAAAGATGTGTAGACATGGTGCTTAGGGCTTGAAAGTGTTGTTAGTGTCTGGACTTGAAGACTTAAGGGTCTTTTTCAACCAAAATATTTCTGTGCTTATCTAGTTTTAAATCACACTTTCTACACATTCTCTCCACTTTGAATACTATTTTTTTTGTTGCCAGTATTATATAAAGTATTATGTGAATTTTCTTGTCTTGGCCACCTGTACATCAAGGGGTCCACCTATAATAGGTCTTTAGCATCCCTTTCTAGGTACAGCAGCCCGTGCTCGATGGACAAGTCTGTGGAGTCACAGCTCTGCTGGATGCAATCACAATGCATATGGCAGATTTCAGACCCACCTCAGAGCCTTTTCTTCCACACAAAGCAAAGACAGCAAGAAGTAGGAATACTCTGTGACCAGCAACCACCCAACTAACAAGAGGAAAAGGGAAAGGAAAGCCCTTTAGGGTAGAAGCAAAATTAAGTATAATGCTCTAGATGTGATTAATAATGGCATTGATCACAATGACAAATACACTAGATGAAATTATTCTCTTATTTATCCACGACTGAAGAGATAAGAACAAAATTTTGTCCAATACTGTTATTGAATATATTCTGCTGTGTCATGTGATGTACAACTAATTCCCAGAACATGGTATCACACTGTCTTATGAATGAGTGGGAAGAGTTACAAATGAGCTGGCATGCAGTGGCTGTGGAAAGGTAGTTTTCTTTGAATTAAAATTGCCAACAATTTATTTTTCCTTGCTTACTCACATAAAATTAAATTAGATGGAAAAGCATGGTTTTATATAAAAATATAATAATTTAATAGAGGTTTTAATAGTCACAAATGCAACCTAATTATTAATTAAAAAGATTCTGTAAATATCAATCTATACATAGTAACTAGTTTAACATACTTTAAGTTTTGATCTTTATTGCCCATGAGATATGCTTGATACTTCCTTTACAGTTTTTAAGTCTTTTTGTTTACAGAAAGGGTGCAGCTCAAAGCTTGAGCTCACAGGGGCAGGCCCTGAGGCTAGAGTTTGCAGAGGCGGTGTGAAGAGTGTGCAGTGATGGAAACAAATCATATCTCTACAGGTATCACACAGCTGGGTTGGGCGTGCATCAAGAAATTCTACATCATTCCCACTGCAGTTGTTCCAGTGCTCTGCCTGTTGCTTAGCATTCCTCTGCCATGCCTTTGCCAGATACCTTTTCTGCTTGGTTTAGATCCTTTTTAGCCATGATCACCCTCTGACAAATCCATAGCAAAACCATTGGGGATTTCTTCTGAAGCAGAGCTCTGTACTGTGTTATGAAATCCTTTGTGCTCACCTCATTTTAATAGTCTGTCAGTCTATATGATAACCGTTTCCTTAGTACAGAAAAACTAACATGTGGTAGGTCCTTCTTTCATACTTTTGCTTTCATACTGTGCGCAACCCATAGCTCCAGGGCCTGACCCATGAGCTTGTTCATGCCTTGGGCAGAACCTGTTCTGTGAGCCCAGGGACTAGCTCAGACAGCTACTCTGACGTGGCTCCCCAGAGTACCAGTGAGGAGAGAGTATTTCCTCCAAAGCAGCTGAGATAGACTCCTGCTCTGATTTGAACTCAGGGGAATCTCATTTTGAACTGTGAGAGAATCATTACTTTATTTACCTCGAATTACTTAGTTATATACTTGGAGTTACCACAGTACTTACCTATAGTCTGAAGACTCAGATAAAATCACTGAGAGTAATGAAAATGCAGGCTTGATGGCTTTGTTTCCTTAATAACATAATAAATTATCTTTGAATAAACATTCAGAGAAAAAAGCTTTCTAAAGCATATTTATCCAGAGAACTGCACAGCAAGAAGGCCTCCTTTAAGCCTTTTTTCCTCCATGTATTCAGGTATTTTATTTATCAAAAGCTCTGGTAAACAGATGAAATAACAGAAGGGAGGAAAAAAAAGTATTTTTATTCCATTTCTGCAACTGGAGAGAAAAAAACAAAAGACACTAAAAATGAAAGGGAGACAGAGATTAGATGGTGCAGATTCAGGATATAGGGAGCAAGGAAAGAGGAGGAAGTAGAGCAGACAAGAGTGAGAGATTAAATAATGAACAGAATCAGACAGTATGGCCCACTGGTTCTATAAGGATAAAACATGTATACCTCAATTGCATATGAGCTTGGTTAACCTCTTTATCCCTGTAAGAAACTTGTTGTCCTAAGACTGCAATTGATCACAGATAAGAAAAGCATCCTTTAGACAATCACTTTCTGAAAATATGGTTCATATGTTGGAAAAAGTTGAAGACCCTTGCTGGTGATAAAATAATGCACTTGGAAACTACACTACAATGACCAAAAGGAAATACCTGTAAGTAAAAGCACAGATAGCTGTGCTGCAGATGGGGATGCCCACAAGATGAGTCTGTCACAAGGATGAGCAAGCTGCACTTTTTCTCTATCACAGTTTTCTCAACACCTCCATCCTTTCCCAATCGACAGGTTTAGTTTATGTGTCAGAAGTCATAACCTTTTTGCACTTAGCTGGTTCATTGTGAATACCCATATTTCAATGGCAAATTATTTGTTGCAGTTAGAGGATGTTTCCTTGGAGAGATAAGAAGGGAAGCATGTGTATATGCAAGATGTCTGCAAGGCTAATCTTAAGGCCAAATACGTTGACTAAAATATAAAAGTTTTCCAAAGTATTTAAAAACCAAATTAGATTGAAGAAAACAGTAAGGTTTACAGTGATTAAATTCTTATTAGAAATGCAGATTCTCTGTGACCTGCAGCTCTTATATGAAGGAAAAAAATCAGAATCAGATGGGGGGTAATTGGTGAATCTCTCTTTAAGTAAGGGAACCCTTTGACATCAGAAGTAGGCTCCTGGTAACTCTTTCTAATCCATAACATTGAGAAGGAGTTCACAGTGGGACCATGGACTGCCAAGTCTGCCATCAAAAACAAAGGTCAAACTACCCAACTGAATTTAACACCTCATTCCACATGATGATATTTTAGGGTTTTTATTTTACTATTGTGAAGAACTATTATTTTTATCTTTGTCAGAATCATCTATCCTTTATTTTCAAAATGTTTACTGGTATGGTTTGATGACCGATTTCCTTTTTTTTTTGCTAGTCAAATTACCAACATCTAAGTGGTGCTGATGGGATGAAATCTCTTCCCAGAAATTTTTAAATGTAGAATATAAATCAAACTAGGCAAAAGCAACTTTAAATGAGAAGAGGGTGTAAGTATTAAGAAAAGCATTTTCAGTTCTGTTTTTTTGTAGCTTTTTGGGAAGTGTTCATGACAATTTGCCTATTGAAGGGAAGTATATACAAGAAATTTGCAACAGATTACATTTTTCTACTGTTATATTGTGAATTCCCATTTGTAAAATAAGTATTTGCATGATCTAGCAGTGATCCTCTACCTAAGCCATTGGGACTGTGAATACAGTATTGACTCTGTTAAACTGTTTCTCAACCTACAAAAAGCTAAGATAATGAGAAAAAAATTGCATAAGTTAGTGGTGATTATGACAGTCTGTAAAGATAAGCATACACCCAAATCCTCAAAATTGATTTTTGGTTGTCTAAGAGTTGGTAGCCATGTAAGAGAAAACCCAGTCAACAGGCATGAAGGGTCAGAGTTAAGAGTTTCTACAGAAACTTCTATTCTTGGTTTCCACTGTATTTAAGTTTAGGCCATCTGGTTGCAATGAGGCTGAAAAGAATAAAAAGTAAAAAAATAGTAGGAAATTAAGCTGGTTTTGTCCCTTTCAGTTTGCAGGGCACTGATGCGCAATATACGAAACAGAAAATTTGGGGTAATTTGAGGGGCAGAACTGAGAATAATAGCTTCAGACATTTCTAAAATCTAGAATGATTTGTTGTTGTGAAAATGCTTGGACATTTAACTCAAAAAATTTTTCAAGCTTCTCTGAACACAAAAAAGAATTGTCTCCTGCTCTGGTACATTTGACTCAACATGCATTCTCAATTTTGCTGCAGTTGTTATATAAACAGCTTCCATTTTGTTTTGATGTCTCTGTGGCTTTGCATAACACATTTATTTTAGCTTGGGTTTTTATGGCAGGTTATTAAAAAATAAACTAACATAAAAGCAGTACAATCAAATCTAAAGAAAAACTTTGTTTCTGTCAGGGGGTAGCATTCACTTTTCTGACAAGCTACCACCAGTTGAAACACAGGGATCTCAACCAATTATTAGTTCCTATTTTTATTGCATATTCAGTTTAGCTTCATCTGGTCTTCAGCTTTTCCTACTGCATCTATATGTCATAAAGTGGTTATGGCAATACAATAGGACAGTATAGGCAAGAAAAAATGGATTTATATCATTAGCTCAAAATTCTGGCTCAGTTTAAAACATCTTTGAATTAAGTACTTCAATCTGCGAAACACTTTATTTTCTTTTCAGATAAAATATTTGTATTTTTTTTGTTATAAAAAGAAATGTTTTCAGCTCCGTATTTAATTTAGCACATTTCTGGTGTTACATCTGAGTTATAAGAGGCCAGGTTGATTACTGAAGACACAGCCACTTTTCTGCTTTAGGGACCCAATTTGGCATTACTGTCAGCTGCAACTCTGCACTCTGTGGACTATGGGACACTCTGAAAGCTGTTTAGGAATTATCTGCATTGCACCCAGTTGCAAATGCCAGATATTGATACAAAAGTAGTACAGTAGCACAAGGTTTTCCCTCTAAGGAAAATGTGTGAATCCTAAACAGAAATGCACTGTTTTCCCATTGCATTATGCCATCAACAGTTGGACAGTGTTGTCTGCTCAGCATCGAGGTAAAGTGTCTGGGAGATTTGGTCTTTCCAATGCCTTCGGGAGAGCTCTTTAGGCACTGCATGTGCATTATTTGTTGGTTTTTTGGTTTTTTTGTTTTGTTTTGTTTTCTTTTTTCTTTGAGGTTTTCTGTGTCAAGGCACTATAAAATTATCCTTTCCTTATCCCTCTCAGTGCTCAGAAAACAGCACATCTCTCTGTAGGGCTCCCATATAAAGGTGTAAGAACAGGAGGCAGAATCCTTGCTATAAGCCATTTATTTTTGAAGTGTAGTAGCAATGATCAGTTCAAGCAGTAAGTTTTGTCTTGTTATTTCTACTCAATTTCCACTTAGTTTTTCATTTTAACTGTGATTTATACATGCATTAATTGGAAAACCTATAGTGGTTGACAACTGATTTCTAATATAGCCATCATCACAAAATTTGATGAATTGTACAGAAGAGTTTCTCTCACTATTATCATGGTCCAGTTTCAACTGTATATAGCCTGTCCTTCCTCCTATGCTATGATGACTTCTTTGTAGGTTCGTTGCTTAATGTGTATGATAGCTGATATGCACTTAGACTTATGGATTATATTGAGAAATAGAAAAGAAAGAAAACCAGCAAAGTTTTATTACAAAGACATATAAGTGGAAAAAATAACTATACAAGAAATTAATCTGATTTCCACTAAAAAATTCCAAAAAACACTATAGCTGATTTTTCATACTTTTAATACAAGAACAACTTTAATGAAACAGAAGAAATCTATTTGTGAACAACAGCATAAGAACAGAAATTATAACTTATGCTTCTGAATTCTGGTTCTTTTTTTACACCAGTGCAAATTCATTAATCCTGTACAATTATTCCTAGCTACTGAGCAGAAATTAGAGCTGTTATTTCATAAGTATTTAAGTAAAAATACAGATGTAAAAATTTGCCTAATTAAGAGTCAGAACTCAGTTTATATGCTTACAATTAAGTTGAACTATGAAATTTTTAGGTATCTAGTAAAACTAGTCATTTATCTTCACCACAGTTAATGGAAGAGAGAGGTGCCTTTCTAATCTTAGATGCCGTTCATAAATGGAATTGTCCTCTACAGAAGCTGAGAGAAAACTGATTATACAGATTTTTATACATCTATGCATATAAATGTATATATATAGGTATAAATACATGCATGTCTTTAGAAAGAGAGATTTTTATACATTTTCACATGAATTCATGATGTAGAGTATACAGCGACATATACATCCTAACATTTTTCCCAATCTGACAGAACTACCTTAAAAGCCAGCAATACTGGGTGACTTGCTGCAGGAGGGTATAGAAGGAAGTCTACTCTGATATTTCTCATTGGTGTGATACCTAGAATTGTGTGGACCAGACTCTCCCTCTGGGTGTCCTAGTTCTACCGATTCTTTCCCCTCAACTGTCTTTCCTCCTCTTTTACATCTACCTGTCCTTTTCCTCTAGGTGCCTTTTTCTTTTATTTTGAACTTTCTAAAGCACAACAAGACAAAATACATTACTACTCAGCTGGATGCTGCTCACTATATCATGCACTCCCTTCTGCTTTTGAATCATATGCTGATTTCGGCTGAGAAAATTTTCTTCATAGTAGCCAGCATGGGACTATATTTTGAATTTGTGCTGGAGTCAAGGTCTCTTGTGCATCTTACCCCACCTCACCAAGTGAGTAGATTGGGGGTGTGCAAAAAGTTGGAAGGGGACTTATTTGAGGCAGCTGACCCCCACTGACAAAAGGGATGTATATTCCAGGCCATATGGCACCATGCTCAGCGTATAAACATGGAGGAAGAAGGAGAGGGCCTTCCAAAGTGATGGCATTTGTTTTTCCAAGTCACCTTTACACAAGATAAAGCCCTGCTTTCTTGGGGATGGCTGAACACCTGCCTGCCCATGGGGAAACATCACACTGAACATGCTTTTGCTTCCTTGCAAGAGTACGAGGATCAGAATTTTCTCTTATGGTGGGCATTATATTCATATGCCTTTATTAAGATTACATTCAATTTGGTACTAGAATTATATGATCTTATGTCCTCATTGCCCTCTGTAATTTGTCTGCTTAAATTTCTGTTTTTATCATCTTGTGGTGTTTCATATTGTTACATTTTTATCTCATGGAGTGCATAAACCTTTGAATATTTACTTTCTTATGCAGCTTCACGGACAACGATTCCACCACTTCCTTTAAGACTACAATGTTTATGTTTTCTGTGTAAGAAATGAAATATTTTACTAGCTGTTGAAACAGTGTTAGAACAGCTTTGCATGTATGCCTGCAAATATTTGTGTCCCTGACCAAAGCACTTGCTAGTATGTGAATAAAATTAGCTCAATGATTTAGCAAAATAAGATATCAGGAATTTATATAGTTTCAGTAAAACCATAGGTATCCTTTTATCTTGTTGAAAATAGAAAGACAGCTAGCTCATATAGAACTCAAAGCAATGATGAAAATGCCCTTTGAATTTAGAATACAAACATTATCATTCAAAATACACAGAGACTAAAATTGTTAACCCCTGAGGGAAGTGGTTGAATGGATGAAGACTTGGCACAGCAATTGGATACATGAAGCATGAAAACATGACATGGTATTAATTAGAGGGACAACACCAACTAGTTCAAAGCAAAAATGGTGTTGAATTGCTGATTTGTTATCTTGTGTCTATTACTTTTAATTAGCATTTCATAATGTTCACAATTTTGTGTTGCTTTGTTTCTCGTAATTATATAGAAATGGATGTGAGACATGCTTAAAAGCATTTGCTTTACAGAATAAAAGAACTGCCTATGCTCTAGCTCTGACATTCATGCCCCAAGGAAGGCATTATTTGTTGACACGGGTTGTAAACTACTGTATTTTTGTTGCAGACTATTTGATGTGCAATGTATTTTTCTTGGAGGTGGTGAGCCAGATATCATGCAACATACATATTTTTACATAGAGGAAAACTGTGCAAACTGGTTGAGAAATACCAAGCACAGATGCTTTCTACTTCACATAAGGTAGAATTTTTTTTTCCACATATTTTATGTGTAAATATATATATATATATATATATATATATATATATATATATATAAAATCTTCCCATGTATGGCAGAAAGTATCAGTGCCTTTTTAACATCTGTAGCAAGTTATGTAAATAATAGTGGGAATAAAGTAAACAATCATTGGCAGTACAAATACTTTTCATAAAATGTGACCTTTCCTGGTACATCTGCTTAAAGGAACTACAAAATATATATTTGAAAAAATGTAATAATAATGAAAAATTATTGTAATTAATTATTAAAAATAAAGATTAAAATAAATGTAATAAATTGTAAAAATCTTTCATAAAAACACCCTTATGAAGCACCATAAATGGATGGAGTGGACACATTGATAAAAGAAATGGGGCAGAAAAAAAGCAATAAGCATTTAGGTCAGCAGTGACTGTTCTAAAATCAGATATTAGGAAAAAAACAGAAAATATGGGGCAAATAAATCTATAGAATATTTCAATCACAAAAAGTATTGAATTGCCTTCTCAGCTGAAGTAAACCAATGAAATCATAAGAAACAATTAGTAACTGCACACAGATACCCATCTAGGTAAGGATAAAAGTAAAGAATTCAGCAGGTATGAGCCAGTGAAAAATGTGTAAGATGTGAAAAAATGTGTCTTTGTTTTACAAAAGCAGATAAAATTCTGACTAATTTGCAAAACACTAAAAAAAACCACAACTTTGGTGCTGGAAGATTGAAATACCTAAATTCTATTAAAGTTTGCTTTCACATGAAAGCAGATAAACCCATTAAGTTCATCTGCAATTGGTATGACAGGTCATGCCAGAAATGGCCAATAACCTCACTAGGTTTTGCACCAGGGAAAGAAAAAAGCCACAACATTATCTTCTTGGATTGTTGAAACTCTTGTTCAGACAGTTTAGATGGCTAGTATTATCTTAAATACATTAGATATTTAAATAGTTATTTTATCAAATGAAGAACCTTCTTTTTGCTACGTGTTGTTTTGTTCAGAGACAACAGAAGGCCTTCAAAAGAAAAAGTTGTACCTTTATTTGTCTTTCAAATACAACCCAACTTAGAACATATTTGCTATATGTGATATCCATGTGCTTCCATGTGAAGATTTATTCAGTGTCAGTACTAAGACTTGGATGGACCTTCTGGAGATGACCAGAAAGAAAGCAGATACAGAGTTAATACATTAAATACTGCTTTTCTTCAGAGTAACAGAGGATATCTAGCAATTTACATTTATGAGAAGAGCTGAAATGCAAAATTTTGCTAATCAGGAATAAATCACATTGACAAGCTGCACTGGGAACTTGCACAGTCCTTGTTCACATTCTGTCTGTCTTTGGCTTGTGGTGATCTTTCCACAGAGAGCAAGACTTTATCTAGCATTTCATTGAAATGCCAATGCCTACTCTTGGAGGAGTGAGCTAAAATCCTAGAAGGCATCAGTCTGCAAGGTTGCTGCAACTTCTGATTCACAGTTGTTGATTTATAGGATCAATTCCTAACTTTTCCCACTCACTCCAAAGAAAGAGTGCACAGAATATTGTGTAGCAGACCACTTTTTCTCTGAGCAGTACTTCTGGCCACTAGCATCCTTCCCTTAAGGTGAGAAATCAGTGATTACAAAAGTTTTACTTGCTTGACTTCTATCTTTTCCTCTCCTTGCTAAACTGTACTGACCTGCAGGAATTGTTAACTTAGCTTCCAACCATTTGCTGGATGACCTGCAAGAATACTTGGAAAAATGGAAATTGAGTTATAAATTGTGGTTTTTATACCTGCATGTCATGCTCGTATTTTATTACAGGATGGAACAAGTAGTATGCTAGAATTTCCTGAAAGTTTGGGAATAGCTTCAGGGGTTTCAGTCACGTGTTGAGACTTCAGTTTTGATCATTGCTGATTCTCAAGAGAATTTTTTATTTATAATTGAGAAAACCTTACTTTTCCAGTAATAAACTTTACTTTCCTTCTAATAACAGCAAAAACAACAATAACAATAACAAAACATGTAATTTAATGAAACAAAGCTTGTGATATTTATTTCTCAGCGTTTAAATAAGATTCAGACTTATGAGCTTAAACTAAAGGCCTGTATTGATTTGCTGAAATAATTTATATGTGCCATTCAGAAAATTAATCGCTCTTTTTGGGCCTCAGTTTCCTCACTTATAAAGTAGGAATAACAAAACAATTTGCTTCATGGAAACTTTATTTAAGGTTTAATGTAAATTTTAATGGCCCTTAGGTGCATAGGATGGTAAATGCTATGTAATTCACAAAATATTATTGTTCCCATTTGTCTTCTCTGTCATGGGAATTCCTCTGCTTTCAAAATCATACAAATATGAATTATCCTTAATAGCAACCAGGCCTTTACATTGAATGCAGTCTGAGGAAATATACTGCAGCAGTTGTTTCCAAGTGCTGTAATATATATTGTCACTGGACAGATTTAGATCTAGAAATCTGAACTAAACCCAACTGTTTTCGTTATAACAGAATAAAAATAGTGAATACCCTATTTTATTTGTGCCAGCATGAGAAACCGGATGAAAAAATTTAGCGTTCTGTGGCATACCCATAAACTCATAGAAATATAAAAATTTGTGGTATTCAGTTCAAGATAAAGTATCATCTAGATATGTCATTGAGGTAATTTTTACCAAATGGTTTTATGTTAAATATTCTGAAGGCCAAAGCCATTAAGTCTGCAATCTTTATTATCCTGTCCAGCGCGGGTGTAGATCTCTTCTAAAATCATCACTATGTTTATAATGCCTTACTGAACATTTTCTCTCTTTTTCATGAATGAATCACCTTTAAAATTATTTGGTTTTGTTCCTTGAAAGACACATTAAATGTACATATGGGTGCAGTCAATTGTCTCTGTAATATCAGAAAAATCTAGTAATCCCAGCAAATCATTTTCATGTGCTGCAGGTGCTGCTTATTAGAAGAAAAAATGTGTTTTAAAGTTCCTTAATTAAAGATTAAATTTCTTTAGTTATTATTCTGAAAATAGCTGAATTATAAATTCTGCTACTGAGTGTTCTGAGTGTTTAGAATATATTGATGGCCACTAACTCACTGGTACCAATATTTGTACATGTACATACGTGATACATGAGTACAGTATGCTGAGTTGTTAGTCAAACCTCACAGTTTACAAGGTTCAAACCTTCCTCCTCACCACAGAACATCTTCTTTAAGTAATCCTTCTTTTTCTTTTTAATCTTCTTTCTTTCCCTTGTTAAATCTGCCTTGCTTTCTGCATTACGAGCTATTCAATAGACTGAAATGACCTCAGTGAGAATAAGCTTAAATTGGATAAACACTTCCACAGACAGCAACACACTCAATTTTGTGTCCATCTTCTGAAGAATTAAATTGGTATTATTACATCACCTTGTTCATGGATAATACAGGGACTTAAAATTTCAGGGCCAATTATAAGCAAGGGGAACACCTTCCTGGTAAGTATGCAAATGTAGAAGTATTACAGAACAGTATTATATCGTTAGAAATTCATATTGGCAAAAGAAAACTAGGAGTAAATGGCTTATAATAATTCATGGTTAGCATGAAACCTATTTTTACATTTCAGACTTTATAAAACCTATGTCTTGGAACATCAGTGTAGTTTCCACATTGGTTTCTAAGGCAGACACCCAGAATAACTCATACTAGAAGGGATCCATAAGGAACAGTGATTTCAACTTCCTGTTCCTCACAGGACTAAAAACTAAATCATATGGCTAAGAGTATCATCCAGGCACTCCATGAATTCTTCCAGGCTTGGGACCATGACCACTTCGATGGGGACCCTCTTTCAGTGACTGACCACCCTCTCAGTGAAGAACCTTCTCCTAATGTCCAAGCTGAACTTTCACTGGTGCAGCTTCCTTCCATTTCCTCAAATCCCATCGCTGGTCACCAGAGAGAGGAGATCAGCAGCTCCCCTTCTACAGCCTACCTTGAGGACATTTTGACTCTGATGAGGCCACCCTTTCTCATCTTTGAGCTGAATAGATCTCATGTCCAGAAAAATTCTATGAGAGACAGAAGCTTTGCTAAAATAAAACACTTTAACTGGCTTCCCTTGATCAACTGGGTGTGTCCCCTTGTCACGAAAGGAAATTAGATTTGTTGAGCAGGACTTTCCCCTCATTAACCTTGCTGTAACCAAACATTGTGCTGTCTTTCAAGTGTTTTTCAGTAAATGTCGGTAACTGCATAATTTTACCACTGAAGGGAGCCTGACAGGCCTGTAATTATCAGGATCTTCCTTCTTACCCTTCTTGAAGATTGTCACAACATTTGCCAACCTGCATTCCAGGGGGAAATGCAGACTCTAAAGATGATTGAGCAATAACAGAGAGAGGCCCTGCAGTAACATCACCAGTCTCTTTTAGTACCTTAGGATGGCTCCCATGAGGCCCCATGTGCATCCAGATGGAACAGCAAGTCTCAAACAAGTTCAGATTCATCTGGGAGTTCATTGTCCTAGTTATAGTCTTTCAAAACAAGGTTCCAGGTGGCTCAGTGTCCATCATCAGTGTTAGAGACTTACTTGTGAGGCATCTGACCTCATCAAGTAACAGATTTATCTCTAAACGTCTTTGTGCTTTTAATATATTTAAAAATTCTTTAAAGAATTATTGAAAGAAAATAAGAAATAGGATTGCATTCCATTGTTGCTTCACCAAATAGTAGCTGCATCTATGTACATTAATTAGTCTGAATTCAATGTAGGGATTTATTCTCATGAGAGATTTTTGGTGCAAAAAATATCTTTTCAGGCTCTTGCTCAGCAACAGGTCTAGCAGCAACTGTAAAAAGTTTCTAGCAGTTCAGCTGGGGTTAAAAAGGAAGTAGTCAGGGTAGGTAGAATCCCTGAGGGAGTCTGGGCATGGAGAATAAAACCTGCAAGTGGCCCCAAGACCCTGGCTCTCTCTGTTGCCAAATTGATGCAAACTCTCAGGAATAATTTTGGCCCCTTGACAGTATTCCCCTTTATTTCACCAGGCTGGGGAATTTGAGCCAGCAAGGATAGCAGGTTTTTTGCATGTTTAAAGAAACACTGTTGTTGTATGGATAATAGCGCAAAAACTAGAGCTGTCCCACACCAGTCACCTCAGTGGTGGAAAACAGACACAGAAACATTTAACTTATCCATATGGATCGAGCAGAGATGCGTTAGGGCACATAAAATGGTGGTGGCTATGCTCTGCACAGGCAATGGTGCTTGTTCAGGTGTTGAAAGCAGTTCAGTTGAAATGTTGTGGAGCCAGCTAACACTGATCATGGATTTATCAGACAGAGGGCCTTTATCTCTCTCCTTCCCTTCCCTCGGAAACCATCCAGTGCAGAGTAAATACTTGTGATTTTGTGGGGTTTTAGCTGTTCCACAACAGTGCTCCTTTCTCCACAACTAGACTAGATTGACCCTGCAGTCAAGCCTACCATTAAGAAGTACTGCTCTGTTGACAGTGTGGAGGAGATTCATCTTATGAGTATGTCGGGATCCAGAGAAGGCACCTCCAACTTTACTTGTGGTTACTAGAAGGTCTTGGATGAAAATTCGTCTCATAGTAAAGCAATTAGGAAAAATAAGCCAGGAGAATAGTCCTCATTAAATTCTTTTTTTCCTCTTGATATATATAAAAGACCTATATGTGACTAGTTCAGTAGACAAACAATGCATCTATCAAAACATTGGTTAAATGACATTCACGGCTTTTTTTTTTTTTCTGGTGGCTAATCTTAAGTCTTCGTTTTAAAAGTAATTCATATTACCTGATGAGTTCCAAATCAGCTCTGCAGTGCTGTAATAAATATAATTATTATGATAATTATTTGCAATCTCCACTAAAGTTAAAATGCTGTAAGATAATGCAGAGAGAGAGGAGGTCACCAGCTGTTTTTGCATCTGAAAACAGGAAGAATTCACTCACTTCCATGCAAAAGAATCTTCAGAAGTGTTATGAAAATGGAGCTGAAATATATTCTGGGTTGTTTCTCTGCACCAGGAGACCATTATCATGGTAATTTAACACCTGTATCACTGATTTTTTGGTAGTGCAACCTGTAATCATAGTCTGAAGTGATCCCTGAAGCAGTTATAATTTAGATTACAGTTTAAAATAAAACAGTGTTAGTTCTGAGCTGTTGGATCACAGAATGTGGAACACCTCACCCAGAGATGATTGTGATAAGCAGGATTTGCCATGAAGGAGGGCAATATCATAATTCTACGTTCTTGAAATGTAGTCAGACTTGACAAAGCTTGTTTCTTGAGCAGGATGGCCCGTTTTTGGCAGGGTGTTACCACACAGAATGCTTTCATGAGGCATCTTTCTGGTAGTTTTGTTTAAAATAGGCCCAGTAGACACTGCTGATTTACCTCCAGGCTGTGATTTTGAAGGGCAGTCAGTACAACTCAGGAAATGGAGGAGCGCTGCGAAAAGAAAGTTATATCAATGCGACATCGCAGGTATTACACGTGGGGAAAAATAACGCAGCCAAGCAGAGCTGTCAACACTCTTCTGTGTACCTTCCACCTCTGCTGTCTCACCAACACTGACAAAGTCTGGGGGACAGTAGGAACGGCTTAGAAACCCATGAAGCTTTCTGTCGCAAGAGATAAAAAGGAAGAAGGTGCCTAAGATGTTCTTATTCTTTTGGAGCTGTTCAGGGAAGGAAAATTAAATCATGTCTCCCAAAATGATTATTTGTTTCTGTACTGGCAGTGTTATCAGCAACGTGGGTTTTGGTGCTGCTAGAATCTGATCTGTGCTCCTATTTTAAACAAAATGCTGTTTGCTTCCTCGGTTTTTCTTTTTCCTTTTCTTCTTCTTGAAATTGCTGCCTAAGCAAATTTTGCAGGTCTGCAAAGCCCTGGGAATGGCTAGAGGGACTGGCAGCTGAGCTATGAGCAAGGCTTAGGTAAAAAAATCTTGACCATTGTACTTATTCATTGTGATATGCTCCGGGCAAAGCATCATGCAGCATCTCCACCTCAAGATGATACAAGAGGAAAAATAAACAGATTTTGTTGTTTTTAGACAATAGGTGATAAGAAGTATGCATCACCATAGTGATGCATTTTATTTATTAATAAAATTTTATTTAATTTATTAATTACTAATAGTCTGAACTAAATCCCTTGAAGTCCCACAGTTTGTGGATCTGGCAGTTTATGTGCCAAAATTCCCATAAATTTTTGTGCTAGCTCTTTTTGTGTGATTTCAAAGGAGAAGAAAGAAAAGTCAAAATTATTTCCTAAAGATTTTGCTATTTGTGCATGATAAGATATTAATGCCTTGCTCAATTAGGGAAAGCACTCATTTTGGAAATTCTACTAAAAAGCAGCTCAAGCTTATCTCTTTTGAATTCAGGAAAGGGCTGTTTCATGTATCATATGATCAGCAAAGTACTGGCAAGTAGCCCAATTTCATTTTCTTTTTCAGACTTTTTTTTCAAATCAATTCCAAAATAAATATTTTGAAGCTTGAAATTACTTCAGCAAAGCTTGACACGGCAATAATAGCTCACACTTGTGCTAGTTGTTCCCTAACCGGGCCCTAAGCCATATTATTTGCATTTTGTCTTTGCTCACAACTATCCTTCTCATGTTCTTGTCAAAGCTATTACACTTGCTCTTGCAAAGAAAGGAGGCTATCTGTATTCCCAACATTCTGGGACTGAACAAAGGAGCAAACATTTCTGCACAAAGCTTCTTTGAGTTATTCAATTTACTTTATAACAAAAGGAAAGATGACATTGAGCACTCAACAAAGAGCAAAAATTATTTCTTAAAACTTGAAATACAAATGATAATTCAATCATTAGGAGAAATTTTAGCACATTCAGAAAAATTTCATTATGCTTTCTTCACCACAGATTGTGAACTAATGACTGATGTAGTGGGGTACAAGTGTTACATTTGATTTTGGTATTGGTTTTCATTTTCAGGCTGACAAAAAGTCTACTTAAAAATGTACATGGTAACCTCTCTTATTCCTTCCATTTTATTAATAATAATTAGAGAAATCCCTTGTCTCAGGAACAAATGGCAAGTTGTCAGTGAGAATAAAACAGAAAAAGCTTCTACTCCTTCTCTACCAAACACTTGTATTCTTCCTGTTTATATGCATATTTTAATAATCCATAACTTCCTTTTAATAAAGATGATATCATATTGAAAGAGAGCAAGTTAAAACCATGAGTGACAACTAACAAAAGCCATTAGAGTCTGGCTTTTGATATCCTTCAAATACAAATTTTTATAAGAGTGTTCAAACTTGGTGTCATTTAATGCAGAAAATAATGTAGCTGCAGCATTTAGTCAACTGGATGTCTGAGGATGGGCAGTTTGTTTTTACAAGAGAAATAAAGGGACCAAATATATCAAACAACGGCATATTCCAATGGAGAAGCTTGGATGTGGCTTCCACTTTTGCAGTTATGTGCAAATGAATAATAGAACCATAACGTAAAATGTTGAAATATTCTACTAACATTTTATGTTGATCACACAAAGGTTCAAAGCAATCTTTGGAGAGTCTCTCTTACCACATCACTTAACAGAATTAATAGGAAGCAACATCAATGTCTGCATTAAAAAAATTACCTCTCAACATAATTTCAACTTCAGTGGTCAGAAATTACACAGATTACATTTCATGCACATAGACTGAATTATCCGAAAATATTTCTCTCCTGACAGATACTACTACATGAAACAGGTGACTCATGACCTTCACTGGTGTTATTTCGAGTCTGTCCTTTCACAGAAACATGAGGGAAGAAAATCTGGAGAGTGGGGAATTGTGTTATGTTATATTTCAACATCTGCAATCTAATTTGAGGCACATGATATGGTTTCAAAACACTTTTATACACATAAATTCTTGTTTGGTGGAAAGAGTTTGTCAATAAAAATAAAACAGGTCCCACCTGTTGCAGAATGAATTAACAGAGGATTGCCCTTGCTAGCATTTCTTTTTTATTAGGTAGAATTAGAGACAGACTTCCTTGCAATAGACAATTGCCTGTAACATTTAGATGTACCTTGATGTGTCCTTATACTGAATTGCAGGAAACAGAACAAGTAGAAGTGATCAATCCTCACTCATACAACCAGTGTGTCTTTCATGTACTTCTGATTGTGGCACTAATGCACCATAGCACACTTCTACTGTAAAATGTCTAAGAATGCTTCTGATCTTTCAGTCCAAAATTATTCTGTCTCACATTTTTTGAGGTGTGACTACTATAGACCAGCAAAACCATTTTTCTGACAAGTGTCCCAAACTTTGCAAAATTTGTGGAAACTGCTCACCCTCCATAGAATTTATTTAGTTAATGTATGCTGTGAGTCAGCAGCAAACATAGTTAATAGAATTTTCTTTACCAGGAGGATTTGGAGGTTGAGGTGCAGATGAGGTGTAGCTGACTGTGTGGGCCTAAAGCAAGAGAAGGCATCAGTTTGTGAATGTGGCTGGAAAATTGGGTATCAAGGCAAATGAAGTGCAGGAGGGAATGGCACTTGCAAGCTTCATCATCCTCTGTGTTTCAGCACTTCAGAGCCTCTATATCTTGAGAAATATGCCCATCTTTCTGCTCTTCCATGCAAACAGATAACCAGGGGGGTTTTTGAATCCTCCTTGTTCCACCTAGAATGAGTTGTTGGCATTTCTGATGGTAATATGATTTTAATTTTTGCAGCTGTGAATCCTACAGGTGAAACACTTGACAACCTGAAATATATATAGTAATTTTAAACTAAATTATTGTAAAATCATATGTAGAAATCTTATAAATAATTCCCTTATTTTAAATATAAGGGCCAGGGCAGTGATATCAAATGCAGTAGCATGTTACTGTAAACTTAGCAGTTTCTCCAGTGACATAGTAAGTTACACATTTTAAATAAGAGTGCTCTTCATGCTTATGGTTAGTACTAATCCAAAAAGCACAGAATAAGTGTTTTAAATAATCTCCCTACTGAAAATCAATAATTTGTTCAGTTATTATGAGCACAGTATGTGACATAAAAATAGAATAACATTTGCATTAAATTTTCTACAAGGATTCTTTAGGGAGTCACAAAAAGCACAGAACTGTTTTCTCCCCTACATCTTTGGTGAGCAACATGAAATCTGTAAGTATTTCAAAACCAAGTCCATTTGCCAGTTGCATATATTTTATATTTATTTTTATTTTATGATGGGTTAGGAAACAGTGGTGTTCTAGGCAGTAAGTGCAGGATGTGGAAATAAGCAAGTAGAATAGAAGCTGTGTAACAGGGATGATTAAACTGTAATTGCTACTTTCTTTTTCAATTTTTAGGATAATATTTTGATCCTATTTTATGTTCTACAAAAAGTGTTACATAAGATTATTGTCATTTTTTAAAAGTTCATTTAGGGCCTATAGTTAAGAATTAGAGGAGATGCCATCCCTGAAAAAACAACTTTGTTTTTATTTTAGTTTTTGGATTTTATTTAACCCTTTAAATGCTGGATGATATTTTGAATAGAACCATAAATTATATATCGCTTGATTTTTCTCTGAATTAACTAATTTGAAAGATTGGATTAATTTTAGTTCAGATTTTTGTTATCAAAACAAATGTTAATAGCACAACAAATGATTTCTTTTATCAAATTACAGAGGTAGCTTCAATTATTTTTGACAACTTCTGAAAGAGCATGTGTTTTTAAAAGACCATATCACAAAAACGCTTCTGTTCCTTCACTGCATCCTTTCTACACTCCGCTGTTAAAGAGAGCCTGAACTTCTACAAGCCTGGCTATAGGGAGCTCTCAACTTCTGACTGAAAAAACATATCACTGTATTCCCTAGGCACTGTCTTGCAGTTAACAAACAGAGGCTTTCAGCAGTGGTTTCCATACAGAAACCTTTTGCTGCATCAAAAAAATTTGTTTCAATTTGGGGAATAGATTTATTCCCAGATTAACTTGAGTAACATGAATGCAGAAGTGAATTTTGCAAAATATGTTGTACACACTTAGCTGCTTCATAGCTTTTTCCCATTATCTAATGTATAATTAATAATTTTAAAAAGTTAGTGAATTGTTATTTTTTAAAATGTATTTTCACTCTGATTATCCACTGTCTCAGACTTTGGTTAGTCATGCACAGACTGCTCACAAATTTTAACCAAC
The DNA here is from genome assembly GCF_027579445.1 of Ammospiza nelsoni. Lineage (NCBI taxonomy): Eukaryota > Metazoa > Chordata > Aves > Passeriformes > Passerellidae > Ammospiza > Ammospiza nelsoni. The sequence goes on from NC_080634.1 coordinate 62,471,900, forward strand.
CAAGCGATGAAATTATTTTTCACCCACTTTGCAAATATGTAAATTAATTTAGAGCGGAAGTAAAGCTAGATCTCACTGTGAAATATTCTTTCTATTGAGAAGAAAAAAAAAAAAAAAAAAAAAAAAAAGGCAAGCTGTCTATGCAAAAAAACTCCGAACAGTACCAACCTGCACAACATAATAAAACTTTATAAAAACAAAAGCAAAGAAAAGGTGAATAATTTTACCTCAGTATTTTACATAAAGGATTGTATGAGTAGAAAAAAAAAATCAATTAGTGTTTATTGGTTGGGTTTTTTTTTCCATTCTCTGACAGGAAATGTTCACTTTGAAAAAATCACAGGTGTTTCTTCCAATATGGCCAGAATTTTTTTTATGCGCTATTTCTGTGTACTTGAGGAACTTCATGTAACAGCCTGACATTTCAATCTCACTGCAGAATTTGTCCTTTACAGCAGTCTTCCCTAAGAGCTGTTATAAAGAATAACATGTCTAATGGCTCTTGGTCTGGCTATGAGGAAGAGCCATATAACCTTTGTACACTTTTCCCTACAGCAGTACAGATGTGAGAAAGCTTCAGAAGTGACTAGTGATTTGGGAAACCTAATTTCTTTTTAGGAACTCCACATAAGGTATTTGTGGAGACAAAGACCACTGAGTCTTAGTTCATGTAAGAATAGAGGAGTTTGAAAGAGTTTTTATTGGAAAGTTATGCTAGGTTTACACTTTGCTAATTAGCAACTCCTTCATGAAAACTGCACAATCCTCCACCTTCTTATGAAGAGGGCAAAAAGGAGAGACTTATGAATGGCTCTTCCAGAGTCAGCTCAGTATTTTACCAGCCAGTCTGCCCAGAACTGAAGAAAATCAAATACAACCTCCAGAAATGTAGGATGTATTATAGTAGGAGTAAGACGTCTTAGTTCTGTATTTCCTGGCTTTTGTTGGATTATTTTTACACAACTTTTCTGTTTAGGGAGGATCATGGCACACATGGTCAATAAGATCACACAGCATTTTTAGACCCCTATAATACTTCAAGATACAATGTAATTAGTTAAATATGGAGAGAAAAATCAATCTTTCTTATGGTTTATGGAGTTTTAAATAAAAATTTGTTGTACATTTAAATGTACCTTTTTTAGCATTTACTGAAAAAAATTCTATAATGGAAAACCTCATACTCAAAGATCAGGTCTGCCACAGTAACAATTATTCTCAATTTCCTCCATGGTGATCACAGGAGACACTTTAGAGCTGTTATGATTTTGGTAGAAGTGCATGGGACAGTGCTATTTAATTTCCATGAGATCCTAATATAACTGTTATGATTCCTCCATCAAATGCATTATCACACATTCTACGGTTGTCATGGTGTATTGCACCAATAAATACTACCAAGGAAGTTCTTCATGCACAGTTCATTGACATAATAGGCTATAATGGGGTTTTTTTAGTGCTGCTATGGTCTACTGTATCAATGCCTGCTGAGGGAGACTTTAAAGCACTCATCCAAGCACAAAGGGTAACTATACATAATAAAAATCTTCATGAAGTTTTTGGAAATAAGCAATTATTCTGCACTGCACTGTTCATTTTATTTATAAGTGTCAAAATCATTAGCATACACAAGGGACAGATCTGATATTCAAATTTTCCCTTAAAGATTGAATTAACTTAACTTTCACAGGCTCCAAGAACCTTCAAGAAAGTTGAGGGGTTTTATGCAGTCTTCCATTTTTCCTAATGTCAAAGTGCAAAAACACAAAGGAAAAACTTTACTGTCATTCACTCATGCTTCTTTATCTTGATCTCAATATCTTTCCTATATTCTGTAAGAAAAGTTACCTTGCCTTATCTTCCTGTCTGAAAGCTACACCTGTAATTTGAAACTCTTGTCTAAATTTTCTCTCTATGAAATGAATAGAGAGTAGTACCTCCAAAAAACAGTCTGAATGATCATCCATAAATTAGGGACATAAATGAGGGTGAGGAATGACTCGCTGAAGAATTTAGCCTAGCTTCCTAGTAAATACCTGCCACAGGAAATATATTTCAGTCCTTATGGAGCAAATGCAGACAGAGTATTTTCAGAATTTCAGCTATCTAGATAAAAAGGGGTTAGATTAGGAAAACAAAAAGGACATTTCATACTAAATAGGATGTAGTACTGAATAACTTGTACTTTCTTACATGAATACCAAGACACTCAACAGGAAGTTCGAGAAACTATGCAGCTATGATTAATATATTAACTTTTCTTGAGGTCTGTGAGAAAAGTTTAACTATAGAGATGTACTATAGTACATTCTAGATAATCAGAAAACTTTTTTTCCCTCTTTCTTTTTTTTTTTTTTTTTTTAATGTTGTGGTGGTTTTACCTTGGCTAGTATCCAGATGCCATCAAATCATTCTATCACTCCCCCTCCCACATGACAGAAGAGGAAATTATGATGAAGAGCTCATGGGTTTAGATAAGAACACAAAGATCATTTAGTATTTACTGTCATGGTAAAAACAGGAGCAACTTGGGGAAATTAATTCAATTTGCTTCCAAATAATCAAAGGAGGATAATAAGAAACAATAATGAGTTTAAAAAAAATTTCCATATCTCTCTTCTTTCCCAGGCTCATTTTCAGTCATGACTCTTCTACCTTCTCACTCTGGACAATGCAGAGTGAAGAATGGGGTTTGTGGTCAGTCCATGTCTTTGCTTCTGCTGCTCCTTCCTCCTCATGCTCTTCCCCTGCTCCAGCTTGGGGGTGTCTCCCACAGGACACATGAACTTCTTTTCCTTCTGTGCTAAGGTTGCCAATCAAGTGGATGAAGGGAAGGCAGTGGATGCAGTTTTGCTGGATTTTAGTAAGGCCTTTAAAACTTCCCCTCACAGCCTTCTTCCACACAAGTTGTCCAGCTGTGGGATAAGCAGGTTCACGATGTGCTGGGTGAAGAACTGGCTGAAGGGCAGAGCTCAAGGGTTGTAGAGTCTGGGGCTCCAACTGTCTGAAGACTGATCATCAGTGGTGTTCCTCAGGGCTGAATTCTAGCGCCTGTCCTGGTCCATAGATTGACCAACAGTCTGGATGCAGAAGTTGAGTGCATCACTGGCAGGTTTTGCTGATGATACCAAATGGGAGCTGCTCTTGATCCTCCCAGAGAGCAACATCTTGCAGAGGGTTCCAGGTAGATTGGAGCAGTGGCCTAAAAATAAAGGGATTAGATTTAACAAGATGAAGTGCCAGATTCTGCACCCAGGATGGAGTAATGCTAGGCACAAGTTCAAGGGAGAGGAGCGGCATGAAAGCAGCCTACAGAAAAGGGTCTGGAGGTGCTGGTCAACAGGACACCAAATATGAGTCAGCCCTGTCTGCTAAGAGGGAAAACCAGATAGAGCATCACCAGACTGTCAAAAGAGTTGATTTTCTTGCTGTGCTCAGCATTGGTGCAACCTCAGCAGAAATACGGTGTGCAAGTCTAGGACACACAATAAAAAAAGGATGTTAAGGTCCGTGAATAAAACTTCAGTCACTTAGTAAAGTCTTCTTCTTTCTTCTATTCTTTAGGGAAACATGAATTTCCAGTGCTTCAGTGTTCGGTCCAGTTAGAAACCAAGTCAAAGCCGTATGGGTGTTTTAAAGCAAGTAAATATACTGCATGTTGGTGCAACAACACCCTCAGGAAAAAAACATAATGTAGACAAGCCTTTTGACAATATTCTTTTCTTAAATGTTTACCCATAATGACAGCATTCTAAACAAGATCTGTGACTCAATAACTAGACCAGCAGGAAGTAGTGGTAGTTGTGTACTTAAGTCAATATTCCAGCTTCTGTGAAAGATTATCTTCACACAAAATGACAATTATTATCTTAGATCCAGCAGTCAGCATATTTCACAGCATAATTCAAAGTCTAGAATAAAGTTTTAGAAAGTCAAACTAAATATTCTATTTCTAATAGAAATACAGTTTGAGGGAACACGTTTTACTGTCAAATGAATATAGATGGAAGTAATAATTTTTAAATATGCAATATGAAACAGAATAGTTATATGCTATAAATTGTGACATAATTACAGCTTATGCTTGCTATATTGCTTGCAATAATGTGATTATAACATTTAATAACAATAAAATAAAACATTTAAAAAATAAAACATTTAATAAATAATTTACTATAATTTATATATAAATCTCTGCATATATAAGATAAAATTTCATTGGAAATCTCAAATGATAGCATAAGCAGTATTTTTGTTTAAGAGGTGTATAAACATTAGTCACTGATGCAATTGCCATTCTGAATATCCATAATAAATATTAAGTGAAACATTCCATCTATTTACCCATAGTAATCTTCCCCCATAAACAAAGAACTCTTCAGTAAATTAAACCAAAGAATCAAACAAAAAGACTGAGCAAAAAACTAATGACACAAATCCGGTATACAGCACACTGAGGTGAAACAGAGGTTGGTCAGAGTTTATCAGCCAAGCTTTGCAAAGTGAAATGCAAAGGCATCATTGGGAAACTCCTGTAACTGAGAAGTAGGATTCTTTTGGTGAGATCTAGGCTGATATGTTTATCTACTACAGCTTCCAAATTAGTTTTAAAGTATTTTTGGATATGTTGACAGATTAACGTACTAACAGTAGCATAAATGATCCAGAGAACTTCTTCCTTTTTGTCTTTTTCTGCCTGAAAATTATTTCAGTCTCTTTTAAATCCTTTTGCATAATCTGTTATACGTCTGACTTGCTTGAGTCAGAAGTAAACTGAACTGCACATAGTAGGTGATGGGGAGACAATGCAGAAGTTTACACATCACTATTTGCATGTGTTTATTCTTTGTGCTGAGGAAAGAGGCAGCTAGCTATTCATATTGAATTTTTCAGCCTCCTGACGTAGGCTGAGGAGGAGCAGCTGCTACATCTCATAGTCTTAAAATGAGAACCATTATGAACCTTATGTCCTATCTGAAAATTCAAATCTGTCAGGAGTAGCAGCAAGACCTCTGTAGCAAATGATCTAAAGCTGAACACACACTACTCAATGATATGTGTGCCAACACAACTTCAAACAAGACATTTCTTACCTCAGCAAGTGGTTTGTCAGTAAATCACATTTAGTTTGCTTTCACTCAGATCATGCTCTGATTCCCATATCACAGATGCATTGAAGCTCTGGAATCTATCTTGAATGAAAACCTAAACATGGACCCTGAAAAAGCTCAAGGCTGATAATGTATGTAATGACCAATCTTCTACAATTTGCTCAAAGTTGCTCATTGGGAGAGAAGTTGTTATTTACTTGACAGCATTTTCTCTTCTTTTGCCCAGCAATATTCATTAGACTAACTAAGATTGCATTAGGAGAGCACTTCATGTGAAAAAAAAGATTAAACAGGAAAAGGTGAGCCATGAGAACTCATTATTTCTAGCTGAAAATTATTTGGAGGGGTACTTTCTGGTCTTTCTTTCAAAATCAAGTAAAATACACTATTTTTATTAATCTAATTTTTAAGTTCTGAACTAGGGCAGCTTGCCAGAAAGAATCTGGAAAAGATGAATTTTACAAACCTTATATTTTACTGTTTGAATGGGCTGTGAAAGACACACAGAAGACACTTATGCTTATCTGGTTTAACTTCTCTCCTCTGTTTCTCTCCCCAGCATCAAAACACAGAGCTGGTGGCAAGTGTGTCTTGGATATATTGATATATTGCTCTCTACCTCAGAAAATAGGTCCCTTTGGTAGACTGCTTAAAAGTCTTAATTTTGATTCAGCATGGAATTAAACTTCTGTTAGGAGACCTTAACCTTAAAAAAAAAAATAAATTAACATTTCTATTAATGTTGCTAAATGTGAAAAAATAGACTGAAATGTCCTGCAACATATGTGTAAGAGGTTATTAGCAGAATCATTGGTTATGAAATAGAGTTCCCATTTCTTTGTCGGGACTTAGCACACAGGGAACTATGATATAAAGGAACAGAATCCCATCTGGTGTCATGTTAGATATTTCCTTATGGTCAAAGTGGACTCTGAAACAATAACTGACAAAGAGAGAGATGAACGAGTTTGATCATCTCACCAAGATCTAAGAAGTGTATCAATGGGCTACAATATGTGCTCCTATTATTAACTTAGGAACCTAATTTCAATTTCTTTTCCTGCTTCCAGAGGAAGACAGATGACCAGTATTCAGAAGAAGTTCCCATCACATCAATGTCTTTTATTGTCTAAAAATCTCATAATCTTAGTTCCTGAGAAAGAACTGCCTGACAGTTCTGTTTGTTTACATTTACATGAAATTACTATCTTGCACAAATCTAAATATCATTTTAGAGCAATAGATTCTAAAGAACTACAGACATATTCCATTCAGTTACTTGCATGCTTGGGCATACATAAATACCCTCATGTAGAAACAATGTAGAAACACACTTTTTCTACTGCTTCCACAGTGATAAGACTTTTTATTTTTACATGCTTAAAAATAAATTATGCAGTGATAGGTATATTATAAATCTAGAAAAATGCAGATGCCCCCTCCTTGCTTCCTCTTACTCGCACTCCGTTTTTTACATGACAACACAACTGAACTCATTACTGTTGGTATTTTTAATAACTATTTCTAAAAGAAAAGATGGGATTAATCTAAGTGTGAATCTTTCAAATCCGAGTTCTTACAAAGAGGCCACCAATAGTCAATACTATTAGGTGCAGTCACACCAAACTCATGAAAGTTTATTTCAAGGAAATCATCAACAGACACTGTAAAGATAATATATTATCCGTTTGTAGTGTACAAATAGATTGATATAAGTGAAATTTATGGCATTTGCATGTAACTAAATCTGACTAAATTTGTAAGACTTAAGATGCTCAGCTATGCTAGAAGTATTGATTAACAACATTACAATTGTCTGCTGCTTTTCAGTCTATCAAGGTAACAAGATTTAAATAATATGACACAAAGATCTATAAAGAAGTTTTTAATGTAGTAAGGGGGTCAAAACCACCGAAACAATGTTTATTTGTACTAAGATACACATAACACTTGATATTTCCTAAAAACAATACACATAATGCTGGATCCAAGTCTAGCCCAAATACTAAATTTAGCATCAGCATAAAGCTCTCATTTCCACTAATTTAAAAGCTTTGTTGTAGTTATTAATTCTTTTTTTTTTTTTAATTTTTGTTGCCTCTGTAAATATTTAGTCAATCAAATAACACTGAAAATGGTTCCTATTATCAAAGATTGTCTTCATGACAATGAAATTTTACTGTTAAAGCCATGGATAATTTAAATAGTACAGTGGCACTTTCAACAAAAGGGTGGCTCAAGTATAAAACAATGCTTACTCAGCAACATGAGAAAAGAAATAAGAATAGATGGATATTATACATATTATTAAAACAAATAATGATTTAACTGCTGCAAAATCTCTTGTAAGGTGAAAAATGCTTGTAGCCCATATTTAGAGATGGGGAAAATGGTGCACCACAATTTTGCATTTCTATCTTCATGTATCAAAGATGAAAAACTTGTGCTTTCATCTTGAAGTTGATGAGCTCCTCCAGCTCTAATCATGAAACATAAAGTAGTACTTTTAGCCACTAAGAACACACCTTTTTCCCAATCTGGATTGAAAGGGTGATTCTTCATCCCTTTTTCTGTTTTGAATATTAGATCTTTGCTTTTGTAGTGAAAGATGCTTTTTTTGTCATATTATGTTTGATATTTTATAGTTTCCACTATACTGCATGGAAGGGACATTCAGCCTGAAATTCTTTATTTAGTCTTTTGGCAGTCTCTCAATAACAACCTGCATTTTATGTTTTCCTTTCTATTGTGATTAATAGTTTACATTTGTATTTAGAATGCTTCAAGCTACAGTCATTGTCACCACAATCCCTTTCAAAATTCCCTTCTATGTCTTCTGACATTACACGAATATTTGTGTTTGATCATTACTTTTTATAGGTATGCAGTGAAGATGGGTAGGTGCAGTTTCTCAGCATATTTTACAGTAAATATTTTACTTCCTTTAGTGCAATGGAAGCATAGTGCACTTTGCTGTACACAAGGATTGGAAATCACTAAAAAACAACCAAAAAACCAAAGGGATTTACCTTTTCACAGGTATCTTAGTAACAGATCTATCACATAGGTGCTATAACTGATCTAATCTAATTGGGACACCTATTGGACCAGTCCACTCTTTGACACCAAAATATAATAATTCTTTTTAGCAGTAGTTTCTTCTTCAAAGCTAAGACTTCTTACGGTAAAATAAGAGTTCTGAGGAACTGAGATACTGCATTGAAGACAAAATTGTCCTCTGTAAACATATGTTACATGAGCACAACTCACACATGCTCCTCTTTCACAGTTTTCTGGTGTAGCTTGCTGATATTGAAATGTTAATGATTAGTACATATAAATTTTCTTGTCTTAGGGAAGAAATTTTAAAATATGCGCAAAACTTGGAAAAAAAATTGTAGAGCAGGCATAACTTTAGACATTGTTAAAATTATAACCAGTAGCTTAGAAAAGTCAGTAGTCGTACCAAATAACAAACAGAACAGTATCAGTGACTGAGCTCTACAGGCCCTCTTAAAAGTAATGCATTCTGAGAACATCCTTAATGGAACTAGTGATTCCCCTCTGGACTTCCATTTGGAAGTCTCAGTATAGTACAAATTCCCCTTTATTCTGCATGGTGATATCTCTATTTCTAAGAATACACCTGTGACCAAGGTTTTTTTAAAAGCATTTAGAGACTTAAACACCTTAAATACCTTTTCCTAGTCAAAAGGAAGAAAAGTCCTTTGATGAGATTTCTGAAGAGCAATAGAGACAGCCTTAGAAAGAGGCTGACTGAGGATTTACTGAGAACCAGGAAATGGACTTGAGTTAGTACAATGCATGGTGTTAAAGTGTCTAATATGTTCCTTTCCTAAAATTACTGAGGAACACATAGAGGATTTTTCATTTGAGATTCCAGAATTTCTAATAGTTAACGAGAAAAACAAATCTTGGTTCTCCTAGGATCAGGAACTATGGATGTTTATCATTACAAATGGAAAAAAGTAGTTGGATAAAGAAAGTAAATTCTATGCACAACTAAATTCTATGCAAAATATCCTCTGAGAGTTCTCAGAGGATGTATCTCACCTAAGCTATTTGCACCAGCTCTGTTTGTAACAGACAAGCTAGTTAAAAACAGATGAATAATTCATTCTGTTATAATGGTAATTTATAAATTTCCTGTACAGATAATTTCAGGACAAGCTGTGTTCTAAACTCTCTTGGTGAGTCTTGTCTGTTGCTTTTCTCTAAGACTAGTAATAAATGTCAGTATCTGGGAATATGAGTGAAGCTTGTAAGCTATTTAAGTGGTGGGTTACCTTTGGCCAGAAACACCACCCATCCACTCACTTGCTCCTCTTCCTCACAGGACAGGGGGATATAATAGGAATTACAGAATTTATGTGTCAAGACAGAAAAGGGAAATCATTCACCAATTACTGTCATGGGCAGAACAGACTCATTTCTTTCATGAATTAGCAACAAATAATAGGATGAGGTTTTCACCCATGTGTGTTTTGCCAATGCCTGATGTATAGTTGGACATTAACGACACCACTTTCTTTCACTGAACTAGAGCTGTGTTGTTATTTATAGTAGTTTTATGATTTTGAGTAGTAAGATATCATTTGTTGTGAGTAATGGGAAGACTTGAGTTTTGGCAACACTGTTATTTTCTTCCTCTGAAGGTATGTTAGCAGAGCTAAGAATAATGGAACTATATTGCATATATGTATTAAAATTCCTATATTTGGAAAAATAGAGTACTGATGCAGAGCGCTAACATGCTCAAAAGCTTGCCATTTCTCTACCACTTAGTCTTATAAAAATATTATCTCCTTCTTATAAATACATCTGATTTCTGTTTTTAGAACTCTGTGATGGTGTACATGACATACTAATTCATTCTGCTTTATTTCTCTACTCTATTTCTGTATAGACATGTTTGATTGACCTTGGCTGGACACCAGGTGCCCCCCAAGCTGCTCTATCACTTGCCTCCTCAGCTGCATAGGGGAGAGAAAATGAGATGGAAAACAACACATAGGTTGAGATAACGTAGTTTACTAAAGCAAAAGTGAAACTTTACGTGCAAAGAGAAAAAAATATACAGTTTCTCTACTCCCCTCAGTAAGCAATGTCTGACCACTTCAGAGAAGCTTAACTGCAGCACATGTCGTGGTTGCTCCAGAAGGCAAACACTGTAAATAAAGAATTCCACCCCCTCCTGTTAGCTTTTATATCTAGGCAGACATCTTATGATATGGGATATCCCTTTGGTTAATATGGGTCAGCTGTTCTAGATGTATTCCATCCCAGGGTCTTGCCCAGCCCCAGCCTAATGCTGAGGGAATGTTGGTGAAACAGCACTGATGCTGTGCCAGCCCTGCTTAGCAGGACCCAAAATATGGGTGTGTTATCAGCACCCTTCTGGCTCCCAATGCAGAGCACAGCACTGTGAGGGCTGTTTTGGGAAAATGAACTCAGCCAGACCCAATACAACAGGATATATGTTAAAAAAGCCTCTTGCTGGACTCCCCCTCTCAGCATGAACATCCCTGAAGTTGAGGATGGACTAACTGTAGCTACCCTGTGATGCCCAATGCAAGCACAACTCACTGGTGAGCATCCAGCTCTGGCACAGATCTGCTGTCAGAGCTTGTTAAAGCATTCTCACAATCCACTATATGGTAATTTTCACATAACAATAGAAAACAGATGTTTTAAATAGATAATGAAATTTCAATTCTGAAGTAAATAAGTGCAACATTTTCAACTTCGTTTAAGTGAGATGCTGTGAATGCTTTTATCTCATCTTATATATATATATATATATATATATATCTAAAAGTTGGAAAAAAATCCTTATTTGCTGACAACATTACCTGAAAGCATTCCTGTTCCCTGCAGACCCATATTTTTTTTTCTGCCGCAATCTCTCCTTCACTCTTTAACCCTATGGTTTACAGACACATCAAAGCAGTTGTGTAGAAAAACTGTCTAAGTCAACAAATTGCCAAGTACATACTTCAGAAATCACAAATTGTGTATTTTCAACTCATTGTTTTAGTTCCCACTTTATAGTCAAGAAAGAAAATAGGCATCCCTGTACAGTGATTTATCTCATCTTGAGCTGACTAATTTGCCTCAGTGGTATAAAGGGATGCAGCTTTAACTAAGACAAGTAACTTTTAGACTACTGAATCTGGATGTGATGAACTACATGATGGATGAATGTAGCTTTAAGAATTGAAAATTAACCTGGACTTTGCTATAGAATTGATATACTGCTTACTCATCCTTAATTCATTCTGAAATTGACTTGTAAGATCTATTAAAAATCCCACAATAATTGAAACATTTGAGTGTTGGAAAACCATATTTGCATGGGTCATAAATTACTCTAAGTTCCTAAGCCTTCTATGGCTGTCAGTTTCTTAGTTTCTTTTTGGAAAAAAGATGTGGATGGTTTTTTGTGCCATTATCTGATACAAGTATATGGGCTGTGCATGAATCGAGGATATCTGGTCTCTAACTTCCTTTTATTACTCTTGCCCTGAGTGCTGAACCCTCCAGTTCAGCTGTTTTTATCATGCTCTATTTCTTACAAGGCCAGCATCCTGTAAAGAAAGGAGGAGATGGTTCTGTTCTCTTGGAAATTTGCATGTGAACACTAGCTACAAGACAAGTAAATGCACATTCACCATGAGCACAGTTCATGGAGTGATGAGGACACAGCATCAGAGGGAATGGTTGTTTCACAACAAGGAGCTCACACATTTAAAATCACTCCGTACCTGGGCTTGAAATGAGTCCATGCTCCTGTTGCTTAATGCTGTCGCACAGTAGTTTTGGCACCAAGACTGACAGCTTGAAGGGTTATTCACAAAATCATATAGCATGCTAAATTCTGGTAATGTATTTTTTCACCTTCCCTAGCAAGATTGCAAGAAAAAAATTGGCAGTATCTTTATAGATGCACATCTGCCTACAGGGCAAAGCCTGGCTATCAGTTTTATCACTATTAACCTATAGTTTTGGGATTTGCACTTTACTTAGTCAACAGTAAACTTTGAATCTCATTTTTGCCTTAAGAAAATTGTTTCTTTCCCACCTAAGTGATGAGTGCATGTGCACATGATTTTCAGACATTGTCTTAATTAAGTTTTGACTGCTTTGGTGGTATTGAGAATCTAAAATTTTTACAAATATGAAAGCTGATAGCTGCCTGCAAATACACATGGTCTCTAAGGAGTGAACATAGAAGATCAGACTGAGTGTCTCAGTACTGCTGAGACAAGTACCTCTTCGCTGTAAATGATTTGTGGTGGATAGATAGGCAACGTATAATTAACTGGGCCCTCTTACTCTGTTCTGCTTTTAACTTGAGGCCTTCATTGACCATTTGATACTGCAAAAGAACAGGGAAAAGTTTTAGGGTGGTAGGGAGAATCTGATAGGTGGAGTAATAAGTAAAGGAGAATCCTGGCATAAAGTCTGATTATGAAGTCTTTCTTGGAGCTGCCCTACTATTACGATTGCCATGTTCTTCCCCTTCTGTGTAGGCAGCCATCATTGATTCCAGTCAGAAACATGATACTGGAAAAAGTGGACAGTTGGTCTGACTATTAAGGAACTTTCAAAGGTACAGTAGCATCACAGAATCACAGAACACTGTGGGCTAGTTGGTACTTCAGGCAGTTTCTAGTTCAACATCAAACCTGCTTTAGCTATGAGGTCAGACCAGGTTATTAACCAGGTCTTTATCCAGCTGCATCTTGAAAACTCCAAGGTTAAAAACTGCAGTCTCTTTAGGAAACTGTCCCACCCCTTGAAGACCTTTATTATCTTCATTGTAAAAGTTTTTTCCATAGAATGAGTATGTCATATTCAACTTATATCTTCTACTCAATTTATGTGAATTGCCTTTTGTCCTCCCACACTGCACCCCCATGAAGAACCTGGCTCTACCTTTTTGCTGAAGAAGCTGAACTCATCCTTGACAGGGGCAAGGGGAAATTACAGCAACAAGCTGGCCTCAGTATTCTACATATGGTCTAATAGGTAATACATAGAGGGGATCAATCATTTATCTTGAACTACTGGCGATTTTCCAAGAAAAATTTTGGCCCACACTGAGCACATGGTTCACTGAGGTCCCCATGTCTCTTTCACAAGAGCTACTCCCCAGCTGGTCAGTCTCTTATGTGCAATCAGTTCTTCCTTTTAGGGCCAGGAGTTTGCAGTCTTGTTGATTTTCATAAGGTTGGTCCATTCCTGCAGCCTGTGCCTAGTGCCCCTCTACAGCACCACTACCCCAAGCATGTCACAATTTGATGATATCTGCAAACTCTGTGAGAACTCACTCTGTCATCTCCTGCAAGCTACAGATAAAGATGCTGGCAGGACAGATTGGAGCATAGACTCACACAGAACTCTTCTTGTTACCAGTCCTCTGGTAGAATATAACAAACTCAGTGAAAAGAGACTGCAGCACAGAACAAAGATGCCAATTCTACAGGTTTCACATGACTTGATGATCAAACATTTGAGAAACCTTCAAAAGTGAAAATAGGGCGAGAGTGTATATTTGTTTGGTGGCATCATACTGAAATGCATATAAAACACTTGCAGTCACTTTTGCTGCAAGTAAGAAACAAAAAGTCATCACATTAGAGCACTTTTCACAACTTCTGTAATGCATTTATTCTTTCCTGTCCATAAATAATGTGCAATATTTATTTCACTTAGAGGTATATACCGTATCTATTCTATTTCCTTTTTTTGGGGGGGTCGAAAACAATAGAAAACATGGAAAAATATTAAAAAAATAAATATTGCTCTTTATTCAAAAGGCACTTTCTAAGCATCTGGAATGTCCAGTGTACAAGAAGCTGGATTTTATTTGGCTAAGCATAGAACTGTATGTAGCATTGTAGTGCTGGGTTTGAGTATATGTGATTTTTTATTTTTTAATCTGGATTGTTACATTAGTGAAAGAAATACTAAAAGTTATACATTCATTAAAGAAAAATATATATGCTTAAAAATCAAAAAAATAGAAGCTACTGTTGAACTATTTTATTGTTATTATTTATAATTATTTATTATTAACTTCTTGCAGGCTGGAAAAGCGTCTCAGCATTTTTCAGTGTTTTGCATTTAATTACTAAAATATTTTCATTCAAGAAACGACAGATTTAAAAATACTGTGCTTTGTGAAATTACAGATTGCTTTAACAGACAGTAAGCTGAACATATTGCAATACTCTTACCTCAAATTATTATTAGAAGGCAAGAAAAATAATATTACTGTGATAGAAGTCCTTGATATCTCACTTTGTTATTATTTAGGAGGGGGAGTCCTGTTTTTTGGAGGGCCCGTACAGGATGAGCAGTGCTTCACCAGATTCTTGATTGTTATCTAGGCTTTGGTCTCTCAGTTTTGAGGTCAGAGCATTAACACGTTTGCATTATAAAAAGAAAGAAAACTTGTTTGGAATCCCAATATATATTTCATCTGGTTTAAAGCCTTAATCCTGGATTCTGAGTGCTGTGTGGTTTTAAGAGTATTAGTACAGATTTGTACAAAATGGCTTGATACTGCATGTGTAAGCACTTTCCACCAACAACAGAAAGTTAAATAAAAAAAAGAAATAAACCTAGATCAGGGTTAACAGGGTCTAACAGCTGAAGTCCTGAGAAGACCAGATGGCTGTGTGAAATAACTATATTGCTTTCTTGCTATTGTTCTGGATACAGCTTTTCAATCAAAGATCTTTTATCTCTATTTTTAATAAAAAGAATACATAAAGAATCCATGTCAAAGTCAAGTTTGAAAGCTTTTTAGAGGTTTTTTTCTGTTTTTTTTTTTTTTTTGTTTGTTTTGTTTTGTTTTGTTGTGTTTTGTTGTGTTTTGTTTTGCTTTGCCTTGGTTTTTTTGGGGGGGGGAGGGCAGTGGGTTGGCAGGTTTGTTTGCTGTTTGTTTGCTTTGCTTTTTAACATTCTGTAATGGTTGATTCACCCTGGACACCAGACAATCTTTTACTTTTGTCCTCAGAGCTTGTTTCTGTTACATGCCCGTTTCAGGGAAGATGGGAATGGTTGGAACAGCACCTGGCCAAAATTCAGATACTCTATTTTGTGTAATAAAACCTACATAATGCTCTTTCTACATTTGGTTTTGAACCAAATCAAGCAGAAACCAATTTTTTTAATTCTGCATGAACAGAAAAACTGAAGAAGAACAAAAGGCATTTTCCCCTTCTTCCGTCTGTCCCCATCAAGTAAAATAAATGAGCTTGGACCTGCACCTGCTAAGCAAATATTAAAATCTTGGGAGGATCCAGAGGCTGGGGAATGAGTTGGCTCAGGAGCATGGACATCTTAGAATCTTTGGCCAAAGCCAATCTTGCCCAGTGGGGCTTCCTATGGTCACATGCCATTGATCTCCAGCAGCTGCTATGCTGGAATTAACATTCTTGTCAGGTCCACTGCTGCTGTTAGCCATGTGAAATCGTCACAATCATCCACTTCAACATCTCCATGCCAAAAACCCTGGAAAGCTCAAGAGCCTTGAGTATAAACCTCTTAACACTGCTAAGCTCTGACCACAGAGACAAGCGATGACCCCTGTTTAGAGGTGGAGCTCAGCGACTGGGACCAGTGTCTGAAAAGTTTCCCAAAGCAAACTGTTCTAGCACCATGGATAATTACAGTTCATATACAGGGGGAAAACACTTCATACCTAAAATACTATTTAGAACCTTGAATTGTCAGTTCCTAACAGCAGATGAGAATTCTGTCAGATTTTTGTCAGAATCCTGTATTTGGTCTCAATAAAATTCTTTGATTTCAATACCTTTAGAGAGAACTATTTATGTGCAATGAAGAGGTATTTTCTGGTAAAGCCTAATTTTACTGGAAAAATTTCTAAATAGATTAAATTTGTTCTTTATTAAAGTTATATGTTATAGAAAACGGGTGGCTTTCTGCATCAGTATATTTGTTTGCATCCAATGTTCTCCAGTTTTCATATTTCACCTTACTTCATAGGGTATTTGATGCTCCCAAATTTGAGTTGTTCTCAAAACAAACAATTTGGGTTTTCTAAAGCTTAGGAAAATACTGAGCAGAATTGTGGTCCCCCAGGATGCTGGGATTATGACCCATTACAAGACCTCATTGCTCAATGTTGTTAAAAATTAAAATAAAACAACAACAAAAAATTACCTGTTAGGAAATATTGAAACTGGAATCAGGAATTAAAATGGCAACATGATAATGTATCATTATTATTTCAACTTGTCGTTGACATCTTAAGCACTCTGTGCTTTTTTGTGTTTCAGTCCCGGGAGAATTTTAGAAGACTCTGAAAATTTCAGAAGCAAACAAAAATGTTTAAATATATGGTGAGGACAGGAAACCTCTTTAATTTGCAAAATATAAGAGAAAGAGGTGTAATAAGCATATATATAATCCTGGGTCTTATAGAAAAGATAAAAACTTTTGAAGTGCTCATTTCCTCACCAGTATAAGAATAAAGGGGTAAAAAAACCCAAGCCCTAGTTGAAGCTGCATCCAAACCAGAAATTTGAGTCAGAACTTACACCTAGAGGATGCTGTGAGCACTCAAAGTTGATGCGGCAGCAAATGAAACTTAGTTTTCAAAGCAAAATCTGTGGAAAGTTTTGAGACTAGAGAGCAGCGTGACTGCCGGGGTGCCATAGCTGTGGGGATTGAAAGGGGATCCGGCCATCCAGCCACGAGCAGGGCAGCTGGGGGCACTGGAGCAGCACCAGGCAGCAAGCTCTGCCGTGGGGATGGGCACAGGCCAAGACCAGGAGCCCATGGGCAGCCAGAGCAGGGATGTTGGGAGCTAGAGACAAGTCCTATTGGGGCATTGCTGGAGCAAGGCATCTGGAAGATAGAAAATAAATGTTCTGGAAACATTTTAAGGTGTGGATCCCTGAGACACGCCCTCTAGATCCCCAGTCTGAAAGGTGCCTGCACCCAGTGCTCAACAGCTGTTGCATGTCCACTGTGCAGTCATTTGGCCATTTGTGCTTAGGACAGACATAAATCTTGAGCTGGATCAGGTGAGACAATGCCCATGAGGATATACCAGTCTATCAAATACAGGTCTCCTGCATGCCTTAATTTCTGAACTGTAAGCTAAAAGTGATAAGAATCCACAGCATTGTGTTTCTTGAACAAATGCTGACAAGGTCAAATCCCTCCTGAAAAGAGATTAAGAGTGAGATTTGGGATTATTTTTCTACTATTTTTCATTTAAGAAACACATTTGGAAAAGCAGATATTTCTCTGTTCTGTCTGCTACCTCAGAGGAAAAAAGGAATTGTACCCATTAAATTAATTTATTTTCATTGTGCAAAAGACAATGGTATCTGGAACAAAATGAAGATTTAAAAATAAACCTCTCTATTTGCTTTTTGGAACAGGCACCAAAATTTTACATGAACTACACAAACAGAGCCATAGTGCCATGATAATCCAAGCACCATGAAATAAGATTTATCTTTGTGAAATCCTCTAGTACGCTGACCTAAACACTCATAATGCAAGAATAATTCTTTATTTTGGGTCTAGTCTCTATTTAGTTTAGGAGGCAAGGCATAATTTAACAGACCTTTTATCACTTAGTAAGAGCACATGCAAGTTTCACAAGTTCTTCTCAGTACCAAGGGTTGATACTGAAAAAAACAATGTAATTTTCAGACATAAAATCTGATAACATTAAAATTTTTTCATAGTTCCCTTAAGAACAAACTGTTAAACCACTATGTGTGTATATGTTACAGTTTCTGACTTTTTGAATTGTTTTTGTCTGTGGACTGCATCATCTATTCAGTCTTACAGTCATCCATTTTCCCACATCTTCATTTTTTAAAAACATGTCTTTCATTAATACTTTCAATAGAAGCTCCCAGATAATCTGTCTCAGGAGTTAACTTTTATTTTATGAATGATGAACAAGATCAACATATAGGTCATAAACAATGGTGTTTTTCCTTTTGAAGAAATATGGGATTTTAATTACATGGTAAAAAAGAAACTTTATATTTCCTGTCATCTGCTCCAGATATTTAATTCTATTGTTCTTCTGAAAGGTCGCATCTAGAATGTCACATCTGCGTGGACACCCGTGACCCCTATTGCCATACAAGTTTCTGCAAGATAGAAGCAGGAAGACTGAAAAATACTTCCCTGAGTATCAAAAATAGATTACTAAAACTTATTCCAACAGCTGAGTTCCCCAAGGCATCAATGTTATGTATACATATGCACAAAAGATTTAGCATTTAAAAATATCAGGAAGCATTTCCAAATCAGTCCCAAGTGACTCTTACGAACTTCTTTCCTTTGTTCATGGCTGGTTTGTTGGATTTTATGGTTTGGAGTTGGGAGGGTTGCCTTTAATTATTAATATTTTTACTGTTTATAATTCATCAGAAAGAAAAGAAAGATTATTTCTCTGAATGCCAGTAGCCCTGGGAACTTTCTTTGACGAAAGGAACTCTATTTTATGCATATCTCATCTTTACATCCCCCCTTGTTTGTGAATACGAATACTAATGGCATTCCTTAACTCTGGAGTTTATTGATGAAAAAAAATCCAGCAGGGGGATATCTTTAGGGAATACTAATATTTAACTACTTCCTTTTTCTTAAAAAAGTTTCAAAACAAATAAAGAATGAAATAAGGAAACTTTTCACCAAATAAATAAATAAATAAATGGGAGCCTGGAAGCAACATTGCCTTTTCTTTCATGTTCACTAGTCTTTGAAAGATGTACTTTAAATTCCTCTAACCAATCTTTCCTCTATGAGTCTTGCTGCTGGTCAGACTGTATTTCCTCATGTATCATAAGCATTCAATTCCCTGCAATGCAATTAAAACCCCATCTTTCTTCAAACTGATTAAATCTTGCAACATCTGTGAAGGAAGAAAAGAAGGTATAAACATTCTCTTTTTCTTTACACAGATGGGAGGCACAGACCAACAGAATGCAAAATACTCAAGTGAATGCTAAATATTAAGTCCTATTTTACAAAAAAAAAAAAAAAAAAAAAAAAAAAAAGTGGGCTTGTGTTTTGCTGCTCTGAGCTCTAAGGGATTAGTTTAAATCACTGATCAAGTCACTGTTAAAAGACAGAAAAAAACCCCAGTTTTTGGACTTCTAAGACCAAAGTGGAGCATTCCGCATACATTTAAAAAGATACAAGATGAGAGAGATGAGCTGCAGTGAAGGTGGCCAGATATTTTCTGGGCAAGAGAAAAGGAGTTTCTCATCACTTACGAAAAAGGTTTTCATAATCATCTGAGCTGCAAATTAAGAATGCCAGATTTACATTTCAAGCAAAATTAAAGATCAGTTATGAAAGAAGATATAGAAATACATTTAAAAACATTTTCCCCCTTTGTGCTAGTATGAATCACAGACCTAAAATTGTGTTAATTTCAGCAGTCACAACAAGATACTCAGATGCTTTTTCATAAAGGTTTTATATAAAATAAAAAAATATATACTTTTGTGGGTGTGCCTTCCTTTCAAATGATGGAAATATCAGTTAAAAATCACTTGTGTTTTACCACAGAGATATGAAAATTTTACATCGTGCTTTCCAAGTTCCTCACAAATGAGGCTTTGCTCTTCTAGATGAAAGATTCTGTCTAAGAGAGCCTTGTTACATACTGTTTAGACTCCAAACTTGCCTGGGAAAAACAGAGTTTTAAAAATCTTCATGGTTCTCTTGTTAATTTCTAAAATGATTATGTATGTTTTTTCCTTTTTTACCCATGCTAAGAAAGTAGTACTGAAAGATGAAAACAAACCTCATTATCTCTTGCAGATTGAAACGTATCTTGAATTTAGTAAGTAATTACTTTGACTGGACATTACATTTTTCAATCAATGAGATTCTTTAAGCCTTTTTTGTTAAGAAAAAAACCAAAACAACTTGCCTCTGTGGAACTCACAGAAATAATGTGCTATAAATATTTATTTTTTTCTTACCCTTAATTGCCTGTGCTCGTTCATTGATACACATTTCATATTATTCTTTGGATTAAGAAAATTTATAGGGTTCTTGAAATGCCTATAGACATTGGTAATTACATCCTTGGTGCTTTTTTGAGATCCATGCTCCTCATGCCATTGAAATGTGTAGGAGACAATCACTGCTGTCTACAAAAGTTGTAAGTGCATATATTTTAGTAACATTCTTTCTTGTTAAAATGAGAGAATTGCTGTGGTGACACACCTCCATGTCTGTAGAATAGCTAAAATTATATGATTTGATGTAAGGTTTTATGAATAGTCTTTATTTCAGGTAGAAGCAGCTGGAGAAATAACTTCATCACATTAGATCCTTACAGGAGCAAAGTTTTTTTTCATCCAGCTGTCCTAATTTCAGGGTACAAATAAAAGTTTCCCACTAAAATACATTTTTTTTGCTCTCAGTGTGGTCTTGATGCAAACTATATGTCAGACTTTTCTTGGAGATTACAAGCTTTTAGATTTTCTTCACATATTTCTGTGTCCAGAGGCTAAAAATCTCTCTGCTTTTTCGTGCATATGACTGTTCATTGTGACAACAAAATGAAACACATACAGCTGATTTAAACAACAATATTGTAGTTTTAATTTAATTCTAGATAAAACAGAAGAGATCCACCATCTGTATCTCTGCCACAGAAAAGCTGTCTTCTACAGAGTGTATGTGCCTCACTTAAGAATTTGCTAGGATTCTGTTGCATGATATTTTTCCACATAAGTGATGGTTTAATTTGTCAGCGAGATGTAGAGCAACAGAGGAGTTGGTATGTGTGTAAATGAAATTTGCTTACACTCATAGAAAAACAAAATATTCCCCTAAAGTAAAGAGGATAATTTTTTCTTTAGAAATGTCAGTATTAAAGAGAGAAACTGCTACACGGACAGTTCCTTTCCATTCAGGATTATAAGACCCACTTTTCTTCCTATTTAGTTTGATAAAAGAGACTCCTGATCAATGTTTCAATGTTAAATAAATTTTGCATGAGACATTATTCTACTTTTAATATCTTTTGCTAATATAAAAAGATTGAGATCAGACAATAGTCAGAATTATGTGCTAGCCATATCTGGTCTCGATTTTCCTGCAGAAATGTCATTTAAACTTCCTTTTGAAGAGGAAAAAAAAAATAGCTCCCTCTGAAATAAAAGCTGGAAGGTTCTGGGAATAGCTTGTTTGACTGATAGCTTCCAAAAGGCTGAAGAGTTAAACCATAGGCTTGTTGCCTGGTTCTCTACACAACACTTTGTCCATGTGTGCTTGATCCATAAGTCCTTGAACATACCATGATGCCAG
Organism: Ammospiza nelsoni; assembly: GCF_027579445.1. Lineage (NCBI taxonomy): Eukaryota > Metazoa > Chordata > Aves > Passeriformes > Passerellidae > Ammospiza > Ammospiza nelsoni. Next base: position 62,493,373 of record NC_080634.1, read on the forward strand.
GACATGTGACACTTTGGGCTATAAGAATTCAGCTCTACAGGCTGCAATCAAGCCCTCACACCACCAGTTATGTTTTCAACAGGAAACAACCTGAAGCCCGAGAAAACAGGAAATATGTCTTTGTTTCAAAGGATTACCATGTAGGAATGAAAGGCAAGTCTGTGTCAGTTTCTGCTTGTTGTGGATGCAGCTAGTTTTTTCTAGATCAGCCTTGAGGAACATGGGCATGAATTACCCTCTAAAAGTGATCTGGAGAGAAAAGGTAACAGCATGGCATAAATATGTTAACCAGGCAAAGTATGCAGCCAGAGCCACAGGCATCAGTACAGTAGCTGGGAAGTCCCCCGGGGACCAAATCTCAATCCATTCCTGTGTCTATGCTAATGATGTCAAAATAATTATTGGTAAGTTTTTTCAGATGACAGTCTTGGGTGGGATAATAAATGATAAAAAGGAGAGGCGACTTCTGTGCATTTGACATAATCTAGGTGTATGACCAGAGTGGGGATCATTCATCAGGGTGCCTACAGTCTAGTGTGGTTAATCTCTGCTTTGGCTTAACCCCAGATGGCAACTAAGCATAACTTGCTCACTCACCATTGGCAGGACATGGGAGAGACCTGGAAAGGCAAAAGTGGGAAGGGAAGTTCATGTGTGCCCAGCCTTGCTGGAGGGATGGGCTGAGAGGCAGAGAAGGCCTTGTCACTGTGAAAGCTCTGCTCCACAACAAAGAAAACATTGCTGCATTATAAACAGTTTTCAGCACAAATCCAAAACAGCCCCATTCCAGCTACTGTTAGAAAATTAACTCTGTCCCAGCCAACACCAGCACAACCTCCCCCCTGGGATTAATTAGTCTCCTGCTCTGAACCATTCTCTAGAGGGTACTATCACACTAGCTTCCTCTACTGACTCTAAGGGACCCTAGGGAAATTAGCCTTTAGAGACAAAAATTAGCCCTTGGAAATACATTCCTCTTCCCTGGTCTGACAAATATCTACATATCTAGTATGTGAATAATGCATATGCTTCTAGAGTATCTTGCAAAACACCACTGGGGAAAAAGAAAAGGACTCTGTTTACTGCCATTGCACACAAAATATGCCTGTTTTTGGATTAAGTGAGAAGTAAAGGTACTCTTCAGTCTAAGGCATAACTGTGAAACCCTGTAAAGCAGGAAATCAGCAGGGTGAATAAGAGGCAAAGAAAAATGTATCATTCCTCCAAAGGAGAAAAAAAAAAAAAAAAGCCAAAAAAAAAAGGAAAAAAAATCTGGTTTTCTGTTTGTGAGGTCCTAAATTTGAAAATGAAATTAGTGTCGTTTTAGTTTTTCTTGACTGCGAAATAAGCAAAGTATGTAATATAATATTACGTATTCACAACCAGTGTGAAAATTTTCACTATAAAACCTGTTTTTAGAGACCTTGGCTCTTTAACAGAATAAACAAGCATTGCTTTTCCAGAAAAAGGAAGAGCCATCATATTTTGGATCTGTGGCTAGTAGATGCAGCATTTCAAGGTTATTACACAGAGCAAACAAGAGAGTTTTTTTTCTTTTAGGTGGAGCATCCCAAAGCCATTACAGAATTTACTTTTTACCTAACAAATCTAAGATCATTAAACTGTAAGTGTTTTTGAAACAAGCCAATGTAGATTCTGAGACACTTTCCTGGCAAAGACTGATTCTTTGTGTTTAGAGTGTGAAGGATGTTGTATCATAAATTTTAAAACCTTTGACAATAGGAAATTAACAACCAAAAATCACTAAACACTACATAGACTGACATCAATGTCAAAATATGAGGAAACTAAGTCCTTTTACTCACTGATATATTTGTATAAATTGTAGCTTTTCCAAAACTGAACAGGTAGGCCCTGAACCAAGAAAAATGAAAAAAAAAATGTCGTCCTCTAGTGCACAGACTAACAAAACAAGCCACTTGCAAATAAAGCCATTTTTTGAAGCTCATTACTCCAAGGTATCTCTCTTGAAATCAGATCTGTCTGGAGTTTTTCAGATACAGACACCATTAATTTATCTGCTTCACATCTGCAGCGATTTCCCAAGATAAATAAGAAAAGGACAACATCCTTTTCTTACCTTATCTTAACATCAACATCCTCCAACATACAAACAAACACAAATTCTTTTTTATTATTTTATTGTTTATAAAAAAGAATTATGTAAATATCCTAAGTTTATTTCAAGATAAAATTTCAAAGTTTATTTGAAATATTTAGTAAAAATGGGACATACTATGTCCTTTCATAATAGAAATGACACATATGAATTTATTTAGTAGGAGGAGTACATTTGTGCTCTACATCATAATACAATCCAGACATATGGATTGTGCCTTTGTGATCTCCAAGCGTCTGTTTCTTCACAAACTGTCCTCTCCAAATTACACAGACATTTCTGAAAAGTTTAAAAAAGAACAGATTCCATCTACTTATCATTCTGAACATAAGTAATAATGTAGTTTTATATTATATAACCATAATACCCAAAGAAGAAGAGCATGTCTGCAGATGGATAACAATAATTATAAAAGCAGAGAAAGACTTTTAGAGTAATAAGTGTGTTTTGGTTTTATGATCATCTTGTCTAGATTCTAAATTGCCTAAATATGAGTTCTTTGATGCACAGTAAGCCTAAAAGCTAAATATGAATTTAAATACCTAAGCTTGCGGTTTTGACTTCTGAAATGTTGATCCTAGATATCTGAATAAAACTTTCTGATATGATGTTATAAGGTATTGACTAAAAGATTCAAATATTATTGTCTAGTAGTTTTCAAACATGTTAATAATTGTATTTTCTTCCTATAGATTTTCTCCCATTGAATCAGGGTACATAATTTAGACACTCAATATTACAGATTTGATACCTGTGCTAAATTGGTCTAATCATGCAGCCCTTGATTTCACCAGCATACAAAAATGCAGAGCGAGCAAACAGAGTCAGATTCTCTCTTCTAATCTTCACCCTACAGCTGGAGGTTTCACATGGTTCTAAACAGTGTAGTCAGAAGAGCTGACAGATAATGCCTTATGTGGAAACCTCATTACTTTCTCCTATCTTTTATTTTCCTTTTGCAATCCTGACATAGGAAAGATCTTGTTTTGCTTGAAAATCAGATGTCCTTACAGGCATCTAACTTAAAACTTCACTATTTACAGGTGAAATTATAACATTCATTCCAGTGAACTTAGAAGTAGAACAAGAGAAGTGCAGCCTGTGTAATGATGCTTTTTTGGTGTTAGAGGAGATGATATCAGGATGCTGGGCACTTTATAATATGGAATAAATGCAAATTAAATTCACTTTTCTGGCAGTTGTATTGTTTTGTATTGCTATGGAGATTCATTCCTGTCCATCTGAATGTCCAGTCCTGTACAAAGTTATTCACTTTAAATCATTGCATCATAGAATCATAGAATAGGCTGAGTTGGAAGATCAGAGAGTGCATTTCCTGGAACCAAGAATCACACCATGTACCTGAGAGCCTTGTCCAAACTCTTGAGCTCCCTCAGCACAGGCTGGTGCTGTGACCTCTTCCCTGGGGAGCCTGCTCCAATGTCCAACCACCCTCTGGGAGAAAAATCTTTTCCTGATATCCAACCTAAACCCCTCCTGACTCAGCTTCAGGCCATTTAGTCAGGGACATTCATCAGCTCATGTGTTCCTGTAAACCATCTCTGTCTCTTTTTTTTTCCATTGTTCCTTTGCTACCTTCTATGTCAGTCAAACAAAGGAAAATTTAATTCTGAAGAGGAAAACCAAAACCTATGAATCAGAAAACAAAATGGCTACTGATCATAATTTTCAGTATACAAAATAGATTCATGTAACTTGCAATCAGTGTAGGGCCAGGGCTTAATGTACCATTAAAAAAATAATTCACATCCAACAAAAATCACCTCTGTACAACTGTGCCTTCGATTTTATAAAGCAAGCCAGAGACACAGCATGAGGTTAAACATATCTAAATATCAGTAAATTACACACATAATTAAACACAGATTTGACTTCAATTACTCCTATTTTTTAAGATGAACAATACTCAAGAGAAAGTAATATTCATAAATAGGAAAACAGGCCCTACAATTGAAAGAGCAGGTTTTCCAAGTTCAAGACCTTCCCCTTCAGGTACAAACATGTAGGCTGCATCAATCAGTCTTTTTGTGGCATCGTCTATTTAAAGAGTCTCATGCTCATAACACAATCTAAGCGAACCATATAAGAAACAGTCTTTAACATACAGTGGTGTTTGCTCTCTATAACCGTCCAATACTTCAAATGGTTACAGTATCTTCTTGATTTACTAAAACATATTAAGATTGCTATGAAAAGCTGAGGAAAAAAGGATATATCAGTCATTAGGAGCTGATTGAGTTGCCTTAAGGTTGGGTTTTGGTCTGTGCAAAAATCGAAAAGGACTGAATTGAGGATGCAAAACATTTTTGGAGAATATTGAGCCACTATTAGCCAAACTACCCTTACTCTCTATGCACACAGTCACGGTGTATTTCTACTTTGCAATGTGCTATACTGTCAGTGTTTTCATTGTGATACACACAGCTGCTTTGAAACAGAAGCTCCTATATTGGTCCTTGCATAGACAAAGAGATTAAATTCTTTCAGGGCTGAGATTTCAAGACATTTACTACTCAGATCTGTACACTGATGTCATCCAAATTTTCTTCCATTTCTACTTTTCTGTACATATTTTCTGTATATAGCCATCTGTTTTGGCTGTCTTTTCAAGATTATGAAGCTATATTATCCCCTTAAAAACCCTGGTTATGACAGTATAATTAAAACTAAAGATTTCATTGCGAATGCAATGAGTTTAATTTTAATTGGGACTACTTACATTTCCTAAGTTGGGTGGTGTGCTACACCATACATTGTTGGACTGAAGTTGATGAAGCTAGGAAGGTGGAAATGGACAACTTTTGAATTGAGGTAATCATATTTTTGATTGCCATTAAGGAAACCTGGCGTCTGACAAATATTCTTACTCTGTCAAAGTACTGGCAAAGGGAGGCCCAAAAAGGCTCAAAGGAAGGCTTTGAAGTGCAGTATTATTCTATCCACGTGTCTTAACTTATTTTTGAAATCCCTGATTTGTTTTTTATGCTGAAGTAAGAATTATCCGCACCATCTGGCAGGACAAAGATGATGCTTGGACTGTAACTTCCAGAATTTGTCATTGCAGCAAACAATTTAAGAAAGTGCATAAGAAGTACACACAGAACAGTGGTGGCATCTTTCTACTCTGTAATTACTTCATACTTTCTGCAAAAAGTCTTAACCTTCCAGAGATGTTTCCTCTTCCATAAATATTGCTGGCACAGCAGAAAACAGTTGGGATTTTCTGTAAATATAAAACTCAGACAATTAACTCATGTACAACACACACGTCATCATATTCATTTGCCATTTTCATGGTGGCTTGTCCTTTCTACATTTTATTATTCATTTATGATAGCTATTATATGCCTTTCAGAGTCTATCTGGCTCTCCTGAGGAATATTTATGACCATTATAGGGCTCTTATGAGAAGACCCAGCGACAGTTATTGCAGAAACTCTGTGAAATGCTACATTAGTGCAGAGATATGCTGGTAGTAAAATACCTGAACTTGTTTCAAAGTATCCCTTGATGGAAATTAGAAGACGGGCTTCTACTGGTGAGGTTTTATATCTCCTCTAACCCCATCACCTCAGACAACTGAGCAGTTCTGATTGGAAGTTTAGTATTCAGTAATTGCATCTGGTGCCTGAAACGAGGCTTTTGGAAAAGCTTTCAGTGGCAAGAAACGAGAAAACACACTGTTTTTATAGATATTGGCTGCAGCTATAATACAGACAAATGAAAATGGAAAGAACTTAGGTGGAAATAGAAGGCCTAAAGGTGCCTCTTCTAACATTCAGGGCCATCTCTGTTTGCCCTTTATCCCTCTACTTCCTTCTAGTTTTAAGAAGGAAGGGTGGTGTCCTGAAGTGATCTGAATACTGCAGTTCTGCATCTTCTGTGAGGGGAAGAATCTGGAAGGAGGAATAACAAACTGAGGAGGAGGAAGAAGGGCATAGCTTTCACTAGATTTTTTTTTTTCTTCTCTTAATTTGTGTCTAATTTCATTCCTGTATCAATAAATTACTATGAAGAAAAGTTCTGAATCATGTTTGTTCAACCATGTCCACTAAAAATGTTACTATTTTTCTAACTTTTCCCCCCTCTGTATAACAAAAAAGCAGTCATTTGAGTTTAGAGCTAGGAGATTTTCTGGTGTGTTAGTGGTTGTTGTGGGAACAAATATCCTCTACTGCCAGGGAAAAAAATTTGAAAAACATCTTGGTTGGAAAATGACAAAAGGTATATTACCAGGATGAAAAATTAAAAAAAAAGAGAAGATCAAAATACTGAGAAAAGCAAAAGAAATGTAAAAGCAAAGGCTTGATAATACATGGATACAATATAAATATAATGAATTTCAGTTTGGGTGTAAATATTAACTTCATCTTACATAGAACTCTTTTAGTGGTATGTCTGCTAAAAGTTATACAACCTTTTCAGAACTTAGGTTTTGCGCAGTGTTTGAAAATTGATATTTATTTATGTTGGCTGGGCTTTAAGCAGTTTATGGAAGAAAGCTGTGCATTGTCTTGGAATGTAGTTTAATTCCATTTTGGACCTCTCCAGCATTTATCTTTGCAAATAACTTTCTTTAGCTTCCCTCAAATAGCCAAAGACTCATCTAACACCAGAAAAATGAGTCTCCACAAGTATCTTCTTTAATCAAAGGAGGGAAGTAGGCTCCACAAAGGAAATGTTTCATAAGAAGAGGTTCTGAATCATCACTGAAGGTGTCCTCCTGCACTGAGGATATGCAAGATGATCCTTCATAGGTTTAAGTCTGTCTTTCTGACTTTTCTTTCTGACTATTCAAAGCCTTTCTTTTTAGTGCCATATTTTCCTCTGCCCAGTTTCCTCTACTCCCAGTTGCAGGTCATTGATTTTGTTCAAATTATTAGAAAAAGTTCTTTTTATACTAGGATGAACATCCCACCAAAGGACCAGAATATTATATCCGCCCTTTCCTGTACTCCTGACCATAATTTCCTGGAACAGAAATTAATTTTTGCTTCCGACTCTTAGGCAAAACTCAGATTGCCTATATTTTAAAAAAATCAAAGAAAAAACTCAGATAAAACTAAAATCCACTCCAAAATACAAACCAGAAAGTGTAATGTTTTAGTAACTTAATTGAAGTCAATATTATCAGTTTCCTCTAGCTGAGGAGCTGACCCTGAGCATTGGTTAAGGGTGAGATTAAGTGTAAATAAATCATATTGCAGTACTGGAGTGTATGGTAATTGAGTTATTTTGTTTTCTGAGTTCCCCATCTTTTGCTCTTCTGGTTTACTTAAATTAACAAACAGCATGAAGCTTTTTAAACCTGTCCTTGATGGAGGAAGAGCAAATGCCAAACTTTAACTACAATTAATTACAAATAGTGAGATACCTTATAGGAGGTAGCAGAAAATATAATCATTCACATTTAAATTAAGTGTTTCAAATAATGATTTAATTGAGAATTAATAAGCCAGTTATTGCAGGTTAATTAAATGCCACTTGATGATTAAAAACATATTATTTATTCAGATTAACAACTATTAGGCAGTAGTGTAGCCCCACACCCTGCTGTGTACTTATTATTTTAAAATCTCTGCCAATGTATTTCTCATTTTCAGGCTTGTTTTGTTTTTTTTACTTTGTTGCTGTTTATAACATCTTCAAAACAAGACAAAATACCCCAAAATTTTAGCACAAGATTGTTTTTTGCAACACTGAATATTTCTTGGGGTTTTTGACATGAATGTTTTTGAAATTTTATATCTGGTAACTGTAAGGAAGAAAACACTGAAATGTGACAAGTGTTACATATATACAGATTTATATAAAACAATGAGGAAGTTTGCAATGAATGTATACAACACTAAGAAATTAAGGAAGTCTATTATCAAATCTGTAAACTCCAAATAAATCCTGTGCTTTAACTCATGGGCCATACCCAGTTAATTTTCAGTAGAACTGTACAGCTATATATGCTACCCACATTTGGATAGAGTGTGTGAATATTGTCTTTTGGTGTTCAGGAGTGGGTGCTGGAAAAATCCACATATTCTTTTATTAAAGAATACTTTATTATTCTTTTTAACCATGCATTGATGCTTTTATTGTGTTTATGGTGATTGGTTATTTAGAATTCCATGTAGAGAAAACTTTTTATCCATATTAATGTACAGCATAAGCACTATCTTTTCTGATCATAAATCCAAAATAACTTTAAATCAAAGCAACTGTGCAACACACACAGCAGGACATCAGTGGTCTCCCACCTTAGTTTGGACAAGAAATGCAGACTGGCAGGTAGCCTGTTACAATCATTTTTCTTTGGAAATGCTGCATAACTACCATGAGAAGAGGGAAGTGGCAGTGCCATGTATCTGCATATACTGATTCTCATCCTCCTCAATGAACTTCAGCTGCACTAAAATATTTCATACTACAGAACACAGACATGGAGTTTTCTACTTTCTGCTCACAAACTCTCAGTGCTGTTGCAACAGCAGGTTTTTGTTGCACAAAGAGGTTTGCTTTTGTTTCTCGGTTTGGACAATGCTCTCAAACACGTAGTGTGATTCTTGAATTGAGCTGTGCAGATCTGAGAGCTGGAATTGATGATTCTCGTGGTCCCTTTCAACTCAGGATATTCTATGATTCTACAATAAGTGACCTAAAGAAATACCAGGAAGCCTCTGTTATAGTCAGGTATTCCAACAGACAATTTGTTTTATCCTGTTTTGACGTGGACCATGGTTGATTAGCTTGAGTAAAAAAGATAATGAAGACAGGAAAGAATCAAAAGATTAATTTACTCTGGTTCTTCATGCAAACTGAGGCAGAAAAAAAGATTCTATGCACTGGTTTACAACTATTGCTTAAAGTCCCATATCAAAAGCATAAAGTGGTTTCTTTTCACTGCTGTGAACTGCATTTCCTTTCTACATAATCAGAGAGGGTACAATTGGAGTCACGGTGACTGGAGAACATTTTACACCAGTATGCACAACTGTTATGGCTTCTGAGAGGCCAAAGTCCCCTTCCAATCATCCTCTCTAGATTCATGGATGGATTGCTGACAAGCATCTTCCTGGCACCAGTAGGTTTATAAACAGTTGTCTTGATAGCATAGTAGTTGAGCTTAAAATTATTTTACGGAAAAAAAAAATCTTCCTAACCTATCTTAGACAAACTTTCAAGGGAAACGGTCTTGAGAAAAGAATCAATTACACCAGCTTCTGCTCCCTCAAACTCACTGACTTTTAAGCTGGAAGAGGAGCCAGTTAAAAGGTTTGTTTTCTCTTCAGTTGAGTGTATGAGTGTTTTCTCCAGAGGTCAGGAAGGCCAGTCTTTCCTAAGCATAATAGGCGATGGAGAAAACTGAGCTACCATGCTGAACAAGACAGGGAATGTTTTCTTGATGAAAAAGTCAGCAAGAACAGAGAATGTAGTGTCACTTATTTTGCATTTCCTTCAGACTGCTTTATCAGACAGCTTCAGCAACTTCTCACTTCTCTGGAGTATTCACAAAAGTGATGTATGACTGTGAGACAATGAAAATGCTGTGTCAATAGGTGTCAGGATCTTCATATTCTTTGAGTTAAACAGCTAAAGATATTTTAATATGAGGCTATTTAAGCATTTAAGCTACGTCCATTTTGAGATATTAATTACTTGATACTCTTATAGTCTCATATGGTGTAGCTGTATGGGCCATATGGCTGCTGTGGATGCGATTCCCATGTTCTTCAACTTTCCAAGACTCACTGTAAATTATAAATGTCAATGAGTTTTCACCAGCATGGTATACCTCAGTCAACCTCTGCAAACATCAGCTTATCCTAAAGCTAGCACAACAGACATTAAAATGAGGGAGCAATTGTCACACAGATCAATTGTAAAATGCATTGCCTCAGCTTTATTAAAATGTCAGTGGATAAGGATGAGGATGGTGGTGGAAATAAAGGACTGAAGTATTCAAATAATTCAAAATGCATAATAATATACTTTTATCTGTGCCTTTTTGGATGCATACAATTAATGATTGAAATCAATTCTATTTGAAAGTTGTGATGTGGTATAAAGACAAAAATAGCTTTCACCTTAAAGAAGAACATTTTAAAATACACTGATGTAGCCCGTATCTTTTGTTACTATTTAATCAAGATAAGTAGTTGAAATTTGCACATACTATTCACCTTATTTAGGTTTCCTCACCATTTAAGGTGATGTTTAGTACCAAAGACAATTAGCAATGTGATGGTCACTTAGAATATAATCATTCCTGTCTTCTTGTTTCCAATTTTTCAGACTTTTATAATTTCAAAAATGCTCCATGAAAATTTGTTTACAGGGCTTTTGCCTTCTTGAGAAATACTCAGATGACAAAAGAGGGTGAAAATAAGAGAAAACTCCATGAGATATAAAACTGGATAATTCTGATCCCTGATGAGATGCTTGGCTACTTTTCTTCTTTAATGATCTCAATGTGTTTTGTGACTGGATGCCATAGGTAGTGGGCTTACATCACATCAGCCAGTTTGTTCCTGTACCTTTTCTTGTCTTGGTATTTCAGGTCATATTAAAAAGGAAGATTTTCATCATACCTCATACTAGGAACATCAGCACATCCTATGGAGAAGGTAAATCTGGCGATGTGAAAGAAACAAAGGCATGACAAAGTGTTGCAATTTTTTTGTTTCTTTGTTTTATTTGGTTTCTTATGAATAGAAAGCCCTTTAAAGGGCACTCTTTCTTCAGACATCACATCCTCTCCAGTAAGAGGCAAATCACAGGTGACCCACTCACATGTCATACCAGGATTGTGGAGGAGGCAGGAAATTGAATCAGCACTGCAGGGCTACACCTGTGTGAAATACCCTCCTTCTGCACACTGATAAGTGGGCTTGGAGGCTTCACTCTGCTCGGGCTGCACCCAAAATTCTCCAATTTGAAAACTGCAGAGATCGGAGGCAGATAGTCAGGAGATGAGTATCTTGCCTGATCATAGGAACAATGACAGGAACAAAATATCCAGAAGCACAGGGAGGTTAACATAGAGGAAGTAAATGGGCTTTAGGATATGCAGAAGAAATGAATGACAGGAAATCTCTAACCACAGTGTATGGAGGGAATCAGGAACCTGCAAACAGATCTGCTTTGCTTCCTTCAAACACAAACAAAGTAGCAGAGTGTGGAAATGTAGTTGAGGAGATAGGAGAAGCACTTAGCTTCAAGGTAGGGAAGATTGAGAGGAAATATAATAGCTTTAGAGCTCATGGAAATCCTGTATGTAGGAAGGAAAGGACTTCTCAGAGCATGTACAGTTCTCTTTTTCTTTACTGTAACCAGCATCCTACAATGATTTTGGCAGAGGTTGCAGAAACTGCATGAGAAACTAAGAAAATCCTGAGAGGCAAAGTTGTGAATGTTTTAGTCACCATCTTTGCATCCTATTTTTGTACAACTTTGGGGCCATTCAAGGTGTTTGTGAAACACAGTTGAAACTCCACAGGCTGCAGTGCTGTTGTGACTGCACTTGCAAAAGAGACACAATCACATGTTGTGACCACTCATGCCTTGTCTGTTAAGAAACCAAGACAGGGAAGAAAAGGTAAACTTCTACCCCTCAAAGTAAATGTCATTTATTATTATTATTATTATTATTATTATTATTATTATTATTATTGAACTGTTATTACTGTTATTGTTGCAAGTGCTATTATATTTATCAGTAAGAAATGCTATGAGAACTACATTAAAGTAAAAATGTTAAGTGGAAAAATAAACTAAAATTTATATTTTCAAACAAAATGAATTTTCTTTTTCAAATTATTTCATCAAAATTTGTTACATAATCTAATATTTTATAGAAAGAAATATTTATTCGAAGACACTGTATTCATGGAGAATTCTACCATTCAAGAAATTTCTATCATGTCCAGCAGAAATATTTTTGTTAATATTTTGCTTGACATTTTTTGCAATCAATTTTCATGTAGAAAATATTTATGTTTTAAATTATTTTAGTATTGTTTTTTGGAACTGATTTTTTACGGAACCTTGGATTCTTCACTAAGAGCTCTAAAACTGCCTATCAGTATTAAATCCCTAGTTCAATGTTTTTCAAATTAAGGATTTTAAAATATTCCTGTCTTCCCATAATCATTAGGAAAGATTGATAAAGTGTCCAGTAGACCTGTCTATCTGCAGTACAGCTTACAGGGAGGTTTCATAGCCAAATAAAAATTTCCAAAGGAGATAACAATTCAAAAACTGATGTTCAAAATGTTACTGTATTCCTATAAAATAATCTGCTACCAGTAAAATACTTTGACCCAGAGCAACAGACATTTTGCATATGTAAGCAAGAATACATTTTCTGTATGAAGCAAATCCTGTGACCTGACTGACATCTTCCAGTGTAAATCTGTCTTCTCATTTTCCCACTGACACAGTTTTTTTCTCAAACTAAATTGAATCTCACATCTGCAGCCTTGGCGGATCTTCTGCTCCTTCAGACATTTTTCTCCTGTCTCTAATTTTCTGTCTGCATACTTTTTCTCTCAACTCTCTGCATTTTAGTTTTTCCTGTGACTAACCCTTTTCTCTCTGTAATTCCACTTCCTCTCCATCAGTGAAGTTCCTTAGCTGCTGTTCTGGAGTGCAGAAGAACAGGGTGGTGACCTCCTCTCATCCTAGCAACACTTGACCATGCTCATCTTTCTGGCAGTAATGTTTTTATTTACAGAAGAACAGTTACAAAATCACTAACTTATATTGTATTTCAATGAACTTTCACAAAGGAAAAAAAAAAAAACCAACAAAACAGCTGTACAATAAATCTTATGCTTCAGTGCTTTTGAGTTGTAACATTTTCATCTTTAAAAGCCTTCTTCTTCAAAGATTTCTTTTGAGTTCTTTTCCAACTTACAAACTCAAAATAAATTAAGATTCTAAATTTTTAATTCCTTTTTTTAAAACAAATAATAAGGCTTAACTTATTCTTTTTTACTATACTTTAAAATAGTCACAGCTAACAGCTGTGGTTTATAAACAAAAGTTGAGTTCTCATTTCCTTCGTCACAGAGAAACATGAACACTCCTATGATGTATTTATGAGGGAAAGAAGGGAGGACATTTATAGCAGTCTGTTTGCCAGTCCTTTTCTGTAGCTGAGAAAAGCATCATTTGCCAGTGCAGTTTCTGCTATACTCTCACTAATCCCAGCTGCCAGACTCAAGTTGACCAAAAGGATCTGTGGTGCCGTGCTATGAACTTCATTAGCCCCAGTGCTGTCAGGGTCTGAGAAATTAATTAAAAAATAACCCTTCCAGCTATAAGGTTGTAGGATCGAGGAGAGTCCTAACTTATATGAGCAAAGAGTTAAGGGGGATAGAGTAGAAAAGGATGTGTTGGATTAACATAGGTCAGCCACTGAAAGACATTTGCCTCCTTCTTGGGCATCCATTGATATCTTTGTGTCAAAACTAAAGCTACATTTTAGAGATCCATTTGATTTAAGGTCTTATTTATAACTTTTTGCATGCATCTTCAAGGCCAAGTCTGTGTTTTAGAGGCACAGTAACTTTTTGTCATGGCAGAATCCTTTCCTTTACCCCCAACAGCTTCAATCTTTCCCTGCTTTATACCATAACATTTTCAGACATTTTTGTGTCTTCGTCTTTTGTACATGAAACTAAGACCTCTCATGTTCTTCCCCTTTTCTGCCATATTTTTAATATATTTTTTTTTAAATCTAGACTTTGTTTTTAATGATTTTTACATGTTATTTTCAGTCTGGCTTTCAAATGGGTACCTTGAAATTTCTTTCCCATAATTGCATGTTTTCTCTTAATATCTACAAAACTTAATAGTTATTCCTCTAGCTCTCCTTTATAGCTCTTCTTCATTATACTGTTGACAAATTTGGCAACAATCAAACAACTCTGAATAGTGTTCCGCTCTGATGATTGTCATGGGTTTCCTGTATTTCCTTTAAAATTATTGCATTTTAGTCTTGCCATTGGGTTTTGAGCTTTCAGAGAAACCATCTCTCCATTCTATCTAAACATTACCCAGAAGCAAATAACTCCTCACAAGGGCTCCCAGTTTCTGAACTAAGACTGCTAACACAACAACAGCTTCAAGTGTGAATGAATAAATCTAGCAAGAGAAAGATTCTCCAAGGTACCCAATATTTCCACTGCTTTGTAACTAGTATTTCATAAAGCGTATGACTTACATTGCATTGGGCTAAAGACTTCTGTATAACATCTTTGGCCTAAAGTGTCATCAAGTTCTTAAAAGTTCCTTTCTAAGCAAGGATTAAGTTTTCCTCATGTCCAACATTTTTAACAATGTAGTTCAAATAATTGATCATTTGTCCTATCCCAAACTTCCTTGATGTATGTATCTAACTTCTATTAGGATCTCAAAAGCTTTTATTCAAATTCAACTTGAAGGAATAGGGTGCAAAAATTTTTAATGCCACCATATAAATACATATACTGCTGGCACATCATAACAGTAAGAAATGCACTGTGTGTTTATAGCTCCTATCAGTGGGAGTCAGGCAATAACCCTGACCAGTATAAATATTCAATTAGAGACTCCCTTTACTTACACAGGCCTGCTAAATATCGTTAAGAAGTGGTAGATTACAAAAATGCCTTGTTACAACACAGGCGTATTGTCCTGCATCAACTGGAAGACACCATCCTGTTTATGAGATGCTTGCCTATATTTTTTTCCTCTCCATTTTAGTACTTTTAACATCTTATATAAATTTTCTTATATATCAAGAACTTTTAGACCATCTTCTATCTAAAGAAACTAGTAGGGACTTGATTTTGTTGTTGTTGTTGGTTTGCCTCATGCAGGTCTGACCTACTTTACCTTCTTATGGTGATGGAGAGATACCACATGGCTAAAATTCAGCTTCCAAGAGTTCTGTATTGGAAACAACTAGGAAGCTTCAGCTTCATACTCCCTGTACACAAAAGTGTAGTTAAGACTGCTAGCTTTTAAATAGTGCACCCATTCAACATTTGTAATCAGTTTACTTTCTATTTAGTGTTTATTTAAAATTAGGGTTATGTATTTATATCTATATGATGAAAAATATCTTTTGGCCAAATAAATACCAGCAAACTTATAGACAGATGAGACCTTAGTTTATATCTTCCATTTCACCATTAGTAAAATATTTCTTACCTAAGGAGGCCATGTTCATTGTGCAGTGCTTTTTTACCTTCTTTTTTTAAGGACTTGTAATTACTGAATGTTGGCCAATATACCCACTTAATCTTTTCAATGTGTTAACTGTTGCTTTATCTATCCTAACAGATGGAAGCTGATTTTGCACTTCTTGAATTTTTCAAATTGATGCTGCCAGGATCTGCTTTGCAAGTGCTATTGAACTTTCACTGGATAAGATAACTTAGCTCTTTGTTAATTTCATAGAATAATTAAGATTCCCTGTAAGTGGAAACTTGGACAGGTGTATGATGCTTAGAGGTAAAAAAGCTGTTGAGGATCATTATATCAATGCAGTACATTGATACAATTATAAAATAGAAATATGCCAGGTACAAAAGCAGTTATAAAACACTCTGAACAGCTTCAGCAAGATGCATGCTGACCTCAGACTACAGCAAATAATCTCCTTTTTTTCTAATTTTTTTCTAATTTTTCTAATTTTTTTTCTCCTAATTTTCTTTCAGCGCAAGTGTTCCACTCTGTGACCCACTTTCCCAACTTTA
The DNA here is from genome assembly GCF_027579445.1 of Ammospiza nelsoni. Classification (NCBI taxonomy): domain Eukaryota; kingdom Metazoa; phylum Chordata; class Aves; order Passeriformes; family Passerellidae; genus Ammospiza; species Ammospiza nelsoni. Next base: position 62,509,273 of record NC_080634.1, read on the forward strand.
TTAATTCAAAAAATACAATGTAACATGTGAAAAAGAACTGGTGTGATCAATGTCACAGGTCCATTGCTTAGGTTGCCAGGGAAATTTTCCCTTTGGTGAGCATGTGTTCTGAAAACATTTTGTTTCCACTCAATGATTGCAGTAATTTGCTTTGTTTCTAAGTACTAGATGCACTCCACCTAAACCCAGGCTTAATTAATCTACCCTTTCCTAACCTTTAATGTCTTGAAACTCCTCTGTCCCACACAGGCATACAACCAATCTAATTACTTTGACATGTTTGTGCACGGATTTGGTGTCTCATTCTTCCCCAGGGAGCTACTTGAGCAATGCCAGGGATGCTCACAAGTGGGAATGGGAACCTGTCTCCTGTCTCCCAATCAATCAAGATGCTAACTAATTCCTCAGTCTCTAGAGCCATTTCAGCGTTGTTGGTCATGACATATGTCCATGTCCAACATTCAATTTCTTTGAGCGGTAGACAGTTGTTGATGATATTTGCTATTTCTATAATGCCTCATTTTATGGAAGGCAAGGCGGAACTGGAGTTCTTGCATACTTTCTGAGGGATCTGGAACTTATAAATCAGAGTAGATTTATACTGAAAATTCTCCCCTGCTTACTTCTTCTGTCTTTTCAATTTCCAGCAGTTAAAAGGGACTAATATTATTTTGTTTTCTGGAGAACCTGCTTGAGCAGGGGTGTTGGATTAGGTGACCTCCAGGGGTCTCTTCCAACCTTACCCATTCTGTAATTCTGCGATTCATAGTTCACACATGTTTATGTAGTCACATTTTTTGTAATGTGCATTTATCACATGACATAAAATTTAGGTAGAGTAGAAATTTTAAGGATCTAAGCAAATATTAAATTATGACTGGTATATTACTATTCATTTTTTGTTTCAAATTCAAGGGAAACTCTTGAAGCATAAAGTTACTTATGAAACTTAAACGAGAGCAAAAGATAGATTACTGTGAAAATACAGATCCATGTAAGTGTTCTCCCTGTAAGTAGGCCATGTAGCAGCAACTTGATGTTTGCAGTGTGCTTAGTTGCCATGGGCTGTCTTGAAACCAGGTTAGAGACACTGTATTAGAGACACACAGGCTCATGTAAACTTAGCACATGATAAATCAGTGGATTTAGCAGTACATGCAGTACATGCTAAATAAGTGGAAAATGTTGTGGAGTGCAGGGTATCTTTCTAAGAGTTCTTACAGTATTCATATGATGCCAAAATAAAGATTTTAAAGAGATTATATTCTCATTAAAATGGGAAAAAAAGTCTGGTACTGAGCAGACAATAATTTTGTGTGTATTTAAATGTGTGTATATGGAAGACTAAGAAAAATAGGTGGATTTTTTACATAGTATTTAAAATTGCACATATGTAAATACCTGGAATTCAATCCTGAAATTTTGTTTCAAAGAAATAAAAATCTCCCAGAAGTTCAGTAATCTTAACTTTTGAACTTTTAACTTTTCAGCAGTCAGATAATTGGCTGATAACTAGTTTAGTTCTTTAGTCAGTAGGGATCTAAATCCCCAAAAACAACTACACAACATATTGGATGCATTATTTCAAGCACAAGGAATGGCATAAAGCCATAGGAATTTCAAGTAAAAAAGTAAAATTAATTTCCAATATTCCATAGTGAGGAGTTTTATTTAGACTGAAATATACTGAAAAGGAGCTTCCTAAAGCAAGCACCATGAAAACTTTCTAGCTGATGATATAAGCTACAATTCTGGAACACAAAGGGTCGAAAAATCCAAGAGATTTTGTTATTTATCATACATCAGTGACAAAACCTTAGGGCTGATGCAAACTGATGAACCAAGATTTAATGTAATATGGTCAATTCATTTTGTACTGATTACAGTTCAAGCAGCTGCATCCTGCCCTATCAGTTATACTTCTCAGAAGGCTGCATTATTTTGAGTGAAAAGAGACATGCCATCAAATGGTTTAAAATATATGCATTAGGACAGGGAGAAGTACAGACTGGGAATGTTAAAAAGAAGTAAAATGAAGTAAACCTTTTCTCCAGCTTCTTACATGTACTAAGAAATTTTTTCAAGGAGATGAAAACCACATTTTGCTATATCTATTTTTTTCTAAATTTACTATGCTTTTAGATTTTATATAGAGGACCTATAATATCAATAATGAATAATAAAGCATACTTTTATAAATATATAGATGTAGTCTAACTCTGCTCTCAGTCATTCAATATTGAATTGTATTTTTTAGAAAACTTCTATTCAGTGTACATTTATCAAAATTCTGCTGTCCTTTTCAGAAGAGGTTATTTTACTCCTTTAGGGATGTGTCATGTAAAAGCTAGCCATTTTGTGATATTTTATCAATGCATTCATTATCTATTTAAAGGAATTGAAAAGCAAAACAGGGATTAATTCTCAGCAATGGAAATGTAAAGGAGGGGAGTGGAACCCTGAGGAGCAGATGAGCTAGAATGCTTTTAAATGATTTAAGCTGGCTCTTATGACTGCCTTCGTGCAAATGTCTCCAAGAGATATTTCTTTGACTTAGACTGATAACAACACACATAACCATTCAGTTATAGGTTCCTTTCAATACAGATACAGTGATACCTTCCATCAAAGTAAAAAGTAAATGCTGGTCGAAATGCAAATAGCATTGAAGTTTTTGACTCTAGCTTGATTTTTTATTGTGGAAATGTATCTGGAATGATAAAAGAAGGGCTGATTTTGTATTCTTGATTAAAAGAAAATCGCTTGTGTTCACTGAGATCATGTGTTCAAACACAGTTCAAGATCAGGACATTTTCTAGTCTGCTCTTACTTTTCACCAGATTATAACAGTGCTGAATAGGGGCAATCATTTAAGGAAATCAGCAAAGCAGGGGCTTTGAGAATGCTCTGGAAAGGTCATCTCAGATAAATGTCAGCTAACTTTTAAATCTGTGCTCATTCTGAAAACACACATTGAAAACTGTCAAGTGCATGATTTTCAAATTAAAGTGAGAAAACTAATTTTCCCTATCAGCTGACTGGGCTCTGGATGTTATCTCCTTGCAGAAGATGTCAATAAAGAAGGTATTTTATGTGATACCCTCTGTTATTTCATGGTTAAGTCCAGACTATAGTCAGAGGGGATGACTGTCACTTTTAAAGGCATTCAATACATTTGACAACTTCTTTTATATTGATATATGTCAAGTGTTCACTGGTTAAGTCAGCTTGTTTCCACATGAGACCATCTTCAGTGGATTTAAGAATTTTAAAGAAAATACTTTTCTTCCAATATGAATCACAGAGTTTATCTAATTTATATTAAAGAGCTAAGATCAAGTCAGCTATTTTAATGTATGCCAGCTGGGCTGCATAAGGTTCACTTCCTTTTCCAATTGTGTCGATCTAATATGGTTGTCAGTCTAAACAGATGGAGTATTATGACAGCATTAAGTTCATTGAGTAGAGGATCATGCAGAGGACTTACATCCTTTGTTCTACTTGTCCACTTAGTACTTTAGCGGTTTTGGTTTGCTCCGTTTATCCTTTTTACATAGATAGTTTGCAGTTAAGAGTCATGAAACAATTATAAAATTCCATCTTCTGGACATGAGATATTTTTGTGGTATTGCCTGTGTGTGAATAAAGACACATGTTCATACATCAGGTTGCACCATAACAGTATTTTGTACATATTTTCTTTAAACTAGTAAAGTTTAAAGAAAAATTATCTTCAGTTCGAAAGAAATCTATATAGTTTTTTTTCCCATTCTTTCTTACATGCCTTGTCAATGTTTTTCTGCAAGCTAACATCTGGGCACAGTCTTCTTTTCAGTTGTTAATTACTACCCCATAAAATTATTTGTTTACATTTCAGTATAGATTGCCACACAGAAGAAGACTGAAGATGACTGAAAATGAGAATAAAGTTTTTCATTTGGCATGTATTTTTAAGCAGTTAGAGAATTACAAATAATAACTTTTACTAATATATATCTTTTACATGCTCTATTGGAAGACAGCTATTGTTTTGCCTTGTCAAAAAGGCAAAGACTTAAAAACATGCCTAAATGTTATGATATTGTGACTGAGGCAAACCATCCCATGGTATCTACCCACTGATAACATCAGGATGGATCCAGCATCAATAAGGTCAGCACAACTGCCCAGCTGTAAGGTTACTGCCATGTCACATCTCAGCATGATGCCCAAGGACATGTTGATAGGTTGGCTGCAGCCCCAGAACCTTACCTTCACCTCAGCAAATCTGCCATGAAGTGTCAACTGAGAGTTGTACATCAATATGTCCTGCTCTCCCTAATGACTGGTCCTCTGGCCAGATCTTTACAGTGATTTTATTAAGAAATCATTGAGTTTTGTAACAAGTATCGAATTTTATGTTGTTGAAATTGTTTGTGGGTCTGTTGGTTTTTTTTGCCTTTGCTGATTCCATAGAAATTATTTATTTTTTTGCAATCCTTGAGCAGGTGCTTTGGATGAAGTTAGCAAATAAAGTTCTTGAGCCATTAGTCAGCTACATGCAGCATAGCAATATAAGTAAATGTAGAAATATACTGTGTAACTAACCATGCATAAAATAATTTGGTTTGCATCTAGGAAGCTATCCACCTGACAAAGTATTTTGGCTCTACCTGCAGTGGACTGTTGATTACTTATTTATATTGTGAACAGGATTTCCTGAGCCTACTAGGAAAATCTGTAGTGCTCGCTGCTATTCCATCCCAGATGAGATAATGGCTGAAAAACAATCAATAATTATTAGTCATGCACCTCAGGGTACTACAGTGAAAACTGTCTGAAAGAGCCCAAATGTGTATCTATGCATTCAAAAGCTTAAGCAAATTAGTTGGACACTCCTACATTCTTCTATGTAATTCTGCTCTTTCCTTAATTCTAATGTATTAGAGAAATAAACACTACAGAAGAGGAGTGGATGAAGAAAAGCTGGATGAGATACAAAAATATCCAGAGAGATTTCACAGGATAAAGAAAAAACTTAAAAGTGAGATGACAGAATGAGTATTCTAAATCACAAATTGAGACAAAGTTTTTCTGCCAAGAAAAATGGGTTTGAACTAGGAGCTCAATCAAGGTTTTGAAAGATATTTCAGAAATAAAAATCCAGCAAATGAGTATGCCTGTACTATAAACTCTAATTGGTCATGAATATAGCCAAATTGAAAAAGTCAAATTTAGAACCAGAAATAGAAACCCATGCTTTGTACAAGCATAAGATGCATCTCTGACCCCCCTGGTACCACATCCTCAACTCAGAAGCTGATATTCATTCAGTTTGATTTGTTCTCATCTAGACTGTGCTCGTTAACAAGGGATTTCAAACTCTGCAAGTTGTGGAAATGATTTTACATTGCTGGCATCAAAAACATTCACCCAACCCACAAACTATTGTTGAAAAAACATGAGAAAGAAAATGAGCCTAGGCTTGATTTTGTTTCACTGGATATTGTATGCATATGACTATCAAAATATTGTTCTTTCCATCATTAAAAAGGGTAAAAATTAGCTTCAGCAAGCAGGGTCAATGAAGTTGTAGACATGACATGACATGACATGTCCTAAAACAAAATTAACTGAACATCTTTTTAGAGCAAAAAAATCCTTAGCAGAAAATGTTGATTCATCAAAGGTAAAATTTTAAGCAACTGAGTTATATTCAGTAGTAATGTCTCTAGTTTTCTCACAGATATTACTCTCAGCTTTCAGGTGAAAATGATTCTGTATAGCTGTAAGGCAATTTCACAATGTGGACTTTAGACAGATGCTTAAATCTTTATCTACTCTGAAAAACACAGAATGAGTCATTTCCATGTAGCAGAGGGGAAAAATCTTCATAAAATTACACTGCAATATAGCCTGGGATAAAAATAGTAAAAGAGAAAAAAATCACAGATTTAATTTTGACATTTCTAAAATGCAGCATTTCAAATCAATAGTGTTAAAAATCTCAACAATTTCAAGTTTTAAATCTCATATTTTTAGCTTTCTTTTTATTTTTAAATATCATTACATTGGTTTAAAATTGCACCAGATAAACAGAAAAACAGGTTAAAGTTTTTGAAAATATTGTGTTTCCAAAAAATTATTTCCACTTGAAAAACATGATGTCAGTGATCTTTAGTTCCTCTGTGAAAACTTGAAAAAATTCTCTCAAGTCAAGTATTTTCATGACATTTTGCTCACAGTTTTCATAATTAAAAAACCCCAACAAATCCTGTGTGTCTCAGTATGTTAACTACACATGGTCAGATTTGTAGGGAGTAGGAGTGGTGCTGCAGGAATGGCTTCTGGGAGAAGAGGCCAGGATCACCCCATGCCAGACACAGCCATTCCAAATGTCCTGCTGAGGACAGGAATACATGAACAACTCTCAGAACATCTAGCTGGTAGACAAGGATATCTCTTCACACTGAGGTCTATTCCAAGGAAGAAAAATAGACAAATCCCATGAAATATTACGCAGAAGGAGTAAATATACCACAATTTCACTATATGTTGATACGTGTAATTATATCAGAGAATGAAGTTCAGATACTATACCCAATGCATTCTCTGTATAGGAAGCAAAGTAAAGCCACTTTGAACACAAAGAAGTCTTTTTTTGTCACTTTTGTGAATCTGTCTACTGAAATATGTCTTCAGAAAACATACCTGTTCTCAGGAACAGGCTGTGCACCATGCTGTGCTTATACTCAATGTAATTAGCAAAAAGAAATTGTTTTCCTTTTGTTTTCCTTCAGTACATAAATCTGGTAGGTTCTTGACTGTGTTTTTTCCCATCCTCATTTTTACTTCATGAAAAAAGTCTTGAATTCATAGGACAATAATGATATTGAAGAGGACTCAGTGTTCAACAAGTACACTATCAACATCTCTGCCTCTGAGAAAGAGAGGTGGAAAGGCAATAATGAACTCCATATTTTCTATATTTCTTGCACACTCTGTTGATTAGAAAATATGGGAAAAAATTAAATAAATAGCTTGTGACCTCTACTGTGAAAATATATGGTTTTGAACCAACTCACATCTCTTCTTTGTGGGCTGGGTTCAGTGTTTGCACATGGTAACATTGTATAAATTATGCAGGGATAATGATTCAAGAATTCAGAAAGGACTTTAAAAAACTTACTGTCTGCAAGGCACACCTGTGCTTCTTTATTTATTAATATGTGTTTCTTTGTTTCTACATTTATATTTAGAACACTGGAAAGGGCAGGTTGGGAGAGCATAGTTTTTGAAGATGGCACCAAAAAAAGTCACAAAAATAAAGGGGAAAGGTTTTAAAGTAAGTACAAAACAAAATCTTCAAAAAAAAACAATGTAAACCCAGAGTAGAAAGTGGAAGTCTCTACAGTTATAAAGAATTTGGAATCTGCTGAATAGCTGTGGATCGTCCTTCAAGGGGAAAACCTGTATGCAAAAGGGAAGTATGAGATTCTTGCATACAAAATACTTTAAGTTTGGCATGCATTTTTATGTAACAGAGGTCTAGTGGTGGCTGCAATCTGTAAGGAGCAATTCCTTCTCCTTGACGTGACCGGCCAATAAGAACATGGCAAATAGTTTATAGATATTACTGATATGGGAGGTTAAAGTTGTCTCACATTAGAGATAAGGAAATTTTGTTAGTTTTTTATAAGAATTAAGTCTGTTCACTGTGAGAAATTATGGAAATTATATTTTTTTAAAGGTAACGTATTTCCTTTGTACATCTAAGCATTCATCCTGCCTGGAGAACTGCAGAGTGTTGCAAGTGCAAGGTAAAATGTGTTCAACGCAGGAGCCTGACTCTGCAGTAATGAAACTGCTGGGCTGCTGAATTACTCCTTGCCTAGAAATACTCTTTCGGGCACTGTAAAAATTATAAATTATAACCACAGCAGAAGCAATACATACAAGGTGAACTTTGAGCTATGTACCACATTTGACATGCTGAGGATGGCACATTATCATGCCTTGCTAATGCTCTCAGAGTCTGTTCACAGCTCTGCTTAGCTACTGGCCACATGAAGAAGTAAGCAAGCAGTAACCTAGGGAATGTGAACCTGTGCACAGGCTGCACAGAATAGTACTCAGGTCTTCACCTTGTCAATGCACATCACACTGAGGAGGCAAAGACCAACACATGCCTCCTTCTGCCACTAAATTAATTGCAGGAAAGGGTATAGCAATATTACAGATTTAGACTTCCTTTATTCAAATACATTTTAATATCAGACAGGCAAGTATACTTTCCTCTGGTAAAAAGCCTCGAACTGTGTTTACTAGGATAATTATATTCCCAAATATTACTCACCTTATTTAATTTAAAGTTTTCATTAATATATATATAAAATATAAAATTAAAAATATGTATAGGCAGAAAAGCTGTAACTCATTTTCATATCAGAAATGAGAAGATATATGCTAAAAAATTTAAATGCCAGATGAAGGGCTACAGCCTACACATTGGAAACCTGTTGCCTAACACTGAAGTCCCTACATTTATGTTTCAAAGTAGTTTAAGAACCTTAAATGTCTACTCAAAACTGCCTAGATCTAAGGAACACTAAACAGATTAATCTCTGGTTTATATCTTAGAACTGTCAGAATGTAAAAATGTCATGGTTTAGGAATGGAATTCTCCCATTTAGTACTTCCATTAAAACTATGCACAGCTTGTTCTCCCCTTCCCTCTTCCCTGCAGTGGACTGGAGGCACAACAGGCAAAGATCATGGGTTGAGATAAGAACAATTTACAGGAGACATCAATTGCATAAGAAAAAGAATGGTAACAGCAACACTACTAATGACAGAGGATATAAGAGAGAGGAGAACAATTCACACAGAAACACCCTGGACAACACATACTGAACAGCTCCGCTTGCCTCCTTACTCAAGAGGAATGGAATCTCTCCTCCCTGGAACAGATTCCCCACTCCCTGCTCTCAGCAATGATAAGAAGTGCTGTAGAACAACCTCTGAGTTCTGGCCGTGCACCTTCTTGGCTGGAACTTGGACAGAAACCAAGATCTCTTCCTCTCTGAATTGCCCATTTGAGACTGATTAATCTCACTTCTCAGATCATGTCTGTCTGGTTAGACCTCCTGAAAACTACTGGTGGAAGATGTCATCTCCAGTTTTTGCACAGCAATGTATTGGTTAGAGCATGCACTTATGCCCCTAGAAGACCCTGTCTGAGTTTGCTGAGTTTCCCTGAGCTGCTGTAGGGAGCTGAACCCATATCACCAGAGCCATCTGTCAACCAATGCACTGTTTGGTATTCAAACCAGGTCTTAAGTTCATCTGTTTAAAAAAAGTTCTGCTTATATAAAATTTTTGCAATATTTATGGAGCATGGGTTGGAATTTTCATTCTCTCTCACTCTAAATTACTAATTACCACAAGTCTATGACTAAATTCAGCATTTTATACTAAAGACGTGGTTTCGATTGCTCAGCATGTCTTAATACATCAAGCTTACTTCAAGCCTATGGTCTTTATTAAGTATGGCAATATCTAGAAATCTGAACATAGAATTCCACTTGAGATGGAATTTATGTGACAAAAGATAAGCAGCTAAACTACCTTTGTCACAAATAAACATTTTAGTGGAAGATGCATTCCTACATTTAGGTGGCTATCTGTATTTGGTCAAAATTTCATTCAAAATGAGTGAAGACTCTCTCTTTTCTTGGATTGTAAAGAGTGTTTGTAAGAATCAGTTTGGCTGTAGGTCACCAGTTAGCAGATATCTAAAGTTTGATGAGGGAATTTCAGTCACTTTCAGTATCAATTTGGTTTTTTTCTGGAACAAATCTTAACACCAGTATGGAAAGTATTTTCTTGAATAATTTGAGCAGCTATAAACAGTGGTCAAGAAATTTGGCTTGGAAGCAGATTTTCCATCATCAAGTGGATATAGTTTCTGCATAAATTTTGTCTTACAAAAGAAAGGACAGATGTTGCTCCTTTCCTTATCAAGATGAATGTATCTTGATTAATGTATTAATGTACCTGAAATGCAAATTTGCTTTCTCAACTAGGTTTATGTGCCTTGCTTTTAGTACTGCAGGTGTGGTGGTGGCAGGGTTGGTCTATATGAATAGAGACCAGAACCTGCCCTGTGTCAGAAAACAACTAGTTTCAGATAGCTCAGGTAAACCCACTGAAGGGCACTGCTGGTCCCGTCCCCTCAACCAAGATTGTGGCACTTCAGAGAAAATGTATTGAGAAAGACCAAAATGTTGCACAGCAATGTGAAGAATGAGGAAAAACACATCAGAAGCATCTTTGCAGACACCAAGGTTATAGAAGAAGGAAAAAGTGCTCCAGGAACCAGAGCAGAAATTCCTCTGTAATCATGGTGGATCAGGTTATCCCCTTGGAGCCCATGGAGGACCGCAGGGGAACATCCACACTGCTGCCTATGGAGAGCCCCATGCTGGACCATGTGGACGTCCTGTGGAGAAGACCTCCCACTGGGGCAGATTTTCTGGCTGGAAGTGCAGCCCTAGAGTGGCCCACACAGGATCAGTCCATTCCTGGCGGACCGTACCCCATGGTAGAGAGCTCATACTAGAGCAGTTCTTGAAGAGATGCAGTCTGTGGGAAGGACTCCTGTTGCAGAAATTCTTGAAGGACTCCTCCAGGCTGGAGCAGAGGAAGAGTGTGAGGAGGAAAGAAAGGCAGAAATTAAACATAGTGAAAAACACCTGCTCCTCATTCTCTGCAGCGAGGTATATTTGGCCTTCTAAGGCAGAGAAGGTCAGAGTCCGGCTAGCTGAGGTTAGGGCCGACACCCAGCTGCAATCCTGCCAGCGCCCCTCGGTGTCGTAAGGCCTCGGGCTGTGCTGGTTGCGGACTGGATCGCTGCTAAACGACGAGAAGGAAGGAGCTGGACACTCACCGGGGGGCTAAACTTGGTTTATTGGAAAGCCCACGATGTCTCAGCAAATGACCCAGAACAAAGGGTGCTTCAGGGTTATAAAGGGAAGGGGTGGATCCGGGAGGGGTTTACAGAAGACCAGTACGGGGAGAAGAGGGGATGAGCTTAACACAAATGACATAGTGGAGAGCCCAATAGGTACCAGGTATGGGAGGGGCCCCAGGACCACAGCCACCACAACCCCCAAAGAGGAGAAGCTTCTGGAATGCTAGGTGGAGTGGGGGGCGATTGACTTGGCCCAGGGAGGAGAAAAGGCATACATATAAGGGAAAAAGGGGAGGAGGAATTATATAACCTAACAGATTGACAATAGAACTGGCAGGGCTGTGGCGGGAAAACTGAGGAGGGCAGAACCATTTTACACAAAATGGGGGGGAGCAGATACATAAAATGGGGGAGGAATTAAATGGACTTAACGAACACACTACAACAATTCTCCTGCACTGCTCAGATTAGGGAAGAAAGGATAGAGCAGTTGAGAATGAAGCAGTGAGGTTGAGCCTAGGAAGCAGGAGTAGAGAGGAAGTTGTTTTAGTTTTTGTATTAGCTTCTCACACAATTTTTAACTGGTGGTAAGTTCTATTCTGCACATTTGGTCTCTTTTGCCTGTGGTGGGTTGGTGATCTTCCTGTCTCAACCCACAAACATTTTCATCTTATTTTGTCCCCATCCTGTTGAACAGGTAAACTTATCACAACCTCAATAATGCCAGAAGTGGTGGTATCTTTCTTTATTCTCCTCACAAGAGTAAGGAAATGCTTTTGTTTCAAAGTTGAAGTTCAGAGAGATGCATGGGTATATCTGTTTTATCTGTTGAGTGCTATTTGAAATATCTTTGTGTTTAGGAAAGAGTTGTCTTTGCTGTTGTAAAATTCCAGCTGCTAAGAGGGAGGCAGTTAGGCCACAATCAATCCAATGTTTAAGAGCAAGTTAGAAAGATATAGACCTAAATCATCACAATATTTAGGACAGAGATGTGCCTCTTTATTTTTTTTTTTTTTTAGAATAACATTAATTCCATTAACTGCAATACCATGATGATACCTTACAGGCGTGATTGGATTCTGTGGTTGTAAGCAATCCTCTAAATGTGCATTGACAGCATTGATGAATATTTATAAGAAAGAATAGATAAAATAATAGTAAGGTAGGTTCTAGAAAATCATATTATGCTTTTCCTCTGAATGTGTGTTCAGTGCTGTTTCCCCCCCTACATTTTGATTTCTGAACTAAAAAAAATAAAAGGTAAAAAATAAATTGTAACTGAATGTTGTTTCCCTTCCTTACTTTTCTTCTGTGATTAGATGAGAGCTGAGCTAAGAGGAAAATCCTACCTAAACATGTTTGCCTCTTCAGAGAGCAGAACTCCTAAGGAATTGATAAATTAGCTATGTAAATACAATTGAGAAGGCCACACACTTAAGTATAAAGCTTAATGACTTAAGACAATTGTGAAAGAGGCCTGGCTCAGTGTCAGAACTTACAGCCAGATCCTCAGCTGGTGGAAATCAACAGTGTTGTGTTGGGGGCAGTGAAGCAACACCAATGTTGGGCTGAATCTCGACTTCTTTATATTTACCTAAAGATTTACTTTAATATGCTTCCTTTATCATGCTCACTGGCATGCCTACTCATGCCTAATGTGGGCACTGCTGTGTAAAGGATGTGTTGTGCCATTCAATGAAATGTTTAAATGAGCCACCTGCAGCCCACTGCTAGTTAGCAAGGCAGGTGGAAGTGCAGAATCCCACAAGGAAGGTTGCCCAGCTTTTCCATCACCCAGCAAAACAGGTTCTACTATGTAGGTTTCTGTGCTACTGCTGCAGGGCTGTGGCTTACACACTTACTGTACAATCACTGACTGCTTCTAATACTTCAAAATTTCAAACTGCTTTGAGCGTACTTGGAGCTGATGAGGAGTGAAATATAAAACCAAATTCTATTCAGTTTATGAAACTATGAGCTATACTTGACAGTGTAGAACAAAATATTTTCCTGTATCTTTGGACTAACTCATATGAGCAGTTTTTGTTCTATTTCAAAGTAATTTAGCTCTGGGGAAAAAACAGAAGCAATGATCATCTGTCCAGGATAAGAGTTAATAGGGCCAGTATTGATTAGCCACAGTTCTCTACATAGAGCTCTGGTCAGAGTTAAATGCAACATTTCTTCACATCTGCCTTTGATTTTTCTCTAGAGGATTTCATCTTAACTTGTGTCAGTTGTAGGATTCTGGTTATCTAATCCTATTCATCACAACAGGAAAAGATGAGAGGAAAAAAGAAAAAAAGATCAGCCCACAATCAGGTAGATAAATAAAACTACTGGGGATGAAAGGAAATATCTGTTCACGTGCAAAAGTAAAAAGTGGAATGTCTGGTAGTCTCCATTCATAAAGATTCACATACTTGTTCCATGTATGTGTGCACCCTATCTAAGACTAAAATGATTAAGGTACAAATTCCAAGTGCATCTATGTATCATTATTGTCACAAGAATGTTTCATAATCAAATCAGTGTTACTGAGTAAGGATTTTTTTTTCTTACTTTATTTTATGAATAAGAGGAAGTAGTTTTTACAAGGTGCTCCTGTTGTCCTGGAAATTATATTGCATGTGCAGCATTGGAATTAATAGCCACTTAAACATGTATTCCCATTTCCCAGAAGTCAAATTGAGTTTTGATGATGTTTCACTGGAGGCAGAACCAGCTTCTGAATAAACCATAAGGGAAAAGAATGAAATAAGTGGGATGCATAGGGTTACACTGTCACTCTGACTAGCCAAATATTTTGTTTTAAATCAAGGGAAATAAAATGGGCTCATGGAAGGCAAAAACCTCAGGGTCTTTTACAGTGAAATTTTAAAAAAATCTTCTCCCCATATCAAGCAACTAGGAAAGAAGAAACTCCTTATTTGAGCCATGAATTAAATTCATGGACATATTTAAAGTGCAGACAAAGACAGATTAAACTTCTTTGTTTTTCATCTTTAATTTCAACTTAAGGCTCAAACAACTGAAAAAAATGGCCTCATTTCAAATTCTCTTGAAGTTTCCTAGGAGAAGCACTGCTTTTCAGAATTGTTTTATCTGGAGTTATCAGCAGACCAGGACAGGAATAGAAGGCCTGTTGTCTTGCCTGCAAAAGATGCCACTGGTAAAATTTGTTTAGAGGAAAAACTACACAGCAGATTTATTGTTTTGTGAGCACTATATTCAATTGTATGGGAAGATAAGGGAAAACAGGCTGAACTCATCTCAAGCTGAAGAATTTAGATAAAAAATATAGGTGTAAAGAATAAAAAATATGTTGTTCACCCTTTTACTTTGCTAGGAATCAAGACTGGTTCTCAAGAGTGGTTCTTACGAAAAAATTTAAGGGGTTGTCGCACCAGTTTAAAGGGACTAGCACAACAGCTGTGGCTCAGGACTGTATGTTGTGCAGAGAAATGGGCCAACTGCACCTCACCCCAAGTCTAGACATAATTGCCAATGAAAATCCTGCCTGCTGCAGAGCTCAGGGAATCATGCTGCTGCTAGAGATGTAAGTTTTCTAGCCAGAATTTCTAGCAGTTGAACAAAACCCCATGTATATTCTTAGAATCTCACTTTGGACATTCGAAGGGAGCAATGCTGTCAGCCAGCAGAGATTTATCAATCAATAGAAGTTTGTGAACATCCTCACATATGTAACTGGCTATGGTAAGTCAGCAACACCATAAAGATAAATTAAAAATATACTAACTGTTAACCCAAGTTCAGTTAACAGGAGATTTCAAAGTAACTAACAAAATAACATCTGCTTCCTTATTGTTGAAAAAAAATAAGGGTGCTATTGTCATAATCAGAGCTAAGAGTGCTGGTACAGAAATGTAGCATTTTATCTGAAATGCTAGCAAACTTACGGTAATATATCTTGAAAGATAAAACAAGTATATTCTATTTGCCTTCTTTTATCCAGGGTTGTACTGCTTGAAAGACATTGATAAGTTAGAAACTAAGTTTGAGTTAGAAACTAAGGCAGAGTGATCCAAAACATCAAGGCATGTTCAAATCAACTGATTCCATTCAATTTCAGATATTCAGCTGAGATCACAATTCAGTGTCTGGACTTCCTCTAAAACAAAGGGTGTCAGGCAATCATATTTCTTCATGGGAATATAAATAATATTAATATTAATATATTTGAGGCTTCCTGACTTATAGATATTTGTGTTGATCAGATTGGTAAGAACTGAGTGTTGACCTAAAGGTCTAAGCAGTTTCTTCATGTTAGACTTCAGGTGCTGGAAGAGGTAGATGGATGCTCTAAAGGGTCTGAGTACTGGATATAATTTAAAACTCTATGTGAAATGCAATTCCCATGCCCAAACATGTAAGAAAACTGCACGCTGCTGGTAAGGTGAAGGGAGAAGATGCTGGTATGGGAATTGCTCTTTTAGAAATTTTCTGTCATCAAAATCAAACAATTCTAGGCAGAAAGAATTGTTTTCTTCTCCTCTCCCTCTTCTTCTGAGAAAGAGAGTGATTGTAATATCTTTAGCTCTATTATAGCTTGTTTTTGATTGAAAATTTTCTTAGTTGAATTCCAAATGTCTTGTGAAACGCACCCAGGACTACTAATAACAGTCACCAAGGATACACAGAGATTTAATGCAGTGTTTGCAGAGCTGGGAGTAATGGCTGTCAGGCTGAGCTAGTGGAATTACAGTACTTCATTAGCTCCTTTGGAACAGCAGCAATTCCACACTGTGAATACTTCCCAAATCTTTCCCAATTCTACCCCACCACCTTTTTAAATCTATTTAAGTGAGAATTCTTAAGGAGACAGAGATGAAATAGAGGATATTTACAATTAAATGTATGTTTATTATTTGTAAAAAGAAGACATGTATGTAAAAACAGGATTGTTAAGGTTGGAAAAGACCTTTCAAGTAATTGAGTCCATCACCTAGCACTGCCAAGTTCACTGCTAAAACATGTCCCTAAACATCACATCTGCATTTTTTCCTATCAGCAAATCCCTTTGAAAGATTGTATCTGTGTATATGGAAGGATGTGATTGTTTCTATATTTTATGAGTGCTTCCTTATAGCACTATTTTATCAGTGCTTCTTTATAGCACTAAAAAAGATCTGTTGAATTCTTTGCATGGCACTAACAGGAAAAAGGGATGAATGGAAAGGACTGCAATTCTGTAGTACTGTGGCTTTCTTTCACACATTTATTTTGCCTTGCTTGCAAAATCAGTTTTTGAGACATTTGTCAGTTTGTGTCGTATAATTAATTTGGTGAACCCAGTGTAGGGCAATTTTTTGGGATACACTACTGCAGCACTATTTTACTCAGATGTTCTTTATAACAGAACAGTTATTGACCACCTGAACCTTTACAGGTGGTAAGTAGAAAAACATACAACAGGTTGTTTTACATAGTTTTTGATTTTTATTTGTAGTAAATTGCTTTTCAAAGGAGACAGAAAACTACAGAAGCAAAGTAAACATACCAACCAGTCCTGATAATCACAAGGATGGGACTGTCTCTTTTTACCTCTCATGCTAACAGCATAAAAGTGTCTTTGGTTTTTGTGCCTGGTGTAGTGAAGGATCAGGACAAGACAGACATGACAAGTGTGACTTAAGCTGCCCCTGCTTGCCTGTGAGCCATCTGGGTACAGACAGAAGTGATCTTAACACAGAATCACAGAATGATAGATGGTTTGGGTTGAAGGTACCTTAATGATCATTTAGTTCCAGATCCTGCAGGGACATCTTGCCCTAGACCAGGCTGCTCAGAGCTACATCCATCCAGGCTTTGAACACTTACAGGGATGACACACCCACAGCTTCTCTGGGCAACCTGTTCTGGTGCCTCACCAACCCCACAGCAATGAACTTCCTCCTAATATCTACTCTAAACTTATGCTCTTTCAGTTTGAATCTATTCCCCTTGTCCTATCATAACCTGCACTTACGAGAAGTCTCTCTTTATCACTCTTGTAGGCTCCCTTCAGGTACTGGAAGGCTGCAATTAGGTCACACAGAAGCCTTCTCTTCTACAGGTTGAATAATCTCAATTCTCTAAGCCTTTCCTCATAGAAGAGGTACTCCATCCCTCTAATCATCTTGGAGGCCCTCCTCTAGACTGTAACAGGTTTTCTTTTTTGCTAAGGGCCCCCAGAGCTGGATTCGGCACTGCAGGTGGGGTGTCACCAGAACAGAACAGAAAGACAGAATCCCCTCCCTGGCCCTGCTGCCCACACTGCTTTGGACGCAGCCCAGGACACATCTGGCTTTCTGTTCTGGGCAGTGAGTGCACATGGCTGGGTCATGTCCAGCCTCTCATCCAGCAGCACCCCAAGTCCTTCTCAGCAGGGCTGCTCTCCATCTCTGCATCCCCAGCCTGTGCTGACACTGGTGCTTGCCCCAGCCCAGGTGCAGCACCTTGCACTTGGTCCTGGAATCTCATGAGATTCCCATGGGCCCACTTCTCAAGTTTGTCTGGGACCCTCTGGATGGCATCCCCATCCTTCAGGTGTCAACAGCACCACAGTTGGTATCATCTGCAAATTTGCTAAAGGGTGCACATCAGGGGTGGCTGGGGAATCAGAGTTTGCTAGGATCAAACTGGAGAATAAGATGCAGAAAGAAAACTAGAATAGAATTTCAGAATTTCAATACAGGGTTTCCTGAATAAGAAAGATTTAAGGGAAACAGCTTGCCTGCCTTCCTCACTGGTCCCAGTCTAAGTAACCCTAGCCACACAAGAGGGTACAGCAATGCATTGTATATATTCTGTAGTCGAAAACAGAAGACAAGAATAATGAATTGGTTAGACATATAAAGCTTTTGTTATATAATGTCACTTACTTCCACCGATTAGAGTTGGGCAAAACTCAAAAGGTTCGGTGCTTGCATTGTCATTCACCCATTCCCTAAACCCTGACTAATTCCCTCACCTATTCTGAAGTTCTTTTCTGCTTTTCAGTGCTTGATCTCTTCACAAGACTCTAAAATCATGTAGTATAACACTTCTGCATTTACTTTCACAGTGATGCAGAACAGAGTGTGTGGGACTGAGCTCAAAGAAAGGATTTTCATTTATGTGATTTCAGGATAACAAGTCTTGGGCTTATGCACAAATAATTTCAGACCCCTATTCGTCCTATCACTGTCTGCCAGCATCACTGTAATTTATTTACTGTAGGGTAAAACTGGGAGTCACAGAGATTAAAAACTATTGCTTTCAAGTCTTGCTATCCCACTCATTTCCTGTCAGCCTGCTGATACAACTGATCCAGAAGGTGCTTTTCATTAAGAGCTACAGTAAGAAAATCTCTTAACACTGGATTTGAATTTTCATGGTAAACATTAGATTGGGTAACCTCCATTACATGCCACCCATCAAGGAAAGTACACTGTGGTTGTTTCTTAGCAGATGTCTAGTGACAAATATCACTCATTTCTGTGGCAATCTTCTTGTGTTAGCCTTCTTGAGACCACAGAAGAGATTAGGATTTAGAACAAAACACTTTTTCAATCTACTTTGTAGACAGACTTCCACAATGGTCCTAACAGACGTTCTTTTATTCAGCTGTCAGTTGCTTTTAAGTAATTTTTAAAAGTAATGATGAGGATTTGTCTCTCCCCTCCTCTTCTTACAGTGACTTTAAGAAAAGCTCAAAAAGCCTTGATTTGAAAAAACAGATATAGCTTTAAATGCACAGCAAGAACAGACATTTTAATTGTGATTTGAAGAAGTTATTTGTACAAAGATTATAAAGATTGTTAAAGAAACCTCTACCAATGGCTTCTAGATTTCAATCTGGTCCCCATTCCTGTTGAAGTTAATTGAAAAGGGATTTTAGGACTTTACTCCTATCTTTTCATTAGGCGATACTAAATTTGGCATTCCTAGCTTGAGGGCCTTTCTCCATTATTTATAGATCTGGTAGTCTTGCAGAGACTGGATGGATGGACTTCCATAAGCATAACTCTTTCCTTCCCAGAATTAGAAAGCCTAAATGGTCGTGTTTTGCAGTTGATATATAAAGCCAGTCTGGTTTATTTGACTGGTAAAAAGCATTTTTAAGAAGGAAGTTGAGGAAAATTGGATCCTTCTTATTTTCAAACATTTTTATCTGCTTTCTTAACCAGTGAAAATTGGTATGCTTCTTTAATTTTAGTGCATTTTTTTCTTATCTTTTGAGCTTATCACTTACCATTTCTGAAGGATTGATATAACAAAAAAAAATTTCTTTATTAATAATTTCTTATAGCATAGGACACGCTTGATTGTTCACCATCTCTCTCATTTAACAAAATAAAGCTTATGACTCTTTACAATGCATTTTAAGTAATTAAAATTTTCTTAGTGGCTTTATTTTTTATGTATAAAAGACCTAAATACCGATGGCACTAATATAACATCACAAAATTTCTTTCTTTTCCCTGCCTTTTTTTTTTTTTTTCCTTCCTAGTAATCCTCTTTAAGGGCTTAAAGAAAAAAGATAATATCAAGGTCTTTGGTGGCTCTAGGACATTGATTGCCAAACCAAACCATTCTTCCAAATATCAGTAAACTAGGAGCAGCAGACTGCTGTGAGCTATTTTTTAGCCAAAAGGATTAGATTTGTCTCTTAGATGGGTCTGACATCTAATATAGATTTCCAATGGGTTGAGTTTCGCCAGTCATCGTTGTGACTTTGTGAGAAGACTTGCAGCTTTCTGAGGGTGGAGTATGTCCCCTGCTGGGAATATGAAGCATGCACCTCAAGATCTGGCACAGCAAATATTCCCTATTACTTGTGTTCATGAAACTTTGAGCTGTGGGCATATATCCATGTGGTCAAATCTTCTGGGACAGAGCACAGTGACTTTTGGACTCAAGTTATGAGTCAACTATGGTTATTTAGGGCTTTTAAAGAAGTAAGAGGAAAAAAGGCAAAACAAAATAAAGCATTACACCCCAGGTAGTTATGTGATTTTAGCCTGTGTTCTGAGGACATACTAGGAAGAGGTACTGTCTCAGGCATCTGCACCATGGTTTGTATGGAGAAGCACAGAAGAAGGACTCTAAAATAATTAAGTGAAAGTAGCAAGATGCACTTGCTAATGAAATTAAGTACTTTATTTATTTTCATAAAAGTATCAGCATTATTTATGTAAACAATGCAAACTGCATCTGTTAGTTAGCTTTGTGAGATTTTCCATATCACTGAGGTTCAGGGAATATTACTTAGGGAGAATAGCAATTTTAAGGTTATCATGTGAGTGACAAAGACATTAATCTGACAAGATATGCTCGAGAGACCCACGATGCAATTGCAGAATTCTTTTTGGCTCTCTCACCCATAATTTCATGGAGCTCAGTGTAATTAACACACTTCATGGGATTTAAGTAACATTTGTTTCTTCTTCATCAGAATGCAAATTTGAGAATGATATGGATCTGCAAAGGAGACAGAAACAACTGTTCCCTAGGTAATAACTTGTGCACTGTTTCCAACGGAAAAAAAAAAAAAGAAAAAAAGAAAAAACAACAGGAAAAAAGAAAAAAGGTGAAAGATAAGCATTACACAGGATTTATTAGGAAGTTAAGATGTTTTATAGCTGTTACAAATGAAGAAGCTACATATGTCATAAAATTAATGAAAATTAAATTATTTACTGTCAACTTGCAAATTTTAAGCCTCGTTTTCTTAAAAGATATGTGAATTAACGAAATCTGCAGACTGTGTGTCTATGTGTATGTCAAAATGGGTGTGCAGTCAGCTAAAAAATATCACTAGTCAGAAGCCTTTATTAATTCCTAACCAGGAGGAAAGCACCATAACAAAAGAAAGGGAGTAATTATAGGTGTGCATGTGTGTGCATATGTTTAGAGTACAGAAATACATCCAAGCATTCAAATCAATAATCTTTTTTCTTCAGTAATAATTCAGTATACAATCAAAGAACAGATTAGAAGACTGGTTACTGCCCTGTCCTACATTCCGCCTCAGCAGACAAAAGAATAACCTAAGTCTGAAACATGTAAAGGCAGATCGGATGGTCTTGATTGCACATGTTTTTGATCAGAAAATTTAAATTAAAAAGAATCATACTACATGCAGTTTTTTAGTACTGGAAGTGCAAATTATGCAAATAGTTAATTAGCCACTGCTGCATTTCTCTAGAAACAAATATCTGATACAGGAAAGAATATCTAGATTTTAGATTTCTTTTACTTAAGCATATTTGAATACAAATTGAACAAATGCAAAAATGCATAATTCTTGAAGAAAGTATAAGTTGAATAAATGAAGTGGGGCATACAGTACACATTAGTTTATTAATGCTTCAAGTTTTCCTTGATGTCCTTCAGGCACATTATCAGCTGACTTAAGGATGATCAGATTTATCCTCATCTGCTCTTATTTTTTCTCCTTCAGATGAAATAATAAATAAATAAACAAAAGCCTGTACAGTGATGTTTTTCTTAATACATTTGGCATTGGCAGGACATTAATCTCAAAAAACTCTTAAGCTGTCAACATCACAGAATGGGAGATACAACTAATTTATCCCATATGTCTCTTATTTTTATCCAGCAAGACCTGAAGAGTTTCTGTTTTTTAGGATGAATTTAAGGTCTTATTACTCCTTTCTGTTTGGAGTTCAAAACAAATTAGAAAAAAAACTGAATTACTGAGCTGGTTAAAACTGCATGTGAAATCAAATCAGTCCTGTTAAAAGTTTAAAAAAAAATTAAAAGAAAAAGGAAATGTTGTAGATCTCAAGTTGCCACTGGTGCTTCTGATTTTAAAGCTTTACCAAATATATATGCCTACATAAAACCTGATATTTCTCCTAGAAAGAATAAGAAATGTACTTTAAATGTTTTAAGAAAGATTTCTTGTTCATAGGCAGATGGAGGCACTCAGATGAGCAGTGAAGCGTCACCACTGACGTGAGCACAGAAATAAACAGGAAAGACAGACTAAAAGAGACTGAAGATATGGGTATATCCCAGTGGGAGAGGTATGACACATGTACTGTAAACAAAAAAAAATTCTTATCTTGGTCCAGACTGATTTTCATACAATCAGCTTAAAGGGAACATTTTCTATTGCCTCTTTAGTGATGCTTTATTTATGATTGGGAATTTTTTTTTTTCTCAGAACCTTTTCCTGAGCCCTATGATTGTCTGCCTATAATCTTCTCCCTGCTCTGTCCTGAATCCTATCTACAAGTGAAATTATAGTAATTAATTCATCACACATGCAGTTCAGCTTGTTGGCTACAGCTAGATTCATGCGGCATGTTCCTAGGGCAATTCTAAATGCCTCATCTCAGAAGGTTTTCAAGCCAAATGTTCTTTTGTGCATCTATTTTGTGTATTAGTGGTCTGTTATACTGTGTGAAATCACCTATTGCTAGGCATTCAGTGTAGGTAATTCTGAAAAATGTAATTTAATTGAGACACTTAGAAGATGATATCTAGGATTTAAAGCCTAGTCCTATCTGTATAACCTTCTGAAACCTACTCCTGAAGCCCTGAGTGGCTCAATTTTCATTTGCAAATTTATATGGCTTTCTGACACCTGCTGCTCAATAACTGGTGCCATAAGCAATTCATTCTTAATTTAGGTAACTAAACTAGTGATTTCTAGATCCTTAGTTTAATGTTCTGTTTTGTCAAAACAACACTGTGCTCTTTTTTTGAAGAGCCTGAGAAATAACAATAATGTTAACATGAAAAAAAAGCCTGCTGTGTACCTGTTCTGGTATTCTGGTAGTTAAAGAAGTGAAATCTTCATGAAATGAAGTAATGAAGTTAATAATTTAATGAAATTACACAATTATACAATTCTTAATGAATTTATAAATTCAAGCGCCTTTAAATTTCTTATGTGGTCTAAAATAGATAATGCCTTAAATTAATTTCTTTATAAAAGATCTGTTCTTAAAATTCCAGTTTGTCGCTTCTTCTCTTAAATATAATATATATTTTTCTGAAATTCTTATTCGGCAGCAAATGTATTTCTTCGGTAGAGAACCAATTTTATTCTTCTTAAAGCACATGTCCTTTAAGTTTCTGTATCTGCCTGCCTTCAAATTAAAATCACTAATTTTGAAAGCTACAAATGAAAAATTTTATCAAAACAACTCAGATCTCCTAGAAGTATGAACACATGGAATTTTTTACAGTAGAAATATTTAAGGCAAGGTACATAGCCTTACTCTATGATTCAAGATAAATCAGTGTTTTTTTTAGAAATGGAGAATAAAATTCCAGTACCAGCAGCACTTAGTCCTGGTAAATAGCTGTTCTGTAAGCTCTAACACAATGTCTCAGATGCACAAATATGATGCCAGGCATGAACTTGCTGATTTCAACTCCTTTGTTTGGGCTCATGACTAGAAGTGATGTCTAAGCTATCAAGGACTTGAATTACACAGAATTTCAAGATCAATATTCGCACCTCCAACTGTGGTCAGAAATTAATAGGAAATTCATGGTACCAAAACTGGATTTTTTTTTTTTTTACTTGTCTGGTCCTCCCAAGACAGAGTGGTGTTAAATCATGTATCTGCTGGACCCTCTGAGGTCTGTCTTCATGCCAGTCTTAACAATTCACTAGTGGGAATATTGCATGTTGAGCACTTTGCACAGTAGTTTTTTAGGTGTATTCTGGCCTCCTACAACAGTGTTACAGCAACTGGTAATTTTGGTAAGAGCTTGTTTAAATGTCATCTTATTTGAGTGTCGCCTTGAGCATCATCTAGCAGGCTTGTGCAAAGTATTTGACAGTATCCTGCACAATATCCTTGTCTGTAAATTGGAGAGACATGGATTTGACGGATGGGCCATTCAGTGGGTAAGAAATTGGCTGGATAGCTGCATTCAATTGCAGTCAATGGCTCAAGGTACAAGTGGACAATAGCAACATTCATCAGGAATCAATATTAGGACTGGAGTTGTTCAACATCTTAGTCAGTGACACAGAGAGTGGGATCAAGTGAACCCTTAACAAGTTTGCTGTGACATTAAAGAGTATGGTGCAGTTGACACCCTGGAGACAAGGAATGGTACCCAGGCAACCTTGACAAGCTTGACAGGGGGGCTTGTGTGTAACTTATGAAGTTCAACAAGGCCACATGTAAGGTCCTGAACCCAGGAAGGGGCAATCCTAACCAGAATTAGAGGCTGGGCAGAGAATGGGTTAAGAGAGATGCCTTGAAGGTAAGAACTTGGGAGTGTTGGATGAGAGGGAATGAGCCAGGAATGTGAGCTTGTAGCCCAGGAAGGCGATTGTGTCCTGGGCGCCATCAAAAGCAGCATGACCAGGAAGTCCAGGGAGGTCATTCTTATCTTCTACCATTTCTTGTGGGGCCCACACGTGGAGTACTGCACCCAGCTCTGGGGCCTCCAACATAAGAAGGACTTGGATCTGTTGGATCAAGTTTAGAGGAGGATATAAAAATGGTAACAGGGTGGACCACCACTTCTGTGAAGACAGGCTGAAACAAAATTGCTCAACCTGGAGATGAGAAGACTCCTGGGACACCTTATAACTGTTTTCACTACCTAAAAGGCTCAAAAAGAGACCTGGAGAGGGACTTTTCTGTAGGATTTACAGTAATTGGATGAGGACAAATGCTTTAAATTGAAAGATGGTAGATTTAGAAACTCTTTACTCTGTAGGTGGTGAAATAGTGACACAAGCTCTGCAGAGAAATTGTGGATGCCCCATCCCTGAAATGTTCAAGGATAGGTTGGATATTCAAGAGTTTTCAATCTGATAGACACTTTAATATGCTTTGAGGTGCTTTGGAAGATTCTTCCTGGTTTTTCTGAGCTTGCTCTTTCAAATTTCATGCAAAGTCATCAGTTTAACTGATGCAAATGAAAATGTGATACTCAAATAAATGTAAAACAATTGGAGATGTCTGATGACAAATGGCATAGAGTAAGAAAGGCAAATCCGTAATATTAAGGATTTTCTCATTCAGAAAAAGCTAACATTCCATTGACAGAAGTTGCAGGTATTGCAGCAATAAAATATGAGTAACTCAGAAACTATTCACCATTTCAATGTTTCAATGAGTTCAAGTCTTTCAAAACTTATTAAATTCTCTCAGGAGAAAATCATACCCTTCTAAAAAAAAATATTACTGTTTCATAATCAAATTATATACCATAACCCACCTTTGTACCTTGTTTTGGGGGGACATTTTTCTCTAGTAACCTGAGAATTTTTTTTTTGTTTCTACAAAATTGTCTTGGATATTATCTGGATCACAAAGAGTTCAGGTTTTCCTCAATACATTTGTCTCCATAAAGGAAAAAAAAACAAAACAAGGATTCTTTATCTTACTCAAAACCACGATAGATTTCATGCAATTGGATGTACTTATTTCTGCCTATTTGACATTTTTTGTTGCGTTAAGTTTGCATTTACATTCCAATTCTGCTTATGTTGCCTAGAGCAGCTAAAGCTTTAAAACATGTTTCATCAGGCAAGAAAAGGAAAGCAAGTAATTGTTTCTAAAATATTTTCTCTTTAATTCTAGTTAAAACCTGATTTTTTTCCCTAGATCACTGGCCTAAGAAGTAGCAGTAATTGGGTTATTGCTAAGTAGTATTTGTAGGCATCAACAATAAGCTGTCTAATCCACAGTTATTCTATACCTCCAGGGCAGAAGACTGGTTTATATGAGTTGTGTGTGGTTTCATAATGACTATTGAGTAATTTCTTAAGTTCTTCATATGTGTTCAAATTATGCTATGAAACACACAAGAAATGTTTACATATATATATGTTTGTTTTTACATTTATGCTTCTATTTGTTTATAATTATATTATTTGCATTTACATTAATATTAAAACACATATTCATTTCTAGATCTGTATTTTTATACATATGCATAATGTCTGAAGTCAAAATCAAAAGCCTTGCTGTAGAAAAATTTATGCCTCAAGTAAGAAACTTTGGTCTGGTCTGTAGATACTTTAAACCAAGATAACCCACAAAAGAATGATACTTCTTCAGTATGATGCTGATTGACACTCCCTGAGCAACTGGTTCCATGTATTGAATGAATGACTTTTTTTTAGCATTCTGGTGTAATGAGAATAGCAGACTGAAGAAAATTACCTTCTGATCAGAGATCCAAACCCATTCCTATCTCCCTTTCTGTAAAACAGACAGAAGTGTTGGCTACTAAAGATAAAAATAAAATGTTTAAATGTTTTATGAAAAAATGTTTCATGAAAAAAGAGCAAGCATAGAATAGCATAGCTTTGTGTGGCTTAGGGGAATATCTAATCTAACACTTGTATCTCATCAGTGTTTAGCAGCTCTTGATAGGTTTCCACTTATTTATCTAAATTATTTTTGAGCTCACTTAACTTTTGGCACACCATCTATCCTGTAACAGCGAGTTCCAAAATTTAGTCATATGTTAAATGAAAGAATTATATTTCTTTGTTGTTTTAAGTCTATTAGCTTACAGTTTCATCTAATGGTTCTCATAATTATTTTATGCTATGTAAAAGAGTGTCTTGTTCTGGTTTTCTTCTCAAACAACTCTTAGGGGTACGTATTTGGTTGGTTTTGGGTGATTTGTCAGTGAACAGTGAACTGTTTTCGTGTAGTAGCTGGAGTACTGCAAATGTATTTTTTGGATTAACAATGCCTGGTTTAGAAGCTTTCAGTTTGTAGACAGTGAGATTTTTTTTTGTCTTTTTCTTATGTGCACAGCTTTTCATGTGTTGCCTCTTTATCACCCAGTTACTTGTGCAAGTAACTTTTGCAACCCTTCACAAATAGTGGGACTTTCATTGTTAAAACCAATCATTTTTCATCTGCCTTTTTCCTGTTCTCTATATATTTATTAATGCCCTGTTCCTTCAGGTATTTAGAAGTCTACAGATGGAGGTTCTTTTTTTTTTTTATAATCCATGCTTTTTTAAGTGTCTTTTACAGAGAACCTTGTCAAAAGTTTTTTAAAATCCAGGCACAATGTGTCAACCAGATAAAAATCACCCTCGCCTGTATATTTATATTTATATTTATATCTATTGTAAAACGTTTAAAGAGCCAGAATCTGCTTTATAAAATTTATTTTTATTCCCATCCCCATTTTATTATATTTATCTATATGTTTATGAATCCTGTTCTACCAATCCACCTGTAAAGAATCAGATGCACAATTTCTTAATTTCCTGCATCTGTCCTGTGTCTTCCCTGCCAAGTTCCTGTAAAGATCTTTTAAAAAAAGACATAAAATTTCCTAACCTTTATTCTTCTCATACAGAAGCTGACTTAAGCAATTGTGTAAGATCTATGATCAAATTACAAGGTCATATTTGAGTTATTTAGAAACCCCTGAGTGTATACCATCTTGTCTTGGCAATTTGTTACTATTCATTTATCTATTTGGTCTCAAATCACTTCTATTGACACTTTAATTTAAGATAGCTCCGCCAGTACATTTTTGCAGAGAAAAGAGACACTGTGGGAACCTTTCTAAACTACTCAGAAGTGAGTATCAATGTCAAGAACACATTTAATTTTTCTAACATGGTCTTATCTTCATTGTATTCTCCTATTACACCTCCATCACCTATCAGCTCTGCAGACTCTCTGGCAGACATTCTGCTTCTGATGGGTTGGAAAAAAAGGCTTATTATTAGTTTTAATGCCCTTCACAAGCTTGTTCTCTAAATCTTTTTTTGGTCTTAGCTTGATTCTGCATTAAAATTTTCAGAGCTCATGATGCTCAGATGTTCCTTACCTGACCATAAATTCTACTTTATTAAGACTAAGCTCTTAATTGAAAGCATTTCTTTATTTTGTCACTTACCAATACCATAAGTATGTTTATCACTTTGGACTTTAAAAAATTTATAACATATTTAATACTTTTTATCCTTTTAGCTCCTCATTTTAAGTTCTTGGGTTTTTTTCTAGTATCAGTACTTTTTGTAAAGGTCCCCTTGTTTATATATTTGGGTATGCAAATTTTTAATTTATTTTTTAATTCTTGTAAGGAGAAGAATTTGAATGTTCTTTAGTCAATGTGGCCATTAAGTAATAAAATTGCCAGTAAGTTCTTATGTTCTGTTTAGAATTACCTAAAAAAGTAACTACTCCTAGAGGCAATCATTATAGTATCTAAAATTAGTTTTTAGAACATGTCCCAAAATTGCCTTTTACCACCATTCATCGAAAGAACTGAATTCACTATTGGTAACATCTCTGCCATTATAATGTCTCATCTCCCTTGGTGTGTCCCAGCTAACACACTTATGCTATTCAGGTGATTAATAACACAAGCTTGCTTCAATATTCTTTCTATTTATGCATGAAGTATTCAAATCAGAGGGTATGTTTCTTGTTGCTACAGGAAATTTATTCATTTTGTTTGACTTTATCTGCCCCTACATCACTGAACAACCTTGGGCCTCAAGTCAGGACATGAAGAGAAGGCTGTGATCACACTGCTTGAAGTTAGTCCTCTTCACAGAAAAATGAGTATGTTTAAACTTGATCAAGGTCTCCTCTGAACCCTGTGTTCTAGTCTTAAAATATAATGTCTGATTTTCTGCATAATTTTTCAGCTCAAAGTACCTGAGCTGGAGAGAGTGATGGCTCTGCTGCCATACATCAGAATGTGTGCTGGAAGATAACACAGTGTGGGTAGACTTTTCAATTGGAAACAAAAAAGATAGCTGGTAGTTGACACAGTACATGGAGAGCATAAAAACTCTCCCATGAAGTAGGGAGCAAGGAAATCTTCAGGGTAAATGTACCTCTGTGTTTCTATAACTTCAGGTACAGCAACACTCACCTGCCAGGATCTAATTGTAACCTCATACTGCATTACCTCACATAGTATTTTTGTGTCCAACATGGGGATTTATCACCTCTTAATTCTAAACTTGATGGAAAAAATACATCTAACTAGGAGGGCCTGACTGGTTATTTTTAAGTTGTTCTGACTAAATATGATTTAATTTAATTGAGACTCTTCACAATTTCTTACCTATATCTTCTCTGTATATAGGTCCCCCAAAAATCACACCTTCTGCAAGACAGCAGTATTGTACTGTAAAGACTTAAGGTAATTTAAGTAAGTGATTTCAAACTTCTCAACTTTTTCCACATAGTTATATGAGACACCATACAATTTTTCTCAAATAAGCACAACCTGAACCAGTGTTTTAAGATGTTCGTGGATCAGGATGAAATGTGCTCTTTGCAATTGGAAAAATGGCAGTCTTTTCAATGTAGTTTTCTATATTAGCACTCCAATATATATTTTCAATATAAAGATGATCTTTGCTATGACTAAGAATGGGATTGTTTCAAGGGGAAACTTCAGCTGCTCATTAACAATTGGAGTTTCTTCCAGGAACACGAATATCTACTTCATGGACATGCAAATGCAGCTAAAAAAGGTTCTTTTAACAGGTAAAGGAAGACTGAGACCTAGAAATGCTTAAATGGTCTTGTGCCTTGTTACCTGAGAGATCAACCCTCTACCACTTTTTTTTTTCACCTTTAGAAACATCTTATTATTTGGAGTAAGAGACCAGTACCCATCCTGCTACAGCTTCCTTCCAGGGAGTAGTACAGAGTGATAAGCTCTGAGCCTGAGCCTCCTCTTCTCCAGGCTAAAAAACCCCAGCTCCTCAGCTTCTGATAAAACTTGTCCAGGAAGTCAAATAGAAAACCATTATCTTCTTTTGTGTAACAATTTCCTGTCCTTTTTTTTGTTTTTCTTTTGGTAGGTGTCATTGGATTAAGTTAGGGTAGCATAGAAGGAAAGTACATAAACTGGTAGTTTTTAAGCTTAAGAAAAAAAATTATTATATTTGGAGGCAGAATTCTCAAAGCAATTATTTGGGAAGAATGCTTTTGCTGTACAGCATCCAATGAGACTAGCAAAGATCAGGCAGCTCTGCACGTGTACTTAAATGTGTTTCCTTTGGCTCTATGAATTTTAGAGCATTTAGGCAATCAGCATGTGTGCCCTATACTTTTCTTTAGCGGAAATTTCTCTTTTTTTGATTTTTTGATTTTCAGACCTTTGTTCTATACCTGCAACATATAGTGGGTGGTATTATTACTATTACTATTACTATTATATTACTATTACTATTACTATTACTATTACTATTACTATTACTATTACTATTACTTACTATTACTATTACTATTACTATTACCATTACTATTACTATTACTATTACTATTACTACTACTATTACTATTACTGTTACAATAATAATAAATAGAACAGAAGATATACATGAGAGATATGTCTTTCATGAAATAAAAAGGCATACACACAGAAAAAGGATCCATTCTTATATTAGTTACACCGGGAAGAGGAAAAATACTTTTGCTTACATTAAGGCAACTAATACTGCATTGATGTACTAAAGAGGCAATATTGGAGTCTATAGAAAAACTGGCAGGAAAGCCTTGTACTGCTTCACTCACATCTTACTTCTGCACATCTCCTCATTTACTGACTGTGCAACAAAGACATTTCACTCCTAAAAATGTGAAAGTGTTTCTACATGACTTATCATTAGCAGATTATATTGTCACCTTCCTCTTACTAAAACTGTATGATTGAGAACAGAGAGGAATCTTTCTGTACTCTTTTATATAGCTGGTGAAAGATTGTGCTGAAAACCTATTGCTTTAGACCTAAATAACTCAAAATAAAATTAATGACTAAAGAAAATAAAACTGGGGGAGTAAACTGAAAAT
This sequence comes from Ammospiza nelsoni, assembly GCF_027579445.1. NCBI lineage: Eukaryota > Metazoa > Chordata > Aves > Passeriformes > Passerellidae > Ammospiza > Ammospiza nelsoni. Next base: position 62,540,014 of record NC_080634.1, read on the forward strand.
GCAGACTTCTTGAATTTCACACACTAAATAGTAAAACAAAATGTTGTGCAAAATTGTATTAGGAGGTGTCTTGTTAATAACTTAATAGTTGGAGTATATTATAAGACAATATTAAACCAGAAACATAGTTTTTCTCCAAAAGTATTTATTTTCTTTGTTTCTTTTTATGAACTTACTCAGGACCAATTCTTGATTATTGTCAGTTCTGGCTAATACATGTTTAGAATTTTAGTATTTGTGTCTGACAGGTTTTTCTTGTTAATATATTTGCTTGCTGTTGTATTCCTCAAATGGCCAGTACTTCAATAAAATTTGATGGAGAGGAAGAAGCACCAGAAGGAATATAGTGCAGCTTATAGGTTCCTTTCAAAAATAGAGTTTGGAATATGTTAGTGTGAATATTTATCATCTGTGAGCCCCCAGGACAGCCTACGTAAATATGAAGTCTTTTTCTCATTCACCTGACAAAAGAACCCTGTGGTTCACATAAAGATTATCCCAGCCATGCAAGACAACAACAGTGAAAAGGAAGTAGTAGAAACAGCTGACAAAAACTGCACTCAGTACTCTGTCTAAAACTTGATCAGCATCAAACAGTTAATTATTAAATCTCTTTCTTGTTGTATATATTTTGTTCTACTTTACAATATTCATGAGTTTGTAATATTATCAGACAGTTCATTCACATTTAGTTAATCATGGGTCTGGCCTTGCTTTGTGCTGGCAATGTTGATCAAATACATATTTTTTTCTCAGATTTTTCTTAATCACATAAAACAAGTTAAAATTTACATAACTAGAGATTAAAATTGGCCATCCCATTTCTAGCAACATCACTTATATACTACAAACTCAGCAGATCAGAAATACAAGGGTATTCTGCACTAGAAGAGTCTCAGAAGGATAGGAATGATTGTGAAACAAAGTTCACCCCAATCTGGCTGCATTCCAGGATATTCTTCATTGTGAAGTGCATTGTTTCCCAAAAAATTTTTAGAAAGTCCTGTGAGTTTTGGATTCAACCCAAACTTTGAATGTAAGATTCTTGTGTGGGGAAATGAACCATTGTGACTGACCTAGCTCAGGCAAAATCATAATTCCTTCTTATGACATTGCCGACAATTCAAAGAGTGGGCAAAGCTTTTGCAGAGATTTTTCCTGTCTGTTTTCTGGGGTTTTTTTGTTTGTTTGTTCAGTTTTTGTTGTAGTTAATTTTTTTTAAGGTTTGTGACAGATATTATTTATATAAAGGATTTATAGACGCTCAAGGAAATGTAACTTGATTTTTTTAAATTTTCTGGGTTGGGCAGGTTTTTTGTGGTTTAGTGTTATTGTTATTATTATTATTAATACTGTTATTTTATTATCATGTTTATTTTTTTTCCAAGCACACAGTGAAAACATTAATAGAATTAGACTCATGATCCAAAGTGGACCTCTGTTGGTGACCCTTGATACCTTCTCCGTAACATAACACTGAATCATTAATAATTGCTCTGTGAGTTTCTTTTCTCCCTTTTTTTTCCCCTTCTTTTTCCTTATTTTTTTTTAATTTTTTAAAAGTTTTTCTCTTCAGCATTTTACTTATATAGCAGTGATTGCATTTAATCAACATTTCTGTAGTTTCCTTATGAGAATGTCATGTGGAACTGTATCAAATTCTTTATTAAAATCAAGACGTATGTTCCCAGCATTTCCTTTATCCACTAAGCTTGTTATCCTATCAGGGGAAGAAATGAGGTTAGTTCAGCATGATTTGCTTTTGATTAGTCCGTGTTGCCTAATAGTTACAAGTTATTTTCCTCCAGGTGCTTACAAATTATCTACTTTATTAATTGTTCTAGCAGTTTATCAGCTATTGAGGATTTACTTATCAGTTGGTAAAGTTTCATCAAATAGCATGAAGAAGCTGCCTGTCTTGCACATATTGTAAATAGGGATTTATAGAAATGCTTTGTTGCCTAATTCTGTATCTAGATGAAGAGAGTTTTCTTTATTTTCAAAGTTAGAGATGATTTTAGACTAAAAGGATATTTTTTACCGATATGTAATAATGCAATAAAATAACATATGTCACAGAAAAGAATAAGCTAAATCTTACTGTAATACCTTGACTGTATCCCACACCATCTGTATGAGACCTGTCTGCATGCCATCTTCTATGTCATCGCCCTGTCCTGTTGCTGAAGTTTTCTGTGACAACCGAGTTATGACCCACAGTAATTGCTATCAGACATGAGAGTATCCATCAGGGAAATCACTGATGTTTAAGGCCATTTGTAGACACCAACTTCAGACTGTGCCCTACAATGCTCTACATCAATTACAACGGGACCCAGCCTAACCTAGTCAGATGTGAACATTTACTTCTGTTCTCCTTCTGCATTTCTAGTCCCTCCACTCAAAAATTGAATGAACTTTCAAATAGGGAGATTTCTTCTGTGCAACTCTGGCATCAGACAGAGTTAGCATTGAATCTGTGCTTTTCTCCTTCACTAATTCCAGAATATTGGGAACCCAGGTGTGTAATGCATGCACCCCTTTTTGTCAGTCAGATGGAATGTTGTGGTTTCTATCAGTAATCAAAAATTCATTATTAAAGGGAATTGGGATTATTTCTTTAATTCCACTGTTATCAACTGCTTGATGAGATCTCTAGGTCCTGATTTAAGTAAGATTTAATTAGCACAGTTGCAGAGAGGTAAAACATATCTGAATGAAAGTAAATTAAATTGCATCTGTTCAAGCTACCAGTGATTTTGTCTTTGTCTCGATTTTCCTAGTATAATTAGTCAAAGCTGATTTTAACCATAAGAATAACAAGGAGTTCTTTTAGTAAAATAGAGTGAGTGATGTTTTAACTCCTCCTAATATTTAACAAGATTTGACAAACAAAATCTTGTTCTGTCTTTATCAAAATACTCTCATGTGAAAACTACTGAAAAACAGGTAAGTGTTAAATAGAGAGATATTCAATCTATTGGCCTAAAATACATTAGGAAGAAATATGAAAAGAGAAGTATGGCACTGTGCCCATTAGAAAACCAAGGCATTGATTTTGTGTAGTAAGAAGAGCTGTGACATTTAGGAAGCAAGGCCTGACAAGGTGAAGAAAAATCAAGGGCTTAAGGATGAAATATTCTCAGAAAAGCATATTTGTTTCCATTTTTTCAGGCAAAGCCAATACACACTTTTATTTTCACTTTTCCTTTTTTTTCCTCCTGCCCTAAAACAACCTGAGAAAAGCAATGAAAAGAAACACATCTGTTAGCTCAGCTTTGCCTTAAACATGACCAGGCTTTCTTATTTCTCATATGGTTAGAGAAATATTGTTCATGTGGTGATGCCCTTGCTAAGGAATTCTACTTATTGAGGGCATGCTCTAGTCCATGTACAGTACACAGTAATATTTGAAAATGTGTCTATAATACTTTGTTGAGCAAGTAAAAATGCATACTTTACAAAAATGCAAACACTTCCTAGGAAACACGAAAGACCACACTAATCTCCACCTTTCAAGCAATAAATTTTCTGAAGAATTGACCTTCTCACTGGTCTGATCACAAAGTCAAGGTGACAGAAACACAGAATCACAGAATAAGCTGTGAAGGAAGTGACCCACAACAATTATCGAGTCCAGCTCCCGGCCCTGCACAGCACCATCCCCGAATCACACCATGTGCCTGAGAGCATTGTCCAAATGCTACTTAAACTCTGTCAGACTTGGTGCTGTGACCACTTCCCTGGGGAGCCTGTTCCACTGCCCAACTATCCTCTGTCTGAAGAACCTTTTTCTAATATCCAACCTAAATATTCCCTGACTCAGCTTCAGGCCATTCCCTGAGGTCCTGTCACTGTCACCAAAGAGGAGAGATCAGTGCCTGCCCCTCCCTTTCCCCTCGCAAGAAAGTTGTGGACTTCAGTGAGGTCTCCCCTCTGTCTCTTCTTCTCTAGGCTGAACAAACTGATTGATCTCAGCCTTTCCTCATACAGCTTTCCCTCAAAGCCCTTCACCATCCTCATTGCACTACTTTGGATGCTCTCTAATAGCTTAATATCTCTTCTTGTACTGTGGCACCCAAAACTGCCCCCAGCCCTCAGGGTGGGGCCGCCCCAGCTCAGAGCAGAGCAGGACAATCCCCTCCCTTGCCCCCTGGCCATGCTGTGCCTGATGCCCCCAGGACAGGGCTGGCCCTCCTGGCTGCCAGGGCTCTGCTGGCTCGTGCTCAACTTGCCATGGACCAGGACCTCTAAGTCTCTTCCTGCAGCACTGCTCTATATTCCCCAGTCTGCCCATCAATCCAGGACTGCCCCATCAATAAGGCCCCAAGTGCAGGATCTGACACTTTCCGCTGTTGAACTTCATATGGTTGGTGATTCCCCAGCTCTCTGATTTCTGGAATCTCTCTGCCAGGCCTCTCTGCCTTCAAAGGACTCAGAACCCTCCCTGTTCTGTATCATCTGTGAACCTGCTTAGTATTCCTTCGAGTCCTAAGTCTGGGTAATTTAGGAAGATGTTGAGGAGCACATGGCCTAAGATGGGGCCCTGCAAAACTACACTTAGCCCAGATTGAACAGCAAACTAAAAACAAAGGGGAAAAAAAAAAAAAAGACAAAATCTTTCTTTTCTTTCTCAGGCATATTAACAAGTATGGTATCCTTTTATTTTCAAGTGACAGCTTTCTGTGGCAAACTCTGGCCTATGCAGTTCTATTCAGTCCTGTGCTATAATTTTAATTTTTAGTTGCTGTAAACAATGTTGGAATCTTTGGATCTATTCTGTATGTATACATACTCACACAGATATAATACACACATATATATAGATATATGTACTTGTATATGTACTCATGGACACACATGAAAAATGCATGTCCACTACTCATCTAGATTTATAGAAAAAAATATCCCTGTAAATTGTATTTGCTATTATTATAAAAGATGTTTAGAAGGAGACCTATGTTCGTGTGTTGGCAGCCAGTTTCAACCTGCTCTAAATTCACAGTTTACCTAGGATGTGTTTCATGAACTTCTCATGTATCTCTGAAGCAACTATGCCCCTGGTTTTGTGGAGAAATGATTTGTGGATTTCCTTTTTATTTGTAATTTTTAGTACTTAAGGACCATTCAGGACTGTTAGATCTAGCAGTGTGAAAAGATAGAAAAATACAAGTGGTAAAAACAAAGCTTTGAATGCCAACCTAGCATGAAAATTTTACCTCAATAATTTTCATGCTAAGAGGTGAAAGTAAGCTCTTCCAAGGCTTGTCTTCCACCTTGTTTTACCTTCTCCCTTTTGATTTTCTCCTGAGGGTAAAAGAGAGGGAGGAAAAGGTCATGCCAGCTCTGTGTATATTCCAAACCTATCTGCTTTTGACGTGCATCAAAGACCAGACAAAGATCCAGACACAAAGCCATCATAAAGTTACCTTCACTTTACATCAGTTTCTTTACCAAAACAAGCTCCATGCAAGAGGTGAGTTTGGCTTGATGAACAGCTCCTTCTCTTTTATTTTTTGGCCTAGCATCCAGCTTCTATTTGCTGATAAGCATTGACACTGTCATTTACTTCTCAAGATGAGAGGACTTGAAATCTGCTCTTTAAGAGACCTAACTCTTCTCTCTGATACAACACAGCTGGTCGCTTCCATTGCCGCAGAGTATGAAATGCTACCAAGTGAAAATTAAGGTACTGGCAGAGAATGGCTGTGACAATTAACACTGCAGTTCTCCAAGGGTGGAATGACTGAAAGTTTGGCAAGATTGCCTCCTCAAAAAAAAAAGAAAGAGAAATTTTTATAGCAAGAAATATATTAAGGAAGAAGAAATAAATCTGAAAAAATGGAAAAGAATAATAATCTAATATACAGGACCTAAGAATGATTTAAATTTTATCTAGATTAAGCAACCTTTCACTCCTTATTAGCTACTTGGGATCTATCACAAGACTTGTGATCTTTTTTTCAGTCTCATGAGTAGTCTCACATCCTCAGCCAATTTACAACTTCTTCTCATGTTGATAGATGTCTAGATACTTAAAGTCAGCAACGCATAAAATTTGCCTATAGATATCGATGCATCATAAATCCTTTAATGTGTACATTTCTCTGTAACCATTCTGAGGCTATAAAAAAGAAGATATATTAGCATATCTCTATGCAGAGAAAAAAAAATTACTGGGATGAAGAGTTGTTTGCTGCTGGATACAAAAGAGACAAAATAGTCTTTTCTCCATTCTAGAAACATTGCAATGTTCTGGAATGAAGAGTGCACACATTTTATTCAGACAGAAATTTCATTTACTTCTATGTGTTTTAATGATTGCACAGTAAAATGTATAAACTTAAATTACTGCCATGTCAGTCTCTAAAAGGGGAAGTTTAATCTGGCAAAATATAGATGCGTACAGTGGGATCACCTCCTGAAGCCTTTTCAATCAATGCACAGGACTGGAATATTTTCATCAAAAAATAGAATAATAAAGCAACACAAGTTGGAAAGGATACTGCAAGGTCATCTGGTCCAGCCTTTGAGATGTGACTTCTTTCATCTTTAAACCAGATGACTAAAGTAAGTCAGATAAATTACATCTTAAAAAGGCCTGTTTTTCTCCACAGCAGTACTGGATGCCAGCATAGCTGGTATCTACACCCTTTAAGACCATAATAGCTTTAAAAATGCCAAAAGAAGATTTTAGCTGCAGAAATTCATATCCTATTACCATAAATGTCTGTAATTAATGCCTATTCCAACTTAACTGAAAGTTCAGTTTGCTATTTTTCAAGTTTTTAAATGTTTATTAAAAAACCTTTTTTAAGGCAACAGTGGGTATCTGTGTTAGAAGTTCTCAAAACAGGAAGTCCCTGTGGAAATTTTTAAGCATTAAAAGTTCATTTCCCCTGTGAAAAGCCTATTTGAGTATTTTAATGTTATAATCAGTTTTCCCAATAGAAAATGAAGCTTTAAGCCTTGCTGAAACATTAATTGGGGCTTTCTACTCTGTGAAGTCCAAAATTTAGATTAAGAGTTTGATTCTCCATGGCCTCATACATTAAACCTTACAGCTCCAGTGGAGTACCTTTATACATTTCAGGTATCACAGTTATGTTCCAAGTATTCTTTAGAGCCACTGCTCACTGCCAAAAAAAAAAAAAACAAACAAAAATAACCAGGTGTTTACATCTCTCAGACCCAAGATATTTGTTTACTTTTGCTCAGGTCAGTATAAAGTATTGCAGAAGACAAATGTACAATTTCGTGGGAGCTTTGAATTTTGTTAAAAAACTGTAAAAGATACAGAGTGGAAAACAATGAGATCCAAAGACAATAAGTTTCAATCTGGCTTCACTTATATCTTTGATCTCAGCAGAAATATTCTTTCTCTGCATAAGTGCTACTGAGAGGAAAGTCACATATTTTAATACCAACTTGAAAAGTAGCAAATCTGTGAAGGTGTTGACTACTGCAGATGCACAGACAGCCTTCTAATTATGCCAGATTAGCTAAAGAATTGTGCTAGGAAAATGTAAAATATGATTTCATTAGTCATCCCATTCTCACACCTGCTCTGCACTAGAATCTGGTAGAATTGTAGGAGGAAGTGTGAGTGTGTCAGTTTTCTACCTGTAGTTCATTTTCTATGGTGCTCCTAGATGAGCTTCTAAGAAATATAAATGGCTGGAAAGACCAGTTCTGCATATTCTCTCCAGGAATAAAATATACTTCTGAAAAAATTATGTGATCCAGAAAACTCAAAAGTTTTTAATTTCCTGACATATAATGGGGTTCAGCAGGGCCATGTTCAACAAGGAAGTCATAGTGCTGTGTGCACATTTACACTTTATGTTGTGTGCTCTCCCCTGAATCCAAATCTAATCATCCACAATGACTGATAATGATATATCCTCAGTCTCTATTTTGACACTTTCCACTGTGTCTATTGCAGAAGCAAAATTAGGCGTAGAAGGAATGCCATGTAGCACATGCTGTGTCCCTAGGAGATGTGCCTTCAGCTGCAGTGCCCAAAGGGTCTCCACACAGCAATCCTGAGACTACAAGGGATGTGCTGCACTTGGCTGAGGAGTTCACGTGTTCACAGCGCACCACCACTAACAAGCGTGATTCAATGCACAAACCTAGCATGATGATGGATAAAACTTGCACATGGATGTGGATTCCCTATTTATTCTGAATTATTTATGCCCTATAGGACTACTTATGCACTAGGACTACTGTAACTAGTTAAGGGTTTTAGGTAGAAGTAAGAAAAGTTAAGCTTAGCATCTAGATGAATCATTACTTGTCTGCTGCACTATCTAGGTTTTAAAACACTGAATAAGAGACTAATATTGCCTTCAGAATAATTTTTTTTACATTGCCCATCCAGAACGACAAGCTAGCAGCGTGAAAGGGGAGACGATTGTTGATTGCCACTAGGGCAAGTAGCACTTTTTTTTAAACACTTCACATCTAAGTAATTAATCTTCCTGACCCTTAGATGTGAAGCTCCTCATGAAGACTGAGTAAAACCAGAGGGGGAGTAAGCAACTCATCGGTAAAATGAGATGAATCCCTTAAAAAAAAGCCTTTGCATTGCTTTCCATAATAGAAAGCCTTGCAAACTACTTAGTTCCCATTTCTATCATTGTAATAAACAGGAGAATTCATTAGCTTTGGAAAGCATACCTTTATCTCAGCTCTCTTTGAAAGAATAGAGCAATTTTTTTTCATGTCTGTTGTTTCCTAGTGGGAAAATAATTTATTATGGAAAGTTTTGAAATTGACTTATTTCCATGAGACTGGTGATGAATATAGATGTCTATATGCCTAATGGCTAACTGTGCATATATGAATTTGATTCTTCACTCCCTTGCATCAAATTCTATGAATAAGATTTTTTGAAGTAAAGAGCATTGTGATAATATAAAATTGACAGGGCAGAGAATCATAATCTTACACACTCTACTAAAGAACTATAATATGTTACAATTATGATTTATGAGCTTTTTCTACCTACTTTTGTACTGGTTTAAGTGGCAAAAGTGAGTGAAGGGCAAAGCAGAACTAGGACGTGGTCTAGTGAGCAGCTGTCCTGTGTTCATCTCTTTTTTGCTGACCTGAAACAGGAAAAAATATTAGGTTGTTTCAGGGATCTTTCTTGTTTGGAATAATGCCATGAAGGAACGTCTAAATCCTCTCCTATTTGCAAGCTGAGTAATTTAAAATATCAGTGCACTAAATTAATCTTTCTGATCCAGACCGCTGTCTTTCCTTCAACCAGCCTTTCTTTTTGTTGAACTTTATCTCAGTTTCTCTCTCACACCTGCTGCCAGATCAATCTCAAATCACAAACACTTCAGCAGAATGCCAATAGACTTCTTTTAGTGGAATTAAAGAGTTAGATATCTTTTTTTAAGACATGTAAATGTTTTTTTTTCTGCAGCATTGTAAAGTATTAATTAAGTAAGACTGCAAAATTTTTGTTTCTATCTTTAAAGATATTTTTTATGATGTTGCATTATATTTCTAGCTTTAAATGAATAACTAAGTTACCTCACTGTGATGACCCATTCATTCTGCCACAGCCTTTGACACTTGCCATGGTTATTACTCAAGAAGTCACATTTCAAATGTCTGTTCAAACTCCTCAGTAAAGGCATTTCTTCTATTAATTCATTGTGGTGCTTTCCAGACAAAAAGGCAGAAAATATTCCAAACAAAAAGCTGTGGCACACAAGTATATTGATAAATAATCTGTTGATAGAATTGCTGTGAGATCTCAAATTCCTTTATGGGATAGATACATGAATATTCATTAAGGGTGATTTTCTCACACTTCACTTTGACATTTTCTTGCCTGAAAAATAGTCATCTCACCCAAGTGGGATGACTCAGTGTGCCATGGATTTAGAGACAATCTGTCTTTTCATATAAACACCCAAAGGAATAAAAATGGACTGGCTGGATAAATTGTTTGGACTTGAGGGAGAAAGGTTTGACACACCCACCAGTTTCTAGGAGAGGCAGAAATTATGATATTACTTTGAAAAATCTTACCCTTTATAGTTAGCATTTTTCAGTTTTAAAATAACTATTGTTTAAAAGAGGTACCAAAGTAAGGCACCAGTGTGAAAGTGATGATGATGTATCCCACAGGGAGATGACAAGAAATGAAAAGTAAGAACACTTTATCAGTACTCTGGATCAGCTAGGTGCAGCCAATGTACTGACATGTATTACCAAAAGGTAGTGGTGACATTGTCATCATGGTCATTACTGTGGCCTTAGATATTCAACTACTTGTATAAAAGGTAGAATATACTTATAAATATAACTGTTTCCTTGTGTATAGGTAAACTATGACGTAGTGTATTTGCTCAGGAAATATAAATAGAAATGTGTTTGGATACTAAGATCCAGCTCTCAAAATAGCATTATTAAGACAGCGGATTAGTGACTTCACCATTAGATGCAGCATAACCAAAACAACCCACACAAAGAATCCCCCTTGCCAAGTAAGACAGGAATTTTAACAGATGGAGTACAATGTGTAGGAACTTCTACATAACCACTTAGATACAGTACCAAAACTTGAAGACTTGAAGGCTTGAAAATGGGTTACAGAAGAAGCTGTGATACAGTTTGTGATGGCTTAGGTTGTGTTCTAGGCTCTTTCAACACCCAACTGCAGAGAGAGAGAGAGAGGAATAAGGGTACCTCTTCCCTGTAGCTAACAGTTTTAAGAATGTATTGCAGGAAGAGGGAATGCCAGAGTTCAGCAGTCACCAATTGCTGAGAATAACAATAGGATCAATGAAGGGGGACAGAAATGAAGAACATAGTAATTGTGACTTCTTCATTAGGAAACCTTGACAGAGGTACTAAGATTTAAAGAGCATTGCTGTATTGCACACTGCTCAGTACACTGAAAAGCCACTGTGTAGCAGAAAATCTATGGGATAGATTATGAGAACTTATAAAAACCTGGTGGAAGCAGTCTTAAAGGGTAAAGCACCCACACCTGAGGTTGAAGAGCACACCAAGTTTGGCAGGAGTGTCGATCTGCTGGAGAGTAGGAAGACTCCCCAAAGGGATCTGGACAGGCTGGGTTAATAGACTGAGGCCAATTCTAAGAGATACAACAAGGCCAAGTGCTGGGTCCTTTACTTGGGTCACAACAATCCCCTGCAGTGCTATAGGTTGGGGAAAGATTTCTGACTGCAGTGCCAGCGGCTGGAAAGATTTTCAGTGAAAAAGAACCTGAGGGTGCTGGTCAACAGCAACTGAATGTCATCCAGTGTGTGCCCAGGTGGCCAAAAAGGCCAGTGACATCCTGGCCTGTATCAGAAACAGCATGGCCAGCAGGACCAGAGCAGTGTTTGTCCCTCTGTACTCAGCACTGGTGAGGTCACCCTTCAAGTCCTGTGCTGGTTTGACTCCCTCAATTCAAAAACAACACTGAGGAGTGAGTCCAGAAAAGACATCTGGTGAAGGGTCTGGAGCACAAATCTGATGAAGACATACTGAGGGATCTGGGGCTGTTTACTCTGGAGAAGAGGAGGCTCAGCCTCAGAGTTTATCGCTCTCTACAAATACCTGGCAGGATGCTGCAGTGGGATGGGTATTGGTCTCTTCCAAATAATAAGGGCTAGAATAAGAGGATATGTCCTCAAGTTGTGCCGAAGAAGATTGAGATTGGATATTAGGAAAAATTTCTTCATGGGAAGGGTTGTTAAGTATTAAAACAAGTTACTCAGGGAAATAGTTGAATCACCATCCCTGGAGGTATTTAAAGGATGTGTAGATGTAGCACTTAGAGAAATGTTTTTTTAGTGGTTGACCTGGCAGTGTTAGAATTTTAGTTGGACTCGATGGTCTTAAAAAGTCCTTTCCAATATAAATGATTCTACATTTCTATTATTTACCTTTTAAACAAGAAATGCATTGACATCATATTTTAGGAATATTTAGGTGATAGCACAGGACAACATATCTCTATTCCAGTGGTTTCTAAGACATAAGAATATATGATAATTTAGTTTAGTTGTCAGCCTAAGAATAGATTTTTTTTTTTTTCACAAAACAATAGAGGACCTAAAGTGTATGAAGAAAAAGTCCTTTTTAAAAATCACAGCTGCATTTAAAGTAGGGCAGCAATTCTATAACATAATAGAGCTCTTGTATAATGTACTTTGTCTGCAAGATCAATTCCTTCAAGAAACTGTAGTCATAGCAGCCAAAGTCTGTTTCCAGATATCTACCTGCTCTTCTCACTGAATTAGGTGTGAAAAATAATGTGCATTTTTGAAGGCTGTCATGACACAAATAAATCAATCTTTACAATATATTTTTTGTGATGAGTCAATATGGACTGAACATTCTATATAAGCATATGAATAAACAGTATTGAGTCTTTCAGGTTACTTAGTGTTAGTTTTGAAAATTCTTTAAAGTCATTCCTAAATCTGCAAGTTGAAATCAGAAATACTGATGGCCAGCAAAAGATCAGGGAAAAGACCTTAAGAATAAACTGTCTCTAATATAGCAGAGGATAACATATTCTGAAAGGTAATATTTTCCCTATAAATACCTTTAAAGATGCGCTTCCAGAACAGGGTAGAGCTATCCACTGAGGGACAGGCTAATTTTATGCCAAACATCTTTGACCTATCTAATTCACACATTTGCAACAGCATAGAAAAAGAAGCTAGGAAAACTACTTTAGCCCCTGCTCCTGGAACATTTTGATGAAACACAGATGAAAGAGGTATACCCTGAAACATGGGGAGTATAAGACATTATTGTACTATTGACTACAGGCTTACGAAGTAGGAAATGGGAACAAAAACAAATTGTGATGAATAAGTAGAAATGTGTGGGATTTGGTCTATTACACAGAGAATATTGTGGAGAAAAATAGGATTGAAAAAGAGATTTAGTAAATTCAGTGTCTTTTTGAATTAATATCACTGGTCCCTGGGTTGGCCTTGGGTACTTGTAGTATTTGAATACAGAGTAGCATTATTATTCACTGTTCAAAAGGAAACATTGTGTTTTCTACCTTTCTGGCCCTGAATTTCACATTATTTGTCTTAGGTGGTTTTGTATTGTTCTTTTAGCTCCTTGGCTTAGATGCCCTTGCTATCTGTATACTTTACTCAACATTAGATTTTTCTGAGAAACAGATATCTCCTGTTATGGTGGCACCAGATGCCCACTTCAGAATACAGCTAAGTTCTTGAATTCTAAATCAGAAATTTGAGTATCAAATTCTGGTTTACTCCTTCATTTGAATAAAAATAATAAAAACAAACAAACAAACAAACAAAACTAATCACACTGAACAAACCCCCACAATTAACAAGAAAAAAATCTTTCAATTCCTTTATCATCTGTTTGAATGTTTCAGGGCTTTAGTGACAGCCACTTCTTCTCTTCCTCATCTCTTCCCATTGACAGTTCTATTAAGAGATTGAATTCTTACATTTACTGCTTCCAGGCATGGACATGGATTCTTGTCTGGAAAGTCAACAATTTTATTAGCATGGGTCCCTTTGTCCGGTTTTGGTTTTTACATATTCTGGGTCAGGGAGGACCTCACCAGTTTGACTACTTGTCACCAGGCTTCATCTACCAACTGCTGTGCAACAAAATGAAAATCATCCATGCTTGTAAAAATAAATGTTTCCTTTTTAAGACATGTTGTGTACTGTATTCATCTTCGGCAGTCTAGCCAATACCATGAGCTGTTTTAGAGTTCCCATGAGCTGGAGACTAGGATATTTAAGTGTCAATGTACAAACAGTTCAATCCAAGAGCCTTTATGAAACATAATTGCCCTAATAAATTGATACAGACATTTCTGTATGATCAAATTCTGATTCTTGCAGCCCTTTTCAAAAATTAGCCTCTGTGCTTGCTGGGAAATAAGTTTATAAATGCTTCTAGAGACAAGCAATCTCTTACCACTTTTTAAAAAAACATTTCTGACCATCTGTTTGACTGGTAGGATTTTTTGTCTTTTGTTTCTCTTATAATTGAAGATTATTTTTTTTCTTCCTTTTAGTCTTTCATTTTCCTCCCAGACCCTAAGCTTGAGATCAGAAATTTTTAAGTTAATCGACTGGAACATATGCATCTACTGTGGATGACCTTATGACAGAATGTGTTCCAGTTCCTCTGTGCTGAAGTACAAACAGAAAAAAATCCCACATCAGCAGAAATGGTGAAGCTAAAAAAAAATGAATTCAGGAAAATGGCTGTGTGCTCTTGAACTGAAAAAAATAATGTAACTCTTTAGTTCAACAACTGATATATGCATTGTATGGATGAATTTGAATTCTCATTGCTCAACTCTGCTTTGTAGTTCAGAAACATCCTCGAAGAAAAATCAAAAGCAAAAAAAAAGAAATCCAACTTAAAACATAAAACTGAAAAAAAGTATCTTTTTTTTCTTTTTGAACAAGTCAAGGTTATAAGAGTTGTGTTTGTGCAGGCAAACAGCATAATTTCTTTTCAGTAAAGAATGTTGAGGGATGTGAGCAAAAAAGAACAAAAAATTACAGTAATATAGAAAATCACAAGCTTTCTTTCCAAGAGATCTTTTTTACTTTATGCAGTAAACATGGAACAGTTTCAAAAATTGTGTTTTTTAAAATCTGCATTTTTCTGCTTTAAACTGATGTAAGGAATCTAAAAAGTAGGATGTCTTTAAAGTTTCACCTGCAGTGTGAGCAGTTTCATCTTTTCTATTCTGCAGTAAGAGAACAGGATAATTATGTTTCTTTACCTTGTAATTCTTTGACATAATTAAGAACCATTCTATTAACCCACTTTTGGGGAGGTCAGCTGTTCCTCAAAATGAAAGGTAAGAAAAATGAAATTAACATATGAGTAATAGGTATACAATGAGTAATGCATACTTTTGTGTCTTCCCTTGAAGCATTGTGGTAAAAGGTTTCTAACAATTAGTGGTAGATTAACCATGCTGAAAGTTAGAACATTTTTCAGTTGGAAAATCCAAATAACCATACAAAGAATTAATTATCTCCCCATCCCAGTCTAGACAGGGCAATCTGTTTGATTAGGTATTCCTTCAAAGGCTAAGCATGTTCCATGAAGAAGATAGCCACTGTGATGCAATAAATTTGAAAAAATAAATTTAAAAAAAATTTAAAAATTAAAAGAAGAAGTTAAACATAAAAAGGTTTCTACATTTTATCCTAAAAATACTGAAGAAAATATCATTAATTCGGCATCAGGGAACTCAATAGTTAAAAAAAAAAAAACTATTTAAGAAAAAAGAAACTGAAACAATGAGCAATTGTAAGTAACCAAATAGAAGTGTTCATCCCCTGTTCTTTCAAACTAATTCACAATGTCCCTGAAGTTACCAAGTTTGCCATTGACTTCATGGGGATAGGACAAGATCCTTTCTCAGTTAACATATATGCTCCCGAAGTTCTACAGGATCAACAACTAGAAGCTCACTGTCACACTCCTGTACCAAGTTCAACTGTAGAGCTGACCAAAACATTTCTTGTCTCATCAAAACTTGCCACATTGCTATCCCCAGTGAGCATGAGTTCTCTACAGTGAGTACTTGCTTGACTCTTCTTCTTGGAAGGGAAATGTTCTTTTGCATTTTACATCCACAGGTTTAAGCCTTAGGCATATGAAAGAGAGTGCCCTGTAACAGCACAAAAAGCAGTCCTTTGCATCCTAGTTGTGGGTCTGTGTTTTAGTAGTCCTTCATTCCACTGCACGTGACAGGCCAGGATGAAAGCTCTGCTAGTTAGGCAATTAACAAACTGGTCAAGGAGCTCATCATTGATGTGAAAATAAAAAGTATTTAATTTGTATATTACTTTAATCAATAATGTAAGCCTTGCCATTCAAATGGGATTAAAGGCTATAGAGAACTTTAGTGACTGTGTTTTAGTTTGCATAGAACTTAACGCTGATAACAATCAAAATCCTGTGAAAAACTAACTCTGTCATAATCATCTTTGAACAACAATTTATGCAAGTAACAGTTTCCAAAACATCTGAAAATCCACATTATTACTACACTTCCCGTAATGCCCTGGAGGACTAAAAAGAACTACATTTTATCTGGTGTTTTACTATAAACTTGTCTGATTTATGTAGGATTTAGAGAAAACATCTCAAATAGGTCTGAATAGGAAAAATCACTTTTCCCTCAACATTTAAAATCCTTTTTGTGACAATAGACAGTTTTGAAAAGAGACTAGTATGCAGAACAAAAATAAACTAAATTATCACTAATTGTATTTAAGAAATAATATAAAGTATCCATTGTCTTTCCTTTGAGTAATGAAATTTAGTGAGATGCCCAATTAAAAAAAAAAAAAGCAATCAGGATTGGGGACTGATTTAAGTTATCTCGATTTTAGGAACTCAGTCCAGAGACTATAACTGTCCTGCAAAATACATTATTAGATATCTAGTTTGGGTATATGGCCAGGCCTTTGACATGATTTTAAGATACAGCCAGATCACATTCTGTGCTTCTGTTTCCAGGAAAAGGAAACCTGTGGACTGAAAGAGAGAAGACAGCTGCACAATTCTCTGAAGTGTTACTGCAGGATACACAGTGCAGTACCTCTGTATAATGTAGTCAGGAGTTAACTCCTCTGGTGCAATGGCAATATTAAGTCATCTTTAGAACATAAAGATTTTTACTGCATCTGATTCATAATTTTTATTTATGACTTATGCCAAAAAATGATAAAAAGCCAACATCTTTCTTTTTTTCGGTGAGAGAACATAACCCAAACTGCCAGTTGTCCCATGGAGATTTTAAAAATAGGCTGCTAGATGAAGAAGGAAAATTGACATAATTTTGTTTAGGTATCCCACATAATAGAAAAATGAATATTTATAGTGAACTGAGGAAGTCTAATTTCAGTCACAGTTTAAATAAGAGAAAAATCTTCCCCTCAAAATTCATCCCAACGTAAAAAAAAATAAAAATACTTGAGCAAAAAATATTTTCCTTTAAAAAAACTCTCAAATTAACAGGACATTCTCCTTAGAATGAAAATATTTTATTTACTATTTTTATTGCTTATTGCATATATAAGCAGCTTTCTTTCTCTAGTTTTCTAATGCATAAGTTGCCTTAACTTTTGTACATGTTCATGACTTTTTTAATTTTTTCACCCAGATATTGGCACTGTCTCAGAATCACGAGAAAGAAGTAAAACAAAATTTTAAAAAAATGAAACAAAATAAAATAATGAAAATAAAAACAGACATATGAAGATGCAAGGCCAGCAAACACAAAAGCATAGCTTTCTGACTTTCTAACTTTAAAGACGTGAAAAAGAAATGGCTGAAAGAATTTTAATAAGGCTGAAAATTAAAAAGAGAAAAGATGTGGCAGCGGAATCTTGAAATGAGACAAAGGAAAGAAAAAGAAAGGCCAAACAACAAAAGTAAATTATCATAATGAAAACTAAAAGCCTTCCTTCATCTGTCTTAAAAATAGATGCCAATGTTTTGCAGATTAACTTTGGGTTTGTAATTATGGACTTGTGGAGTAATGAATGTTGGTGAACTAAACTGCTCACTTAGGGAGTATAGCTAAATCCCTGCAATAGCAGAAACAGCTGTTGCCCATTATGCTTTGATTTTTGATGATAAGTGGTAAGAAAGGTTGGGAAAAGGTGACCATTCAGCACTTGTTATTATGAGGTAATGGCTCCAATGATGTTAGCAAAATAATTAAAACCACCATCAGTCCTATTCTCTGTGATGACACTTAATGGTGTTTCCATCTCTCCCTGCTCTCCTAAAATGTATTCACATATGGAGTAATACTGGAGGTTAGGGTAAAATGGAACAAATCACAATTAAAGAAGATTTTGTACATTACATATGCAGCTCTAATCTAAACTAGGTATTCAGTGTTCCTACAATATATATTTAAATCAAAACTCTTGTTCTCATAACAGGAAAAGTAAATCTTGTTGTCTGTTATATCTTTGACTGACAGACTTTTTCCGTATGTTATTCACAAAAGACGCATAAACTTTCACGTAAATGTCTCCAACTTTCTTTGTCTTCTTAGTCATCCCAAATGCAAGAACCAAGTACATTATTCTAATAACAAATATCCCAATATTATTGTGCAGGGTTACCCTTGGGAGCTAAAATTCCTCCCAGTCACTCACTTGTCTTCTCACCCTACCAGAAGGACAAAGCAAAAATATATGAACAGTAATGAGAATACTTGTGGGTTAAGATTAGAGTAGGGAGATTGTTTACCAATTACTGTCTTGGGAAATAAAATCCCTTGCCTTAGAAAAATTCATTTAATTTAAAACCAAACACAATAAATACTTGGAGGTATAGGGAAACAATAAGGCAAATGCCAAAGTATCACCATTCTTTCCATTTTCCCAGTTCCTTATTCCTTCACCTCTGAGTCTGCTTTCTATTCCTCCCTGTGCAGCGCAGGGGTATGGGGAATGGGATTTACAGTCTATCCATGCAGTTCGTGTCTGCCACTTTTTCTCCATGCTTTTTTCCTCTTTTCCAGCATGAGTCCATGAGGACAATCTGCTACAGTGTGCATTCTCCGTGGGCTTAAGGGATTATCTTTTCTTCCATGGAGTACCTCCACCTGCTCTTCCTTCTCTAACGCTGTTGTTCCTTCCACTGCTTCTTGCTCTTTCCCCTCAACCCACCACCACACCACCCTTGCCTCATGTCCAGAGCATTTTTTACCTTTTCTTAAATACACCACCACCTTGGATGTCAGTTTCAAGGTTTGGCGGTATCCTCTGATTGGCCCTTTGGAGGCAGATGGAAACATCCATGTCCATTCCATCACAGCCTCTTATCACAGACACCATCCCTGCATCCCCCACAGCTGATGCTGGCACCAGCACCCAGTGCAACCTTGCACTAGGCCCCGTCAGGTGTTTGTCATAGAGGACGCCTTAAAAGGGAAAGACTTCATGTAAAGAGTTGAATTACTTAAGGTTTTTAGTACCACAGACATTGATAAACTGACTTCAAGAATGGCCAAGCTCTATCCAGAATCAGCAGTTAGCCTTGGTTCAACAGAGAGCCAGTTATTTGTGTTAAATTCACAGAATTAAATAAGGTCAGATTTTTTTTGTCTCACACAGCCAACTGAGGGGCCTGATTCAATTTTATAATCTTTAATAATCTGTAAAAATATATCCTTAGAAAGCCCAGGCAAATGATTCAGGACCCTGGACACCCCATTAGCTGGATCAATGTTTAAGCCAGGATGGGTGATCTTCATTCCTTCCTTTCTTCCTTACTTTCTTCTGCTCTTTCTCTCCCTCTCTCCAATTTCCCTCTCTTTTCACTTTCACCATGCCCCTTAAAAACTCATAACTGTGTGCTTTATACTAGAAGATAAGGTATTAACATATCAATTTCCATGTGAAATGGAAAACTGAAAATTTGCAGACGCTTTTACGTTTATAATTTCTTGTTGACCACAAGAATCTGCACATCTGAGTGTTCCTGTCCATTTCAGAGTGGGAAGCTATCAGTATTTTATTCAAAGTTTTGGACTGATAATTGAATTTAAAGATTTTAATGAATAGTAAAAGTGTTGAGACTTGCTTGGGAAGATGGAAGAGAGAAGAGCAAAGCATATGCTCATTCAGACATCAATTCTTAAAAATCTGTTAATACTGAAATTGTGGCTTGTTTTATCTCCTTTCTCTGATGGGTGGTTAACATAAATGGCCCTTCTTTGTAATGAATTAAGCCTAACTCTAGGACAAAGGAAAAAAACAAATACAAAAATATCCAACCACAATAAACAGTGCTCACTAAATAAACAAATCAACAAATAGTAAGGAATAAGAAAACTACTTAAACTTGTGTACATATTACATATGTACAGAATGCATAAATATTGTCAAAATTGTTGGGTAGAAAGTAGAAATGCAACTTTGTGTCCATTGGCTACAGTGAAAATTTTTAACATACTGAGTACCTAGTGTTGTGGCTCCCTAATCTGCAATTTAGATGACCCCAAAAATATCAGTAAGAGAAAAATGAAATATGTATCTCTCTGAAGTGATCAACTTTTTGTCACTAGTTTACCAGTTATAAGCAAAGATCTTTAGGTGATCAACATGAAGAGAGAAGTAAATAATTGAGGTATCCTGGATGTCCCTCTTCAGGTCCTAAAAGGCTTTAACAGCTGTTCAGCCTCCAAGGAATAAAAACAGTTCTTTTAGACCTGCTAGATTGTATTCTTTCCTTCTGATAATGCTGATGTTGTGAGCCTCAGGTGTAAGTGAAGTGATTCTGGAAATCAATAGATTTTATTCCAGCCAGCACTGCAATGCAAAGAGACAAATCTTAACTCACTTGTCGCATTAAAATATGTGCATGACAAATCAATAAATATGAATGTGTTTAGTGAGAAACAATTGTTCTAAACTAATTTTACAACTTATAACAGTATTAGATTCTTTATTACTCATAGGGAGGGAATTCTATTACCTTGCTGTACCCTGAAGAAGATAGGTAGAGTTTTCAAGTAAACAATTTGGATGGGAAATAGCTATTTTTCATACATTAAATATATAGCTTAAAAATGTTTGTAGCAATGAAGAAACTAGTCTTCTTTAAAAAAAATGTAATAATGAAAAACTAGGCCATGAGAGTGTACCTAGACAAAAATGCTTTACATTTGAACAAATGAGTAACTACTATTTGAAAGGCCACTGGGAAAGCATTAGCATTCAATCAGAAGTGAGAACATAGATTTATTTTTCATCAAATTAAAATGAAATAGGGAAATTAGATATTCTTCCCCAAATTCATGTTATGGGTAAAAGGCAAACCACCACGTATGGTGTACTCAGGTATTAACTGTTAGTATAAATGTTAGTACTAACCTTGCACCCAAAATACAAATGGTAATTATTACTACAATTGCAATGGATTCTACTAATTCTAGAACAAATCGTCTAGTCACTTCTTCAAAAATAACCCCATGAAAGTGCTATACATAAAATTCCCACTACCTTCCTCCCCTCTCTAGAACCTTTCCCTGTGTTTCTCTGGGTCAGCAGCGTTAGGTTTTGGCAATAAAATGTAAAGGAGCATTATGAGAAGCCACCGCCACAGTGCCGAGGATGCATTAACACTTATAGCTGGGAAACTTTTATCTCAGTCTTGGGGTCAGCTTAGGGTCATTTTTATATGTTTTCTTATTGCTGGTATCTTTATCATTACCTCAAAGATGGCCTTTGAAAATTTCATAAAACATTATTAAGATAGATACTGGTGCTGTACTCGAAAAGAATATGTGTACTTTCACATGTAATACAATAGGAACATGAAATAGTCACTTAGAATTTCAAATACATGTATGTATGCATATACATATATATAAATATAACTGGTTTTCTACTTCTTTGTCAATAATGGCCTCAGTTAATGATAAGGGACTAAAATAAAGTGCCATTGCTTGTTGTAATGTGACTGACTGGGTTTGTTAGAGCTCTGTGATGTGTAAGCACTTACAGAGTTAAGCTAAAAAATGTTAGCCTGTAGTCAACATGTCACTTGACCATTAGACAATTGTTTTAACAGCTAAAACCAGCATCAGCCAAGACAAGTCCAGATAATTGCTGAGACCCTGTAGTGTCAGGTCAATACAGCCCCTGTGGCCTTTTACTAGTAATTGCACAAGTCATATTTGTTGGGCTACAGGTATATCCACAAAAAGAAGAGAGACTTCTATGCTTTTTCTTGAAATAATTCTTAGGCAGCCAAGAAAATTTATTTACTCATGAAAGTTTCTGTGTTTATATCCATATGTAAATCTTTTATCTCACCACCTGTTCATAAAAATCAAAGATTCAGCTGCCTCCATAATTCATGCAGTACTGGATAGGGCTCCATCTCATTCCAAGCCATGGAATGTCTACTACTCCATTCCTACTGCTAAGTTCAGCAGTACAAGAAGCAAAGAAAGCTTTGAATGCTGAGTGAAAATATGCAAGGAAATAAAAAACTGACAAATATGAATATTTTTACAATATGATATCCATAAATTCATGGCAGATGTAGATAGAAATAACGATTTGGTTGAACCCTATATATTGCAGTTGCTTAGCTAGCAAAAACCAAAATATTACTCAATTTAAAGAAAGCAACATAAAACAATTTATTCAGACGGTGTCTGTATTCCAGGATGACAGCTAAGAAAAAAAGTTCAGAACAGACAAAATTTTATTAAAAGTATAGGGAATATAGAGGTCAGAGAATCACAGAATGATCCCAATATTGACATCTAGGGTACGTTGCTAATTACTGGTCTCCAACTAAGCTTTAGGCTGCTGATCACCACAGTCTGGGCCCAGCCATTTAGCCATATTTATGCTATGCATATGTCTGCTCATCCAGTCTGCACATTAGGAGCATCTCCATGAGAATCTCAGGGAAGACACTGTCAAAGGCCTTCCTGAAGTCCACGCAGGCACTGGTGTTTTCTTGTCTACCAGGACAGTCCTGTCATCGTACAAGTTAATCAAGTTAGTCAACCATGCCTTTCCCTTGGTAAAGCCATGCTGATTAATTCTGATTATTTTCTTTCAGCACATGAGCCTGGAAATGGATTCCAGGATTAGCTCTTCCATCACCTTATCAGAGATCAAGGTGACGAGCCTTTAATTGTTTAGGTCACTTCCTTGCTGCACTTCTGGAAGACATGAGTGGTGTTTGTTTTCCTCCAGTAACTAGTAACTTTTCCCAGTTGAAATGATCCATCAAAGATCATCAAAAGTGGCATCACAGTGACACCTGCCAGTTCCCTCAGGGCTTGTGGGTTTACCCGACCAGAGTTCATGGATTTACAAATTTTCTGTTGGTTTATATATTCTCTGGTCTGGACATGATTGCCTTCTAAAAATCAGTTCATCTTCCTGATTCCAACCTTTTCCACAGTCTCTTGGAACTGAGATTCATGAAAGCCAGTCTGGGTAGTAAAGGTAGGAGCAAAGGAAGCATTTAGTACCTTGGCCTTTGTCATGTGTAACAAGGTCCCACATCCCATTGAAAAATGGGCCCACATTTTCCCTAGCCTTTCTGTTGTCGCTGCTCTGGTTCTGGCCCAGATCAGTGGGAAGAGGTGTAGCCAATAGCTTTTGTTATTTGATACCATCTGACATTGCTACCACAGATGGAGAAAAGAAACTCTGGCTTCCCAGAAGAGAGGGTGTTCCTTTCTGGTCAGAGAAAGAGCAGGTGGGGTGGAAAATCTGTCCACTATTGTATTTCATTGTCCTGGGCTTAGTGGGCATTTTGCATGTGAATCACCCTCTCTTTGTACACTTTTGTTATTCATATTGTTTCTGTTACTGTTCCTTCTCTTGTCTCATTGATGTTTCTAGTAAATTGTTCTTATCTCAATGTGTGATCTTTGCCTTTTGTTCTTCCAGCTGGAGGGGGAAGGGAAGAGAGTGCCAGCATGTTTTGGTGCAAATTGAGGAATACCATTCCTAAACCATGGGAACCTTAATTGGCTCAAAATGCTGGGCAAGAAGTGTTGAGATAACAACCGATCAGCCCAGACTGAGTTGGAAATACATTTGGTCTGAGCATCTGCTCTAAGCATTTGCTATGCTTGGTATGGAACCACTGGTTACCATGTGGTTTGATCAGTTTATGTGGGTGTGGTTCCCAACCTTGTATATATTCCTTTATGGGCTTCTCGCAGGGATCATTTTCAGTGCAGGGAGAAGAAACAGGATTACTTTCTCGCTGTACTGTGTGGTATCACATTATGGCATGGCAACATCAAGGGTAATGAGGGTCATTTGGGAGTAGATTCAGTGCTGCTCTCCTACCCTTACCTCAAGTTCTACCATTAGCAATTGTACTCAGTCTATGGGGCAACATGGAAGGACGATTTCCCCCAGTCATTTGCCCCCTCTTCCTCCTTCAGGCCTGTTACAACAGCTTTTGAGAATTTTGAATTCCCTTTGGATGTTAAGGAAAACACAGTTTTGTTGCTGTGTTTGCCAGCTCTCCTCAATGTAGCCCATAAAATGTTTAGGGTCAAGAAAGAGTCTTCTAGGAAGGTCATTCTGAAATCTGCCCTGAGGGTAGATAGTCAAGAGAGTGGGAGAATGTGGGAGAAAATAAGCCAGTTCTGGGGGATATTCTCTGCTCCAATGGTTTAGAAGTTCACCCTGAGGAGGGCAGACTGCAGTCTTACTTGGGAGCAGTGCTTCTCGTGAGAAGTATCCCACTGCATATTGATCTGTGCAAGAAGAAAATATGAGAGAAGAAATCTGTAAACAACCATTTTAAAAACAAATCTGCTACTACCTCAATTTCATCTGAAGTAAAGACATGGAGTACTTTTAATGCTTAGATGAAGCTTGTAAGTTCAGACAGCCTCATTTCCATAGCAGCCAAATTTTATGAAGCCCTAAGCCAATTATTTAATTAGCTAATTTGCTCAGTCACAAATAATTTGCACGTAGCTCTAAATGTCAGATTTGAAAACACTGGGGACACTTAGTCCTAGTGGAAAGCATATTACTGAGACTAGAATTCCCTTACAAGATTTTTCCTGGAAGTCTCAACAGGTTTGAGGGATGATCAGTTTGTATTGATGATTGTGTTGAGGAATGGGAAGGAAAGAGTAGAAAACCGTAGTATGAATCTTGATATATGTATATCTTAATATCTCATTTTAATTTGAATAATTTCTGGGTGTATGTATGTTCATAAAACTTGTCAGTTTTCCAAACCAGTATTACCAAGGGAAATTTTTGCCCTTTGGAAGAAAAAGAATATGGGCTAAAGGAAAATATGAACATTCTTTCCACCAGTTTATTCTGTTGCAGTCTGCAGATGTATTCTGTTTTTTGAAATTCCCATTTTTTCTGGTCATTAAAACTTTCTGTCTGCATGAAACCATTTTTAATATTTGTGACTCCCTCTTACTTTTTCTCTGCACTTTTAGGACCGAAAGAAAACAATGAAAATAATTTTATAACTCTTTCCCAGTCTTTTCCCCCTTAACAGTGTGCTTTACCATTAAGAAAGCTAGTAAATTAATCCGCTAGTTTTTTTCAGCAGTACCTTTTCTTACCTGTTGAGTGAGAACAGTTATTCCCAAGAATTGTTTTTCTAACACTTTCCTCATCCCTACAATAAAGTAATCTGCAAAAGTGTTTTAAATTTCCTGAGCACTGACAATATTGACATTATGAGAAAGTGTGCATACTGAAAGCTGTGGGAAAAATACAAGGGATAAGAATTATGCTTTTTTCCCCATTTTCATTTCCCAAAACAATTACAGAATACCTTTGCAGCAGTTCCTCTTTCCCTCTTAGCAATTTTTTTGTTCTTTCCATGTGTCTAGTTAGGTTCCTATTACATTTTTTCCCTTTAGCAGCTGTGATGCTCCTCTCTCCAAACCTACTTTTGGTTTCCTCTATCAAGATGATAGTTGCTGAGTTTTCAGGAAAAAAAATAAATCCTGCTCAAAAGTAAGAAGAAAAAGGTAGATCAAAGCTGTCAGCATCCAGCATTTCTTATGTATCAGATTTTTGAGTCACTAACACAAGGCTTTTTGAATTGTTTGAAACTCTTATTTCTGAATACAGAGTGATTGCACAGAGATAACTAAAGGGTTTTGTTCCCCACGTTTTTTGGTTTCCTTAATGTTCTTCTCTGTGTGATCTATGAGCTTTCCACGTACAGTAAATGAAGGATCTGAAGACTTCAGCCACAAATTATTTCATTTAACAGGAAATGTTGTCTTAAAAGTTACATACAAACAAACTGTGTTGACCTCACTTTTGCATTAGAAAATGTTTCTAGAGAAACAGCTCTGTGGAGAAAGCAAGAAAGACTTTTCTATTGCTATTTTTTTGTGTGTTCTAAACAATGACAATAATCCAGCTACGTGGATAAGTACACATAAACCAGACTACTTCAGACAGTATGTGTCATGTAATGATTTATCTTGTAATTTCCTCTCTCACACACAAGCACACGCTGTCACACATGCACACACATAAATATTATTCTTCCTCCCTTATCTCAGAAATGCTTGGATACTACATCACTAGTACTGAAAACAGGCTGCAAAGCTACAGTTATTAGCTCTATTCTCTGTCTTACTATATTTATTTTTTCTAGAGATAAAAGGAGAATTAAAACTCCTCTTTCATATTGTCAAAAAGCTAATTAAAGTTAAAAATAATATTAAAAAATAAAAGTTTATTGTAAAAAACCAAACACTCAAGGCCAAACAAACAGATGCTCAGAAATCACTAATCTTTCTCTCTAGTTTTACACATAATTCAACCCTTATATAAATGCTAAAGGTAATATTGGCTCTGAGAACATAGATGTTTATCCTCAGGCCATCAGCAATAAAGCTAGCTTCATGTAGCATGATAAGTAAATGCAGATACATATTAAAGGTATTATTGGTTTACTACCTTATTTCCTTCACGTTGTAGGCAAAGCTTCCATCTGTTGTTGTACAATATTAAGCTCCCCAGTTTAATCTACTTATTGTTTAATTTTCTATTTTTCCTCTTTGTTTTTCAAAGACAATTTTTCATTTTTTTCTAATCATTTACTGCAATACTATTTTTTTTAATGCTGTCTACATTGTTTTCTTTCTTCATTTACCTATGTCTGAGCCTAGCCAAAATATGGCATGAAAAGAATGAGTCATAAATAAAACAAGCCACAATATTTTTTTCTGAATACTGGATTGAGGTTCTGTAATTGAAGGAGGGAAAAACTCTGGTTCCAGGGAGACATCGAGAACCCATATACCAATATTTCATAAAAATAAAGACTTTACCTGATAAATCTTTATTTTTACACCACGCAAAGAGCCTATATTTGAATTTGCCAGATGAAAATTAAAATTAGCCATTTTCTTTTCATCTAAGCGTTTGAAAAATATGATATTTTTTATTTATTCACCTACTGCTTTATGGGGTAGTTCCAAACCAATTTATAGTCTTAGGTTTGGTTTTGTTTTGTTTTGTTTTACTTGGTTTTGTTTTGATTTTAATCCTGGGCAATCATTAAAAAAAGTGATTTAACTTCCTGCTGTAGGAAAGGGGCCAACAACTGTGCACATTTTGTAAAAATGTTCTTTTTATTAATTTATCTCCTTGATTGAAAGAATGACAAAGATGTGACTGTCAGCTGCATCTCAAGGTTAAAAATTTTGATTTAAAATGACAGGTAGACTTGAATGATCTTCCAATCCAGATTTGATTAAGAAGACTATAATGACATGAGTCTCATAAGAAGTTATGGGACACAGTGAACCTGTCTTTCTTCCTGTTCTGATAGAGTAACTTAAATTCTTTTCTCATTATGGTTCCAGAAGGTGGCAGAATAATAATTATGACACTGAAAAGAATAAATCCTGTGTTTCTTTAAAAATTGGTGTTTTTTCTTATAGCTGTGATATAACTGTATTCATAGCTCTAATGAGTGCTGATGGCAAATTGCATTTTGCTATTTTCAAGTTTCTCTGTTTCATTTCTGCAGGAATTATGATACTTTTTTTTCTACTTTCCTTGATTTAACTTCAAGCTTAATTTTAGTGAAAAAAGTATAACATTAATTAAGGAGAATCAAAAACCAGGTGGACTAGTACATAAACCCAGAATTGCATTAATTGAGGAGATTAATAAAATCTCCTATCTCTCCTATTAGGAGAGAAATACATAGTCAGACACTGCTTTTCATTGTTTGCCAGCATGTAAAAATAGAGCATTTCCACTAAGATGAGACAATTACTCTGAATTTTTTATAGGTGACCAAGATTTAGTGTAAAAATCATGGCATTTGTCTTACTTTTGTCTAAGCTGCAATAAGAGAAAAACACATCTGATTGAAAAAAAATAGAAATTCTTCTCATAAACTTATTTTTTTAACATATTCTCATTTAATATGAAATATGCATTAAATAAAAACATAATTAGTCCTAGGTCTCTTCAAGGATTCTTTATTAATTTAGATTGCAAAGATGTTTGTTTACGGAGATGGACCTTCATATTTCATCATCATAAGCAGAACTGCATATAAGAATTAAAAAATCTCAAGTAATATTTCAAAGTAATATTGTTATTTTAGTGTATATGATATATCCAAGTAAATGTTCCCATAAGAATATAAGAGGATAAGTTTTTTTATGTTCCTCACCAAAACATATATTACTAAATTTTGAATTTTCCTAAATATGCATGGTAGAATTTAATTACTTCTTGCCGCATTGTGAAATCACAATAAAACAATCTCTAGTACTGTGAAGTCAAATGATTTTTGTGAAGGAAAATGGGAAGGGGCTGCTCACGTGCAGTCACTTAGCTTCAGTTTGGATTCTCATCCTATGTTATGCAGTCACATTAGAGCATCTAATTGTCAACTCAGGCATCAGAATCTATCCATTTATGAAACCAAATCACTAAACCAAGCTAGATGGACTAGCAGAGCAGTACTGCATCAGTGTGGGTACAGTGAGGCTATGAAAGGCCAAAGGACAGAGCCTGACATTGACTCGCAATTAACACGCCAGTGCAAGAGCTTTCTGTACTCCCATACAACAATCACTCCCAGCACAGGCATTCTCCTGAAATCTGGTAAATATTCACAGGAGGCATCTAGGTGAATTGCCCAGGAAATCTATTTGAATCCCGTATTCATACAGACTTTTTGAAAGGTATAATCAAAAGGAAATTGTCCTACTGCAGGGGGTAGTGAATATCAAAATGAAAGGGGTAATAATACAGAGAAAGCATAAAGAAACTGTCAACCCTCTTATGCAGAAAGGATGGGAAGTTGAGAAATGTGTAAACACATTAAGGTCAGCCTTTTACTCTACCTGAAACTGATTTGGACAAGTTTACTTCAGAGTAAAAATAGAATACCCTTGAGTTAAGGGTATTCTCATATTACTCATGATAGTTTCCCTGAGGCTTTAATATACACAACTTCTTGTTTTCTTGCTTGTCTTCTTGTGAGTGAAGACAAGCCCTTAAAAGACAAAATGATGGGGAAATGTATATGAAAACAATAATTTGACAGCCTCATATTTTGTAAGGTGTTTTAATTAACTTCACAGAATGGGATTAATCTCTTATATCTTCAGACAGCTAAAGAGTAATTATCTATTTTGATGCCAGTCATCTCTTTTCCCTTTTTCAGAAGAGAAATAGGTGTCAACATTCTTTCCTAAAGTGAGTACCTACAATCCCTTTTTGGGATGCCAGTATTTCTCTACTGGCTCTATATGAGAGCCCTCTGACTACCAGTTTAGATTTATATGACTTAATGATGCCTAAAATTATGAAAATATATGGCTTCCATTATTCCTTGTTTATTTTCCACAAAACCACACACAGCACACTGAAATATCAGTTAGTAGCATCATATTGGACTCCTGTTTTTCCTCTATTAAACAGCACTATTTTGCAATTATACTGTATATATTATATGCTGTGAAATAAGGATCAGTACTGGGTCCTTAAACATCTTTATAAGTGATCTGTATGGTGGGATTGAGAGCACCCTCACCAAGTTTCCTGATGACACCAAACTGTGTGGTGAGACGAACACCTCAGAAAGGAAAGATGTCTTACAGGGACACCCGCACAGGTGGGAATAATGGCCTAGGAAGAACAATATAAGGTTTAACAAAGATAAGTAAAAAATCCTGCCCCTGGGACAGAATAACCAATGAGCCAATATGGGCTTGCATCCGCGTGGGAGGAGAAGTCACTCTGAAAGGAAACTGAGAGTCCTGGTGAAAAACAAGATGAACACAAGCCAGTGCACTGCTGCAGCAACAAAGGTAAATCAGATCCTGGAGAGCAAGGACAGAGGCATTATTATCAGAGACACAGACACGGTCATTTCACTGCACTCAGCCTGTGTGAGGCCCCACCTGGAGTATGGTGTCTAGTTCAGTTCAAGAGACGTGTGAAGACTAGAAAGAATCCAAAGGATAGCCACAAAAACTAGAAAATAGCTGGGACACTGATCCTGTGAGGAAAGACAGAAGGAACTAGGTCTTTTCTCCCTGGAGAAAAGAAGGCTTGAGAGGGAAATTATCACAATATTCCAGTAAAACATTCCAGACAGACTGGAGTAGAGTGGTGGTAGAGTGGAGGTTTTTTAAGGTGCAATTGAAGAGGGTGCTAGGTAATATAATCCAGACTCCCTTCCCCATAAAAGATTAGACAAGATGGTCTCTTGAGGCCCTTTCTAACCTGTGCTGTTCCATGATTCTGTTCTACAATTCTATATTTTCCATTCAGGATATTGTATTAGCTCATTTCAGCCTATAATGTGGGTAAAGGTCAATCTGATATCAGAAAATTAGTATTTTCATTGTTCTTTGCACAAGCTTCCATGAGCCTTTGCAACATAGAACAGTGCCTATGGGCTACTGAGGATCTGCTTTCTGCCAGGTCTCGCTGACATATTGCATTTGCTTTTTCATTAACATTTTTAACATTTACAATTTTAATTCAAACTAGTCTTAGTTGCTGATGTCATCAAAGTACAAAAATCTGTAGAACTCTACCCTACTTAGGGCATAAATATGTACTTATCGTGACAGGTGTATGCAGAGTACCTATTTCTATCCTACTACATTTAAAACTTTCCTAGGTTTAAAACGGACCTAAATATTTGTAGATGTAGGTTAACCCTGACATGGAGCTCAGCCCCACACAGGTTCCTCACTATCCCCACAATGGGATGAGGAAGGAATCAAAAGGGCAGAAGGAGAGAAAATTTGTCAATTCAGATAAAGACAGTTTAATAGGTAAAGTCATGCATGCAAGCAAAGCAAAGCAAATAATTCATTCACTGCTTCCCTTTGTCAGGCAGATGTTTATCCATTTCCAGGGAAGGAGGGTTCCAGGACCCATCCAGTAATGCTTACCTGGAAAGAATAATGTCATAACATCAAACTTTTTGGGCTTGTCCAGCCTCCTCACTGGCAGGGCAGAGTGAGAAAGAAAAAGTGGCAGTGTCTAAGCACTGCTCAGCAGTATCTAAAACATCAGGGAATCATACACTATTTTAATCAGAAATTGAAAACATAGCACCATAAAAACTACTATGAAGAAAATTAGCGGTATCCCAGATGAAACCACTGTAACAGTGAACAGCTGTAATACTTGTGGTGTAAAAAGCCATGAGTTCCTAATCCAAACTAAATTCTGCTTGGTAAAAGTAAAACAGAACAATCTTAAAGCTGTTTTAATTTACAAACTAGACACAGTCAAGTAAGAGCATAGAATTAATTGTTTATTCTACAGAAATACCTGGAGTGCTGTGCTTTTTTCCCACAAAACAGGTTTAACCCATCAAATTGTACAAGCCTAAATTAATAAGTAAACTTATAATGTGCAACATGTAAATAAATCCTACATTGAAACTCGTGAAAATAAACAGGATTCAGGAAGCCAAGGAATTTATTGACATTTTTTCTGGTTGCAAAACAAATCCAGAGTAACCTGCCTGGCTGGAAGATAAATCTCATTTGATTTGTTTGGACTTGCATGACAAAGCTTGCCTGGGTGGTTGTAGAATATCTGAGTATAGGTATATTATTCTCTAATATTTGATTTATTACCCTTTCAAGTGTATTTGACTTTGAAGATGCTATCATGGAAAGCATAAAGTGCATGTTATTCAGTAATAGAAAAATTGTACAGCATTCATGTTTTGACCAAGGTTAAAGAGCTAAAAACTGCTAAAAAGGTAAGTAACTGCATTCATACCTGGTGTGATTTCCTTGCTTCTTTTCTTTCACTGGCTTTGTACATTGGACAGTTTTGGACAAAGACTTTCAGATAGATTTTAAAACTATAATTTTTTGAAGACACTTCAAATTTTAGAAAGTAGCTGGCACTTCAGCAGCAGACTTGGCAAAGAAAAATGAATGCTGAAAGATCAGAGATTCACTCTCATTTCAAAAAGTAGCCACCTGGGGTCAAGACTGTGGAACATTGGCAAGGAATCTGCAGATACACTTCTTGTTCTGTGCCTTTTATGCAGATATAAAGGACTACTCATTCCAGAATTGTCACAGGTAGATTGCATAGCCAATAAATTGATATTTTCCTGTAAGCTTCAAATTTTCATATTTAGGAAATACATCTTAGGATGCTACCATAAAAATATTTTATTATCATGCCACATTATTATCTGACAGTGAGGCGATAAAAGAATTAAAGTCCTCTGGATAATCTTTGCTATCATAGCCATACGTACATTGTCACGTCCTCTTCCTGTGCCCACTGAAAACCATTGGGGAAAAGATCTTAGGGAATTAGAGATGTTTGCTGTTAGTAGTATTTGTTATTTACCTCTGTAAATCTCAAGTATATGAGATTTAAGTATAGGAGGTTTTAAATATTACATAATTTTTAATTTTTTTTTTTCAGGAGGATAATTTCTAAATTATCCTCCTGAAAAAAAAAAATTAAAAACCGACTGAATACTACCAGAAAAGTGGGAATGTCAATATCTTAGTGGCATTAAGTCTTAAAGGAAAATACCGAACCTTATTTTTGTCTTCTGCAGTCTAGATTGAAATTATGTTGAGTCAGTAAGATATATTCTACTTTTTAAAAAATGAAAACAGTATTTTGGGAAGACTGTTTAAAATTCCATAAATAATTTCAGCTTCTTGAAACTATTGAAACTCCAGAATATCATCTATAACCCTAAGGAATACAGTCTAGAAAACATGAGGCAAAAACATTGCACAGTGTTCACCTAAAACTGTGGGAGCACTCAGCTGGGGTTATGAGCTGCCTGGCTCAGCTGTAGCGCGTTCCTGTGATAACTTGGTATGGTGTACGTGTGCAGATACCATGGAGAGGGGGCCCAGCTGCAGCTCTTAAGAGTTGAGAGCCCCTTTGAGAGACAGAAGAAGGAAGCACAGGCCTTGAGCAAAGTGCCTGCAGGCACTATTTGCCTTTGAAAGAAATTTCTGTGACATTCGTTGGAATTACTGCTGTGGAGTTTCAGGTCAACATATCATTGCAAGACACTGTAGCAGGAAAAACCTCTTCTACACAAGTCTATCTACCACCTTCCTGTACATTTGCTACTGCAGAATGACTACTGTAAAGCAAAGACAAAAAAAATAAAGAATTGACGCAAAAATGAAAACAAATCTATGGTTAACATTCAAGAATGAGCAATTGTGTATTGGACATAAATACTATCTTCACTCACACTTGCAATAAAGTTTGACTTTCAGGCTACTGCACAATTAATTTGGGGCTTACATTAACAACTACTGTCATTTTTAATATTACCATAACTAAGAGAATCCTGTTTGTCGTTCTCCATGCCCTTGGCAAACATTTAAACAAACACACAAATTCATTTTCATGACAGTTGCAGCAAGACTAGAAAGAAAATCACTCTTCCTCTTGCTAACCCCTCCAAAACCTAACCAAGTAAACAACTTGCATTTTAGATATTTGAAGTTTTGGGGTTCAATTTCTCACTTCCTTAAATTGACTCAAAAGTTCCCACTGTTGTTCATTATTACATGATGTATGCCCCACTCCACATACAATATGACACATAACACAAATTTCTGACCTTTTTTTGAGTGGGGAAAGGTTCATTGTCCTGAAAATGTTTATACAAATGTATGCAATGATGATGATGAGGAGGATCACAGTGATAAAGATGTTATAATAGAAATACTTCCCAATTTTTCTGGTGAAGATCCTAAAAGGTCATTGCATTTAAACGACCAGGTTGTAGCTGCTGTTCTCCTGTTTCCATAGCAGGATTGTTATGGAAACATGTGGGATTTGAGGGATTTCTTTTTCTTTCTGTTCTAGACTACTACATGTGCAAGAGTTTCTATGTAGTGAATGAGTTAAGGAAGGGTTGTTTCTTTACAAACACTACAGTATTACCCAAATTAAAATTACAGACAAAATAGCATTCTTACAACTAGACTGATATGAGCAAAAATAGACAAATCCATTTTATAACTCTGTTGTGAAGATTTCACAGCATCAAAAAAAAAAAAAAATTAGTCCCAGAATCCAGACCAGTACAGAAAAATATCTGGAACATTTGGACAGTAATAAATATCTAACTATAAATAAGACACTGTTAATATTTGATGATACTAGTTATAACAGCAATACTATCCCTTTGACTTGTAAAGCACTGTGATATCACCATTATAATGACAAATGGAAAACATGAAAGGAAATAAAACAGAGTTCATATCTGGCTCACTAAGAGATGCCACATCCTTCTAAAGATATGGGGCTGAAATCAACAGCCTCTTGGGAATTCCAGATACTCTGACTTGATATGAAAATTTCAGACCACTTTAGTATTTTACGCATTAACGAGTGGCCCTTAGCCATGCTAGTTAGTGAGCTTGTAATGAGATTGCTAAAATATTATACTTATATCTGAATTTCATCTAACATAAGCAGATCTCAAATGCTCTGTTTTAAAATTCTTTTACGTCGTTTCCAGGAGATGTGGGCAAGGCTGGGTTTATTTGCGTATTTTCTTTTGATATACAAGGCAGAGTGGAACAACTGTAAAATTTTTCCTCTGGGATTTAAACAACTAGAGTGAAAATATGACATGTCTGTTGATATATAAGGAAACTGTTCTATTCAATTTCATATATAGCTGGCAGCATTATGGTCAAAGAATTAGAAAAAATTGCAATGAAATGTAAATAATAATAAATCTCAGTATAGAACATACTAAAATATTGCAAACATAAGCTTTTGAAATTTGAAGGCTATTTGTATTTAGCTTACAGGTAAAGTGAAGCCTGTCATTCATCTACCTACCCTTTTCAATTAATCTTCTTTTTATTGGTTATCTTTGAGCTTAGTAAATTCACTATGCCTTTTAAACTCTACTTTCATAAACATTTACAATTTACTAGATTTGCCTTATTATTAGTTTCAGACTTCACCAAAGTCTAAGTAGTTCTGCCTTTTTTTCCTCATGTTATATAAAGATGAAGAAGCAAATAAAAGACTGTGTGGTGGCAATTTTTTTTTTAATTTTGTGCATGAGTCACTTTACTTGTACAGATGAAAAATTGCATCTTTAATTTGACTTGCATATCATTTAAACACTAGTGAAAGCAACACATTTTGTATTAAGGGTAGCATGAGGTTTTCTAAATGTCCCAAAGTAAACCATTCTCTTTATTTAGGCTAAAATGCTGTCAAATCTTTCCAAACAGACAAAAAACTGAACTGCTTTATTTTACTACCTATTCTCTTATATATATATATATGTGTGTGTGTGTGTGTATTTTATTTATATTTTATAAAACATAATTATCCCCTACTTCAGGCAAATGACAATAAAATCAATTATACTTTACATAATCGTAATGCAACAAGAGAAAGAATCCTACAGCCTTCAAGTAGAAATGTATTTCATTTTGATGAATTTTTCTCTCATTACTCCTTTCCCCTCTCTACCACCACATCAGTTAAAATTACTATAATTGAATGTTTGTTTATTGCACAAGCAATACATTTTTTTCACTTCCTTTTTAGGTAATTTAATTTTCCTGGATATATACATAGAATTTAGGGGTAAAGGATTTATCATAATTTCTGTTTAACATGCTGTACATCACAAACTGACAATTTTGCTAACTTGTATGTCCCCATAATTTTTATTTGGACAAAAGCTTATGTTTCAAATGGTTGTGTAGCTTCAGTATGATGACCCAGCAAAGATATTTGTTTGTTCTTTTAATAACGTAGTACAATGTTTTTGCTAATATAAAAGAATATAAACACGGTAAAAAAACCTCCTTTCTATTTTCAATTTGATAAACTACACAGATTAAGCTGTTTTCAAAGCAATTTTTTGCTGTTGTTCTTCAGGAACTATTTTTACAGCCTTTTAAGTCCCTGAATTTATTTTTTTTTCAAGAACCTCAGCAAAACTTTACTTATCTTTAATATTCCATATGCCAAACAACTCCAAAGGAGACACATTGTTGTCTTTTCCTGCTCAGAGAAGTAGTACTTCTGCAATCTATAAACCCAGAGAACATATTGGCCTTTCTGCCTTTGAGACCTCGTCTGAGTTGCCTTTGCATTAAATACCTTAGTCACTTTCAAAGTAACAACTTTTCCTGTTCAGTGGGAATGCATTCCTGTTCCCTAGATAAACACATTTACCTTGTTGAGATTGTTAGTGAAAATTAATAGTTCTTAGAAATATATGCACATTTACTGAGACCAGCTTAACAAATTCTTGCAATAAATCTCTGTAGCTGCCTTATGCTCAACATGATTTGCCACTTCCCCCATTAGTGTAATTTATGTAATTTAATTATTATATATTTAACTAATTATATATTTATTTCAAATTAAAAAAGAAAAAAGAACCCCCAAACAAAACAGGAATTTCAAAGCCTTCTGAGTGCTACTTATAACATTTTCCTTTAATAATGATTTTTCACTGATAACAGTTTTGGCTTAGTTATTATTCTGTTGAGTTTAAGATTTGCAGAATGCCTGGTGTCATCTTCTGGGTCTAAAATCTGTGGCTCTCTGAAAGTTGTAGTTGACTTCTTTTTATGAAGGGCTTTGGAAGTAAAAATCACTCTGTTTAACACATCTCTAGTACATATCATTTTGAATAAAGAAAAAGTGTAGTCAAATTACACACCCCACTACCTTCAACCAGACATATGCTGTGGTCTGTTAGAACACTTTATTCCCCTGCACAAAAGTGGTCTGATCTGCTCCTGGTGTGTT
Organism: Ammospiza nelsoni; assembly: GCF_027579445.1. Lineage (NCBI taxonomy): Eukaryota > Metazoa > Chordata > Aves > Passeriformes > Passerellidae > Ammospiza > Ammospiza nelsoni. The sequence continues at coordinate 62,576,853 of NC_080634.1, forward strand.
TCACTTTCTCCCACACTTATCTAAAATGCAGGCCTATACCAATTGTTCTGGTGTGCTGAAAAAGTTGCCTGATCCTAACCAAGGTCATTGAGTTATATTAAAGAGTACTGGAACAGATATAAGACCCTGGGGGGAGGATAAATTAAATGATCAGATCATCCTTCCTGACCTCAAACTCTAGGACATTTTTCATGCACCTGGTTTTGACTAGCATGTGGGGGAAAGAGAAAGCAATACATCTCTGGCTAGAAAAGGAAGCATGACAATGCCTCTTTTTGTTTTTTATTTGTAGTCATCTAAATTTTCAATTTGTTTCCTCATCTTGGTGTATGCTCCTGTCTGCACTCTTCTTGCTTGTGTTTTGGCAGCCAATTTTGGGCTGCATTTCTTAAGAGTATATAAAACTAACATTGTTGTGTGGCTGTTTTGACAGGCAAAGCACTCATGCAAAGCAAGATGAATGGGATGTCAGTTTTCCCTATCATGGGATCTCCATTTACTGACCCAGATGAGAACTGTGAGAACCTGTCACAGAGGCGAGACAAACCAGATATGGCTTCAAATGGGGCTCTAAATCTCACGTAGTTTTGAAGCTACTCCTAGAGTGCTGAATTTGTCATAAAAGGCTTGTCAGTTCAGAGTTCATTAAGGTAAAAGATGAGAGTGTTTTATCTGGACAGTCTTGAGCCCGAGTATGGTAGGAGAAGGGGCTAGTTACAGCCCTTGAAAGTAAAAAATGTGCTTTTTCAGTGTTTTCTTCCAGCTTTCCTTTGGATCGAATCTCTATGGAATAGCTGCTCCTGGCATGTAAGTATTTCTTTTCCTTGTTTGTCTTTTTAGGCTTCTTTGTTAAACTTGGAGGTGTGTTTGTGATGTCAATTCAAAGTCCCTTGAGATTTGGCTGGGACTTGAGGTGAGGTGTTAAACTTCACAGGACTGAATTGGAACACTTAAGGTGAGAGACAGGGTTTTAATCACTTGCACTGTGGCTGCCACAGTAGAAACTTTGTGACCTCAGCTGAGTTTTCTTTTACTCAAAGTCCAAAATCAATAGAAGTATTCAAGCCTGGAGAAATGACTTGTGTTTAACTTTGCCCCCAAAGTTGGAAAGCATCAAAAAGTGTATTTCTCAGATGTGCAGTTTGAAAACTGTGACTCTGAAAAGCTGAATTTCAGTATTTTGAATTCCATGTTTTGTAAATAATTCAGAACTGCAGCACCATCCTTGACAGAACACTTAATCCTTCTGATACTCAGTCATATTTTCCTCACATCAAAAAGGTTTGCTCTTGTATTAAGGTTCATCTGTACTGATGCACCTTGACAAGTTTGGCTGATCTAAAATAAGAATTATAACAAAAATATTAATAATATTTAGGTGGACAACCAGTAGCCTTCCAAAGATTTTATTTCAGCACATTTACTGTAAGGCTCAAAATAGTTATATAAATTGATATACAAAAATAAATAGAAAATATATAAAATATTAAATTGTATACATGTTGGAAAACAAAGTAGTTCAAATTTGTTAGGCAAGTTCTGGGGGTTTTATGTGATGTCCTAGTTAGCACTGTCTTCACAGCATCTTATAAAACTCATATTGATAACAAATAGATGCTGAGAACTATCTGGCTATGTTAAAACATTGATTAATCATGTATACAATATAATATTTTTTTTCTTGTGATAGGTATTTTTGTGGTGCAGCCTCGTAAATTATTTACTATGGTGTACAAATAAACCCCTTGAACTGTGCTGCACACAGTTCTGCTGCAGTGACCCCAGGTGTACATGGCAGTGACACTTGTAGCCTTTCACTCAGCACCTGTGTACATGAGTATAAATAGTTTTGAGGCAGAAGGAAATAACTAATATAAAAAAAAACCACCACATACCCCCAACAAGTCCTGACAAGTATCCTCATCCTGCAATTGTATCTCATCTTATGATTTATAAGAGCTTACAAACAGTAGTATGATTGTCAGATCCTTCAGGTCTGTTTTGTCTTTCTCTTAACCAGCAAAGTGTGTTGTAAATATGTAAAGAAAAAAGAAAAAGAAAAACGCTTTCTTTGGCATTTCTTTGGCCTAATAATGTGAATTAAAAAGATATGCACCACTCACCATATAGCAAATCTATGCAAATCACTGCTTAAGAATCTATAGTCAGTGGAAGAAAAGGAATAAGGAGGTACAGATACAATATTGCACAGATCAGCTGTTAGAAAATGATTGCCCATAGAAAATTAATCTATGTCCAGCAATACTTCAAGCAGCTGTCACCAAGGAACCCTGAATAGAACAGCTGATGATTAGAATTTGATCCAGTAAAACAAGATTAAAGGGCAAGTGAAAAGCACTCCAGTTATGTATGAACCATCAGCTGCACAAATATAAGATGGGAAACAACTGGCCAAATGGGGATGATCTGGGAATTATAGCAGATTGCTCTCTGAGCATGAGTCAACTGTGTCATGTTGTTACAAAGAAAGCAAATATCAGGCTGCTGTGTACAAGCAGAGCCTCCTCTGCAGAACACAGCCAGTAATCCCTGTGCTTATTCACCACTGCTCGAGCCTTAGCTGACAGGCTGTGGCCAGCAATGTGCCCAGCAAGGTGGAGGCAGCACAACTGGAGAGGCAATTGTAGTCCGCCTCTGAGCTGTAGTTCAGATGTAGAGAAAACAATTTGTGACAGTAAGAACTGGGAAACTTTAGGATAGATTTCATAAAGATCTTGTAAACACTCTGGATTTCATAAAGATCTGTAAATGCTCTGTATTTGAAAGCATTTAAGACGAGACTGAGGAGGGATCAATCATGAATGACACACTGGTAGCTAATCTTGCTTTGGACTGAGGGACATGTTGGGTGATCTCTCAGAGTTTCTTTTATCAACGTTGATCACTCCCTTGATGTCACCTTTCCTATATTGGCAAAGAAAATGGGTATGTAATATCTCATTAGATTTGTAGCTAGACAAAAAATATTCTTTCTTCACAAGAGATTTAGCGAGAATCTTGAATGTAAAAGCTTTTATTTCATCCCGAATAAAAGCTTTGTTCTTCTTTTCATCTGAAAAAAAAGTATGCTTTCCAAAATAAGGTCCATCTTGAGGCAAAATTGCTTTTTCTCAAGTTGATTTAGTTAATTTTAATTTTTGTTTGTATATTTGTTTTTGTTTATTGTAAATTATTTTATCTCTGAAGAACAGAAATCTACTCGTAAGTCTCTGCTATGCCTCTTAGTGAACACCAAAAAAAGTTCAGTTTCACAAAATTTTCAGATATTTCCTTTGATTAGTCACAAGAAAAACCTATGTAAGTGCAATCTTATAAGAAGGATTAGCAGAACTGATGGAAGTGTTTATCTACTCCATGCAATTTAGCAATCAAAGGAAGAAGGACAAAGATCAAGGTGGGCTTTCTGGCCAACTCTCACTTACAATTTGTAAGGCACGCTTTGTGTCTGCAGCTGCTCTAACTAAAGTAACAGCTTTTGGGTTGGGTTTTTTTTTTGCTTGTTTTCAGAAATATTATACTGTGCTATATATTAATTGTATTAATTATATTTATTATATCTATTATATCCATTATATTTATTATATTTATTATATTATAATGTTTTGTGTGGATACCATCACTCATTCTTTAACATTTTCGCTAATGTTTAGTAGCTGCAAGAGAATTTTTTTCTTTTTTTAATGCATTAAAAATACTCTGAAAGTCAATATTAAATTAACAACTCTAACATGAAGCTCAAGGAGGGGGAATCTCAAGATCCCATTTACTTATAGCATGTTTCAAACCTGTCGCATGTATTAGAATGGTGCTAACATTAGTCACAGAGAATCAAGACTTTAAATCAAAACTGGGTGTCTTTCTAAAAGATCTATTATCCCTCAAGCAGAAGGTATGGACTTGATGCCTGAAGTATAGATTTAGATTTTAGGGGCTGCTACACAGGTGTTTGGAATAGAAAATCATAATGGTGCTCTCCATCCATATACTGTGTGAATCTCAATTCACTTTAAGCATATCAAGAGGCAAAGAATAACTCAATGAAAACAAATAATCTAAAAAGCAGTAACTACTACAATGAAAAAGACTCCATAAAAACAATACCAAGAAATGCCTCTTATCTTTTATTTTCTTTAATGATGTAAAAAATAAAAGGTGTCACTTTCCATTTTTCCTATTTTCAACTTAATTCATAATCAAACACAACAATAAGAATATAAAAGTAAAGATATATGACTTTTAAAGGCGACATCTATTTTTTAGTCCGTATGTTATTATTGGCATGTTGGCCAACTCAGTAGGATTTCTGAGATAAAATAAATGCAAGATGGAAATTAGAAATTATGCTTTCTTTATAAAGGATATGGACTCAATAATAAAAGAACAAGAAGAAAATTTGCTGGTGGTACATTAATCGAGAAATAATTTAGCAGTTTTTCATGCTGCATTTGTTCTACTGCAGTAATGGTCATGGTAAAAAATTTGCTGTAGTTATTAAAGTAGTAGATATAAGTACAGACCACACAGGGAGCAGAAACACAGAGTAAGAAGCGGCCATTAAAGTCACAATGAGAAATATGACCTTATCTTTTAACAACAGAGGTGTTAACGCAGCAGACTGCCTTCTCACCACATTGCTGCTTAAAAACCTCATTTAAAATACTCCTCGGTTGGCATGCTTGGAAACGCCGTCCTTTAGCAGCATGAGAGTGTAGCATATAGAACTAGAAAAGCATTTAATGGCTATCTCTGTATTACTGAACTTGAGAGTGCTTTTAAGTTAATGGCTGCAGTTTTTAGCTCCTTCTCTCCCTACCAGAAATGCCCCTTCTGTCCTATCTTTCATGTAAAGAAAACTTGCCAGTCAAAAAGGAGTTTTGCTTGCTATAAGAAAACTCAGGTACATATTGAAGCACCATCCAGCAGCTCATGGAATATTTAGTTTTAATCCCTGTAATTGTAAGCAAACATATCACACAATTTCATCGCAAATTTAGGAAACTGCAGCTTAAAATATGTATTTTCTCAGCTGTATTTTCATGACTCACACTTGAAACAGGGAAATATTCAGATATTAAGAAACTGCTTGTAATTTATGAAGAGAAATTATTAATTGGCAATATATATTCTATTATTCTGTTGAAATTTATTCTTCAGCTAAAATAAGTCTACTTTGATTTTATTCAGCTGAAACATTTTCCAACAGAAAAGGCTGGAAATATTCCAGACCCTTTCTCATTTTAGTAATCAGTCTGAACTAATATCTTTTGAACTTCACCAGAATTGTGTATACTCCTCCAGACAGATGCAACTAGTGCCTTATACTTGCAAGGATTGCACTTACTATGCAGGGAGGTATTTCAAGTTATTTTTTCCCATTTTCATTTTCCACTTGCTCAAATGCCCTCAACGCCTATTACTAAACACATATTTATGAGGATCAGTACACGACTGACGAGTTTTAGCAATTAATAGGAAAAAAGTGAAAGGAAAATAAAGAGATCAAGTTGATTAAAAAATTCCATCATAATAAGAAAGTGTGGCACAAATATTTCAGTTTCTTTGACATATATGATTCAAAGTAAAAATAAGATATTCAGTTTCAGTTTTTGTACCTAATATGTCATATATATATTAGTTAAACTTATAATTTTAAAGCATATTTCCTTGGTCTAATGTTTTGAAGGGTTACATCAGTGTTTCCAAAACAAAACATTTAAGCCCTTTGAATCCATAAAAAGCCTAGAAAAATTGGCCTCTATTCTCTTAGGGAATTACCATTATTCAAAATACAAGAATTTCTCAAAAGATAGCATTTTTTGTTTTCTTGCCAACTCTACTAATACCTAAGTAATGACCTGTTTACTTGGCAAATTGCTTATCATGACAGTCTCTAAGTGTTTTCTAATTAAAATAGATATAAACTGTAGGTATAAGGAAATATGCATATAATAATTTAATATTTGAAAAAAGATAGCTTTTTAGTCTTAAACTGGAACTCAGGAAGTGTGTGATTCAATAATCTAGGCACTGAGGTATGGCTTAAAATGAGTGCTACAATTTCTGTAAGTGGCTTATCAGCGACTAAGAAAATTTCTCCTACCCAGCTCATTAAGTATTATCCATTTTCTTTGCAATGTGCACCCAGGGTCTTCCTTTGAGCAGTGCAGTTGAGGACTGAAATCTAGGAATGGATTCTGGAACAACCTTTCATCTAATTTGCACAGTAGATTCCATGAGTATGGAATAGAAATAACACTGGCAAGATGTCTTGTTAAGACATTGATAAACATTTTAAAGCACTTTTTCAAGGCCATTTTTTGGCACAATCACCAAGTGGGAAATCTTCAGTCCCATTTAGTGTAGGAATAATCTTCCTCAAAAGCAACAGAACTGCTGTGAACTCCACTGTGAAAGAGTTCGCTCAAATATTGTAACACAGTATAAACCAGAGTCTTCCTGAATCGTGGACATCAAAGGCTGAACTTGCCAAGGATGGAAAGGATCCCATGTGCCAGCAGAGTGCAGTGGTGGTGGCAGAAATGCTCTCACAGCCCTGCAAGCCAGCCTGTAGTGGTGCTAAATGGAAAGCAGCCATATGATTACCACTTGGGTTCTGTGTCACGCAGAATTTCTGAGCTGAGCAGAGGATTCAGTCTCACATATTCCCATGTATTGTCACATTGCTTGGGTTTTTAAGCAGGGCAAAAGTCTTCAGTCCCAAGAGCTTTGAAAGTTACACCTTGACATATCTAATTCAAGAAGGCCATCACATCTCAAATTCACTTATAGCTGGGATATGTGTTCAAGGAAGTGATGAATGGAAAGACAAAGGAATATGACTCAATGTACTTATGGTCTTAGAGGTCTGTCCCAACCTAAATGATACTGTGATTCCATGGTTCCACGTAAAGCTGCTTTTTTACAAAACCTCCCTCCAGAGATCAAAGACCTTCATGGATTTTCTGTTATTTTCACTAATGTTCAGAATGGATGACAAATAAATCAAAATCATGCAGAGAAAACTTCATAATGCTATTTCTATGTTCTTTTGTGTTTTTCTCAAAGACATATCCATCACATATGACATTTTGTGTCATTGCATGGTTGCATAAAGGCAAGCTAAATCCAGAGTAGAAGCTTCATGAAGCAATGATCAATCACCCAAGATGTTCGGGTTTAGTATTCAGATAAATGTGGATACACAAGATGGCTAAAATAGCATAAGAAATTATTTTCTTGTATTTTTTCTGTGCTCTGTGCTTTTCATGCATGATAAAATTTGGATTTTTTTCCAAACCATTTACCCAGACCTACTTTCTAACTGTGTACTTTTAATACCCCTAAAATGAGTTTTTCTCATCTTCTCAGTGGAGAAGTGGACAACACTGTCAGCAGACAATTCAGTAATTGCAGATGGAAAACAACATCACTGTGTAAAACTTCCACGATTAGGCCGTTGTTTACTAATAATTTGTACTTAATAATTTGTACTCTCAAAGTAAGTTTACATTAATGTTATATAGGTATAGCTGGCAGAAATGTTCCTGGACCAATTAACTTCACACCTTGTCCACTGACAAAACCGAGTGTTTTCACTGTTTTACTGTTCCATATTTTCAACAGAAGAATTTATTTTCTGCTGTTTTGCTTTTTATACCTTTCTCTTTTTTCTTCCCAATGCCAAACTGAAACATTTTTCTTGATGATAATATAATATTTTTTTAACATCGGACTCATTGAACTCTGACTGGGTAAAGCCTTTAGTAAAACTCAGAAAAAAACTCCATCTATTGGACAGCAACTGACATATTGTACACTACTATTTCTTTACTAATGCTCCTGAGAAAATTCTTTTTCCTTTGATTTGAGGACTGCTGTGGATTTCTCTCACAGCCATCTCTTCTCCAGACTGCATCAGCTCCTGTTCTTTTCCTTCTCCTGGCAAGACAAGTGCTCCATCCTGTCCCCTGATGGTGACCCTCCACTGAATCAGCTGCAGTTTGTCAATATCTTTCTCTTCATACATGCAGGGGAAAAAAAAATCATCTGCATAAATCACATTGCCACATATAAAATAATTCATTTGTGTGTAGCAGTTCCTTTCTGTAAGGCTGGCTTAGTTTATGAAAAATTGTTAGCCCATATGGACAGATAAATATTTCAAAAAACAATAGCTTATGGAAGAAGTAGACATTCCCAGCAGGTTTAACAAAACCTCCAGAAAGGAGCCTCAGTCCACTCCAGGAAATCAGTTGTCTTGACCCTGCCATTGTTCTCCTGTGACATCAATCGAAGAAATGTAGATTTAACAGATCACTGTTCCCTCTTCCTCATCAAGCAGAGCTAGTCCTGCTAAAAATTGATGTCAAAATAATTTGACCTATTAACCCCCTTAATTTTCCAGGAAAGAAATGGGCTCATTTTCTTCAATCCTGTGCAATTCTGTTTTCATTGGAATGAAAGGATGTTCATAGGCAAGGCATAATGAATAAGAATCTGATTTTCAAAACAAGGATTTTAATATAAAGGCACTAGATTAAGACAAGATAATTTCAGTTAATAATGCAGTGAATAGATTGAGACACCATCCTACTGGTGGTAAATTAGTTTATTCCTGAAAAAAACCGCAAAACCTTCTTTCCTTTTCTTTCCAGCAATCTGTTTCATTAGCTCTTCAAAACAGATGTTCTTTGCATTGAAATTCTTCTTAAATCTGGAATCTGAATAGCTAGGGAGAAGGACAATCTCAGAAGTCTTCTACTGAAAAATAGTTTTTCAAAAAATCTCAATAGGAAACCTGGCCTAAATAGTAGTTTTAAATATATGAAATATTAAAAATATGAGTTAAAAGTTTGGCTGATTTACCATTCAGAGTTCTATACAATCAGTACTCTTATAATTGTGATGAAAAATAGGATTTTGTATTTTAGTTTTTATTGAAATTCATTTCAGTCACAAAGTTAATGCTTAATGAATAATTAATTTAAGAAGAAAATGCACAAAACAAAACAAACAAAAAAACACAGTAAAATATCATTTTATAAAACAGATTTCAGGAACAGGGAACTACCAGTGAAATTTGCACTGACTTGTTTTGAAAGAGTTTTAGGATAAAATAAAATGCATTTCAAGATTGATGGATTAAAGCCATGTTTTATCTGAGGTATTGGGATTGATTTTAGGTGCTGTAAAGCCTATACTCTCCAACAACATGAATTTATGCACACAGCCTGTTTACTTGCTCTTTGCATCATCCCTCGATTTCTTTTCCTTGGGCTTTTTATCGTCAAACCCTTCATGCCCATTGGGAGAAAAAAATTCAAATAGCCCCAACAGTTAGAGATTTTGTGAGTTTGCTTTCTTCTCCACCTTACAAGGCTATAATTGTCATGTTCCAGTACATTTCATTGCTGTCCATCATAATGAAAGATGAACTGCCACCAACTACTGCACACCTGGTAATAAAGAGGAGCAAAGTATCTGGCCTTGCACAAAAACCAGGGCAGTCATTTTCTGGAGAAATTAGGAGTTTGCAAATGAAGATGACATATTGAAGAAACAACTATTTATTGAGGATCATGAATAACTAATCCACTGAGAAAGCAGGTAGAATGTGTGGTCAGGTGATCCAGAAGTGTTGTGCATGAGGGCAAAAGAAATAAAAAGCATCTATCTCTACTGTGTAGTTACTGAGGTACTTAACATCCATGCTGAGGAGCGTAGCAATTTTATTAGTCAAATGGATTTTTAGATGAGAAGAAGACATATCACAATAGAAAAGATGAATCAGATACAGAATCTGAATTACTGTGTAGAGCAAGATGTGGATGTCAGTAGTACCCTGGAGGCGACTCTCTGTGCTGACTATACACAGAACCTACACAATTAGGTTAGGCACACTTTTAACTTAAAATGAGTAATGTTGTTGAGATTATCCCCTTACAGTTAATTCCATTAAAACATTTGTCAATAAAGATGTCACGCTGACCAGACCAAATTCTAAATAATGGGCAAGTGTTCTGAAACTGCAAGTCGGCCTCATCCTGTACAAACTGATAGAGCACAAATACTTCTCTTACGACTACTACTTTAACTTTTCTGTATTCTCTCTTTTAATTGCACTGAACCCAAGTTTTGATTTCAGAGGAGTACTGAGATTTTTGAGAAACACTAGGGTTTAGTGTTTGTGTAGTTGTCTAGTTTTTGTGTAATGCTGGTACTTTGGCTCTTGTTAGTCATTGCCTCTCTCAACAGCTTTACAGGGTAGTTGAACAGAGATAGAGTTTTAGGGGATAGTAAAGTCTTGGACTCGGAGATGAAAAGAATAGCAGGCCAGATCACTCCTTAAAGTCTGAATTTGGTAACAGAAGAAATAAAAGAAGGTAATTTCACCCATAGCTTATGAGCGTTATCTTTGTAGAAAGCATGACCCAGAGACTGCCTCAGATTCTGAGTGCCAGTTGATAACTCTCAATTTATTTGTAATGGTGTCTTGCAGTATGTAAAGAAAAATGAACTGAAAAGGAGTCACTAAATCTCCACTAAAAAGTTTTCCTGTCTTTAAAGTGAACGGCTTATAAATATTTAGTTTAATAAATATATTAGGAAATAATGAAAGGGGGTTGATAAAGACTTTTTCTTCAATATATGAAGTGAAAAAACTAAAATTCTTTAAAATATAAATGAAGGAAAAATATGCAGTTGGTTGGTGTCAATAAAGAGGTAGTCTGTCTTGTTTAGGGCAAAAGTTCTAGGAGGCAGCTAAAAGGTTATATTGAAAGACACTGAGATACCAAACATGTAAAGATGAATGTCAAGGTATTTTCTGGCATTAGAATACTAGGTCATCTGGATTCTTTATTTATTTTTTCAGGTAGAGGACAAAGTTTGACAAATGCACTTAACCACTTGTCAGTGATGAGAATATTCTTGGGACACATTGGGACTTAAACATCACTTGCTGCAAATTATAATAGTTTTATTTAAATTGAACTGACCACACACATATACAAGTTTGAGGTAGTGGGAGAAAACTACTTTTCTATTTCTGAAGATCTACATGTTTTCAGTGTTTCCTAATGGTTCCAGGTTGTATCAGAAAAATATAACACTACATTTTTTATTAATATTTTCTTGATGCATACAGAAAATGCTGTGTTCATTGTAAAGGCATTGATGAGAATCCACTCAACCGAATAAGCCTGCCATGCTGTGCAGATGTGTTTTGGGATACCCTGATTTCACATGTCTTACTGTCCCTATATTGCAACAGCCCCACCCCTTAGAAATGTCCCTGCCTGTCTGCACTGCAATCTACCCTAACCTGTAGATATGCTCTCTAGTGGCTTTCTCTTTCATATTCTCCCAGGACCAAAAGCCATTGTCTTTCCCAGCATGTACAGATGGTGTGGGACTTTGTGAGCAAAATAGAAAAAAGATACAAGTAGAGATAAATACAATTAAGACACAAAAGATATCTTCTACTTTTTAGGAGTAGTGATAAAGGGGATAATCAAAATGGCCAAGAAAAGCTGCAAAACAGAATTACAGCCCACATATATAACGGCAGCAGAATTGCAATACTTCCTCCTACATGCAGTCTGGAAGCAAGAAGATGAGTTTTCATGAATGAAAAAAAAATGAAGTTATATTTCAGGTACCCCTGTAGACTCCAGCTGTATCAAACTGAAGAAATCCTCTAATTTCTTGGATCATTGGTATAGTACCAGTCCAGCTACATCTTAGTTTCATATTGGAGATTTATGAATCGGGCTTCCCATACTTAACATCATCCACTTATTTCTGTAAAATAAAAATCTGGGTAAGTGGGTTGGTTGTGAGTCATTAAACACTTTCAAAGATCTCTGGGATGTCCAGTAGGTAAACCCACAGGCCTGTCTAGAAGGTTGAGCTTCTAGAAAAGAAGCAACTCCATATGGTGTTGGACTAATTAGAACTGTCTTGACTCCCTACTCTTTCCACCATCTGTCTCCTGAATGCTTGATTATGCCTTAAGGAAACATTACCCTCTGGATCACTTGTTACTCTTAAGCATAACAGATTCCTTACATCTTTCTCTTGGCCATCTGGCACTCACTCTTCCCCATTTTCTTTGCAGGGCCTAAAGACAAATTCATCAGTCCTTACCTTTTTCTGCCCAAGTAACCTGCCCCAGTATGAGCAGGTTCACATGGAGATTGCCTTTCTGTGGTTCTGAAACAGGACCCTCTAAAGGTTGATTTAGTGAAAGTATGTCCCAGTAATACCTGGAAATTATGGAGAACACTGATCTAATACCTAGCAATATCTCAGAAATATAGCTTCCAGTCATGCAACATTACTACTTTACCCAAAGGGCTGAGCCCAAACACTTTCAGGGAGCCGGCAGTCATACTGGTCCACATGAAATACAATTGATCTGAAACAATTCATTCTTATGTAGTGGAAGAAGATACAGGGAAGTATGTGGCATTTTGCTACATCATTGTCTTGTTTTCATATAGAAATGAAATAAGGAAAATGTAGTGGGTAGACAACGTCTGGATTCCAGGAATCCACCAAAGGCTCTCTATCACTCCACAGCTGGAGAGAGGAGAGAAAATATAATGAAGGGTTCATAAGCTGAGATAAGGACTTGGAGAGATCACGCACAGGAAAACAAGCTAGAAATTAGAATTAGAATTAGAATTAGAATTAGAATTAGAATTAGAATTAGAATTAGAATTAGAATTAATTGAACTTATCATTTACAAAATCAGAGCAGGATAATGAGAAGTAAAATAAAACTTTCAAAACACCTTCCCTCAACCCCCCTTTCCTTCTCAGCTCTACATCCTACCCCAGAGGTGCAGGGAGGCACAGAATGGGGTTGCAGTCAGTTTATCACCTGCTGTTTCTCCTGTTGTTCAGGGACAGGAGACATTTCTCTGATGTACTGTGAGATCCCTCCCACAGGAGACAGCTCTCCATTAATTTTTCCAGCATGAGTCCACTCCACAGGAAGCAGTCCTCCCCAGACTGCTGCAGCATGGCTGACTCTTCTACAAGGTGCAGCCTTCAAGGACAGGCCGCTCCAATGTGAGCTTCTCTCTCCTCAGGTCTCCCATGAGGTCACAGCCTTCTCCCAAGCATCCAACTTCTCTGGTGGGCTCTCCTCCACGGGCTGCAGGTGGATCTCTGCATCCCCACGGATCTCCATGGGCTGCAGGGGCACAGCTGCCTCACCATGGGCTGCGCCACAGCCTGCAGGGGAGTCTCAGCTCCAGCACTTGGAGCGCCTCTTGCTTCTCCTTCTCCACTGACCTGGATGTCTACAGAGTTGTTCCTCTCACATGTTCTCACTCTACTCTGCTCTGAACACAATTACAACTCTGCAACAACTTTTGGTCTTTTCTTCCTTCTTAAATCTGCTGTCACAGAGGCATTATAACCTTTTCTAAGTGGTCCAGCCTTGGCTAGTGGCACGCTCATCTTGGGAGCTGCCAGGGATTGGCTCTGCTGGATAAGGAACCACCCCTTGTAGCTGCTCACTACCAAATCTTGGCCGTGCAAATCCAAAACAGAAACCAAAATAAAATTTAGGGAAATTAGAAAGATGGAGTGTGGGGGGAATGTGGAGTAAGGATTGGGAGATAAGTAATTCAAAAATCAAAAAAGAATATTGAAATTATAAAGTGGCAAAAACCTACCTTTTTTGGAAATTTTTCTAAAATAATATTTGCCCCAAAGAGTGCAATCTTCTTGAACATTTAAATTTTATGAAAGAAAAATTCTCCTCAAAAAACTTATGACTGAGTTCTTTCAACCAGTTCTTATACTTCTTTAGAAAAGTTGGAATTAAAAAGTGGTGAGTTACAGCTTGAAATCTCCATACTTTTTAGAGTAGACGGCATAATCAGAGACAAGGCAAACATCTAACCCCTTTATTAAAGAATGGCTTTCGGTAACTTCATTTTTGGATTTATGAAATAGATCAATTTCCAATTAATTGTCTACAAGAAATATGGATAAGCCAACAGCTAAATATTTCCCATTCTATTTAGGAGGACAACTAGTGATATCTCAATACAAAATTTTTATTAAATTATACAATTGGATGGCAAACAGAAGTAGAAATTGAATGAATGCATTGGTTTCAGAATGAATATGGTACATGAAAAATTTAAATGAGAAATGGAAATAAAACATGCAAGAAAATGAAGATAACTGTTTCATAAGACCAAAAGAATTGGAAAGAACATGTAACTTTAGCAATGCAGTTCCAGAAATAAAAAACTATCTATAATTTCTTACACATTAAGTCTACTGAACAGAAAATCCTTAAAATCTGAGATGAACTGAAGAACTACTGGTAATAACCACAGGACTTGAATAGTAACAAATTCAGCCCAAAGAAATAGACTATTACTTGAGTGATTTACAAGTGTGCTCTGAATGAAAAGAATATAAAAGAAAAAGATTGAAGAAAAAAAATTCTGCTATTGCTATGGAGAGGGACTGCCTTGCAGTATAGACACCCAGCATTTGAGAAAAACAATGGCTTATGTGGGAAGAGCACAGCACTTTTATGAAGTGACAGACAGAGTCATTATTACCAAATACTTTAAGCCACAAGACTATTTTAATGAATAAAAATTGTAGAGCCCTCAAAGCTCAGAAGTAAAAAATGTATATGCAATGCAAGAATAAGCTAGTGAACAAGGAAGCAGAAATAAAACATTTTTTCTACTTCTTGCAAATAGACAGGTAAGTTTTCTTCCTTCCTCCCCTCCGTCCTTTTCTTTTTCTTTCTTTTTTTTTTTTTGAGTTTGCACATTTTAAGATAAATCACATAAACAGATAAATAGACTCATGAGCACCAGTAGCTGTAAAAGCAAAGAGAATCCCACACTATAGCATACAATATCAGATTTTATCCACATGGAGTAAAAAGTTCAATAGATGAGAAATACTTATCTGTGACTTCAAGGAAAGATAAAAAACGCACAAGCAACTGAAAACCCCCCTAAACACCAACAAATACACAACCCCCCATTCCCCCCGCCCAGCCTCTCACAACAGTGGTTGAAGTGCTGGAGTGTCAATTCAGGAAAATAATTGTCCTTTTCAAGAAGATGTTGAGCAAAAAGACAGTACTGCACATAGATAAAACAGCATATTGGAAAAACATAGAATACTGTATCTTGGTGTATCACAGACAGAAAAAGAGCTACTACAACACAAGCAGGGAAAAAAAGGCAAAACAAAAGCAACAAGACGCTATCAAAAAAGGAAGCAGTGGGATATATCTGCAGCACTTACTAGAAGTGGCAAGTACACTTATAGGCATTGATACCATACAGAGAGACTGGTGCATAAAACCCATCTATATTGTCTTCCATGTATTTTAAATAAAAGCAACGTTTCTTTTTATAAATGTGATCTTAATTTTTTTTTAAATTTTCAGGATCCAACGTTATAGATACAATAGGTGAGATTTTAGAATATAATAATTTGAGCAAATCTTTTTGCACAAGATTTTTACTTTTAAGTCATATTCTGCTTTACTAATGCATGTGTCAAAGTGATTATATAAAAGTATTTTAGCTCATAACTGTTCATCATAACTAAGCATCTAAAATTTTATTTGCTACCTAAAATAACTGGCCCTAGAACCTGTATTTTTCTAATCCTGTGCTAAAAAAACCCTTTCAACTTAAGGTGAACAGAAACTGACCTCTGACATACAGCTGTTTCTAAACATGAGAAGTTTGGGTGCTGGATTTATTAAGCTTTATTGTTAGCAAAAGGAGTCTCTGAGAAAATTGACTGAACAAGGCAGCATTTCAGTAGAATAAAGTATATGAGACAGCATTTCAGAATTTTAGCTGAATGAGTCTACAAATATGTCCTCCCTCATTTTCACTCAGCAGGATAAACAAAAACTGTAGATCACTACCAGCTGCACGTTCAGTCAGGCTAGTAACAACTTTAAAAGCACAGAAAGCACAAATGTATTTCATATGCAGGTCGGAAATTTCCTAAGGTAGAGCTGTAAAAAGTCTAGCAGCTTTAATTTGGAGATACATACATTTTCAAATGTTTTTCTGAAGAGCTCATCTTTTAGTATATTTTTTTTTCAGAAACCCAAGTTTTGACTTTATTTGAAATCTGAAGATCAAACAGCAAGAAAAAACAGTAAGATAGAGACTGAGATAACAAGATTAGGACTGAAAATAGTACTCAAATCTGTCAAGAAAAAAAATCTCACATATTATTTGTCTAAACAATGACTTTCTAGTGTGAAAATAAAACTCTAGAGCAGTGAACCCACCAGTCTCAGTGATGACTACAAATGAAACTAAATCCCACTGTATTTGGGAGACTTTTTTCATAAAATAGGTGTGACCAATATTGAGGTTTCTTTCAACATAGTAGGGTTTTTTCCCCACTACCTCTCTTTGGAATCCCCTCCCCTCTTGTCCCCTCCCCTCCCTTCCCTTTCATCTACGCTTGCAGGGTTTTCCACTACTGTATCCTAACAAAACCTTCAAAAAGACCTTTATTCTTCCAAAGTCACATATCTCATCTTAAGCAGCTCACTAATTTCTCAAAACCTGGATGACTAAACCAGGCTCATAATCTTTCTTTTCTGTTTAAAGCTTTCCTTTAAAGGTTTCATGCTACCACCCTCAGTCATCCAGAAACAGAAGTTTCCTTTGATACTCTCCCTCTCCTGCCCCTACAGCTTTTGTATCATAACCAAACCTTTTTTCAATTTTCTCGACATTTTAAAAAATCCCTGCATACATCTATCCACTTTTATATTTTTGGGCTTTTTTTCTGAAATCTGTCATTCAAAGTAACTCCTCCACATTAGGCTTAAGAAAATACATTTTACAGGGTTTGTCTAACATTAGTATCTGCAGTTTTTGTTTAGATATAAATACATTTGTATATATAAATATATACACACAGACGTGTACAAATTATTATATCAATAGAAGGTAGAATGATAGAAACAGTGTCAAAAGAATTGACAATCTGTTCCACATGAAAATATCACATCTACATCACCTAAAACAGCCATGAAACTCTAAGTTCGTTGTAAATTTGACCATACCTCTACCCCTTTTACCTGATCAGCCCACATAATCTTTGAGCTTAGGGTTTTCTTTATTCTTCCATTATCATTTCTGTTTGTATTCATTCTAACACATCCTTGTACTACAGGGACTAAGTCTTTTCCATAAAACATCTAAAACATTTCAGCTGTTGCAAAAGAAAAGATATAGCTGAACTTGAATCTCTATTTGTTGAAAATTCTCTCTAATAAAAATAAAGTAGTATAACAGAAAAGAGTAGCACATCTACTCTCAAGCTAGCTCTTAAGGCAAAAGAGAATGAAGATCCTGGAAACTTCCATGGAGCTGAGATGATTCATTTGAGTTGTTTGTTCACTTCTAATCTCCAGTTGTTGAACCTTTTTACACAACAACAACAATTTTTTTTTCCTATTTTCTAAACTGTCTGCAGACTCTTATATGAAAGCACAGTTTTCTGAACTCCAATTTCGTAGTTTTTATTTTTGTCAACATTCAGTTGCCTTCAATTTTCTTCAAAAGAATCACCTCCTGTAACAAAAATGCAGAAGACATCTCAAGTGAATCAGCTAAATTAAACAGCAATTGTATCTCTAAATCTAATTCATATGGGACCACTAGCTACAACTTTAGAAGCATTCAGAGGTAAACAAAAATTAAACATCACCAAACAGTATAATTATTCATTTGAAAAATCTTTTCAAATGGCTGAAATCCTCTCTTCCTCTTAAAAGACATGAAATTAATAATAACAGCTGGTTTGGAAACAGCCCTGTTGATATTTGTATGATGTCCCATTATTGTGAATGGGGTCTGGCTTCCTGCCAGATCCTGATGCGGCTGCAAGCTGTTTCAAGAACCAGCTAGTATGGAAGCTGTCAATCAAAATATGCTTTCTTTATCACCACTGTGGCATTTTATGAAATGTCAGAATGAGATGGCACACTTGCATCTGCTCCAGCGTGAGATGCTGCGCATCACCCAGGTGCAGAGCCAGATCCTCTCGAGTGCTGTGCCCATGGGTATGCCAACATCAGGACCATCCTTCAGAGGATAACTTTCCACTGGGTAATTTGCAATCTTATCAAAAGCCCATTGAAGTCAAAGGAAATATTCCCATTGATCTCAGAGGGCTTTGATCAGGCCCATGGTGAGCATGTACTTTAGCAGTCTTTTAGTGCTCTTGCAACATGCACAGCCAAATGAATACACTTAATCTTTTGAGTTAAAATATGAAAGTCAGCACAGTTCAGCTGACCGGAGTCAGAAGTCAGAAGGGGACTTAGCATGTGGAATTTGTGACCTCAAAGCCTTTTTTAGCTGTCGAAGTTCAGCTTTTAAGCAATCAGGAATATTCACAATTGCCTTTGCCTTGCTGCTGTTAAAAGACTGTCCTTTCCTGTGTTTCTTATGGTGAGGCCGCCACGACATTCAAGGTATTGCTGTGGCATAAGGCTCTGATACAAAGCCATTTAATACTGACTAGTTTGCACCTAAATCCCACTGACCCTAATGAAATGGATGTCTTTTGCTGTGCACAGAGACGTTTCAATGCGTGCTCATGCCATGGCTAACCCTCCCTCATGCTTTTCTGCATGTGATCAGTGCACTTCACATGCACAAATCAGGAGAGAAAACTTCCCTGTTCAAGAGTTTTTATGTATGGGCCTTCCCACTGACAGTGTTTCAAACCCCATTGTTTGACTAGAGAGGAATTTGAATATCACTTACTTTCCTTCAAATTTTTAATGTAGTTCTAGTTATTGGATTAATGTGAAGAATGGGGATAGGCAGTTCTTTCCTGACCATGGTTTAGAAATTTTATAGTATTAATCTCCTGGCTATTCAAAGGTGGCTTCCCTCCAAGCAGAATGCTGTTTAATTGAAGAAATCTTCTCTCCCTCAAAAGTATTTCAGGGAACTTCTATCTCAGATGCTGATCTCTGTGAATCACTTTTCAAATGGTGTGCGTGGGAAGCAGTAAGGTGTAAGGAAAATACTGCCGCAGATGTCACTGTTGTGATTTTATGTTGTGTTTACCTTTGGACTTACCTCAGCTCCTTCACCTTTAAAGCTACACTCTTCAGGAAAGTTCCCTTGCATTGAAGTGCTACAAAGGTTAGAATTAAACACCCAGAAGAGATGTACGGTCTCCTAACGAATGTGTTTAAAATTGCTTTTATAACCAAGATTGTTTCAGAATTGCACTGATATCAGACTTCTCTGAAAACAGAAGTGGGAATTCATGCCTCTAGCTGGAGTAGACTTTAATCTTTTTTTAATGAAGTGACCTAGTAAGGAAAATCTAAATGAATACTAGGAACTTGCTGGCAAGATACAATAGCACTGACTCTCCTACTGAAGTATTTTGCAAGGTAATAGCTACAGGCTCAGAAATTACTGATAATGTCAGGTATCTAAATAAACTCATATATTTATGCCTATGCTTTTGAAAGGAAATTTTGAAATTATCTTTCAAGACCGCATCTCTATACCTGACTACTGACTACACACTTAGAAACTGCAAAACGTGTCTTGGCATTCAGATCAAGAATCAGTGCTGCTGAACACAACTCCCAAAACCATGTCAGTAGCATATTATATTTGAATAATAATAAAGTCCATAGGAATAGATATACTAAAGTCAGTGTTACAGACTTGACATAAAAAAGGAGAAATCTCTGGAGCAAAGTAACTGGTAGGCATTTGTCTTATCAGAAGCAAAGCAATAATTTCTATAGCAGATCATTACTCACAGACACAACTCCCTACAATTTTTGAACTTTTTCTGATAGTCTTATATTCAAACAGAGGTAGGAGAACATTTCAAAAGCATCAAAGCAACTTCAGGGCTTGAAGGAGATACTTCAGAAGCAGTTCATACACATTGGGCTTTTAAGGTCCCTAAAGTAATGGATGTGCACCACCCAGAGCACTTGGGAGTTCTCAGACCCAACCATGAAGCCTAACAGGGTAATTTTGCTACAACATAGTACTTGAAAATGTGCCTAGAGCTCTTCATTCACTCTGCTGAGAAGGACTATGCTGCTATTTGTAGTTTTTTACCTGTAAGTTTAATGTTGTGTCTCTGTGTGGTAAAGAGACTTCAAAGAGTTCACTGTTAGGGAAATAACTCTTGCTTCAAAGATTTCTGTCTGGTGAAAGTTTTGACAAGGGCTGTGTTTAGGAGGTTTTCTTTTAGGCTATGGGTACAGGATAAAAAAAAGGCCTCAAAAGAATCCTGAGATTTGGTGAAAAAGTTTTAACACTATCTGTTATGGTGAAAAAAGCTTTAATTGGTTCTGCTTTCACAGACTGTTGTTCATTTTGTTTTTTCTTTTTTTTTTTTTTTTTTGAAGACCAGGTCTTTTGTCTCCAGTCTGCTTTGGATTTGGCTGTTTCCTGTGTGTTTTAGTATTCAGAATTTGGTTTTGATTCCCAGATCAGGGGCAGTGACATTTTAGAGGCTTCTACACAAATTTTAGCCATTACAATATTTGGAGATCTGTGACAGAATCAGAAGTCTGGCATAAAGCAGTGGAGTACTATCTACCAGTCCTTTACCATGGAAACAGAGGGATAGCCAGCTGTGTCAATGTTGCCATGGTGAATAAGGTGAGATTAGTTTGTGGCTGGCAAAAAAGAGCAGGCATGTTCCAGACTGGTAATCCTTCACTTACCTGAAGGAATAAGATTGTTCTACATGGAAAAAAATTGGTCCTTGTAGCAGTAGAAATACTTCTGTACAAAACCAGTCTGTCACTGTGCACCACTGGAAATTCTGCAGATAAAATTTCTGAGTATTCCAGGGCCAGAGATTGATCTTTGCAGTTCATGGGTTTGTGTCCAGGTGAGCTTTGAGGCTTTTGTCATTTATTTTTGGGGGAGAGGCTGTATGGGTGCTGTGGAAATAGAAGGTGATAAAGTATTTAACCAAGTGACTAGCTGCACTAAATCTGATGCAGGAATTCACTATCCACTTTGCAATCAACATTTCATTTGCAATTCTTGTATTGAATTTGTAGTTATATATTGCATCTTTTCAGCTCTGGTGATCATTTAGAACAAAATCCCATCTTTTCTGATGCTGTTTCTGTAAAGAGAGTTACAAACACTCAGGCATGCTTCCATAAAAACCCCTTTATTCCAGCACAGGAAACTTTATTCCATAAAGATGGATTTCTGGCACTTTGCTACAGATGATAAGACATAGCCATGTATTCATTAGTCACGGAATCTAACACACAATCACAAAACAAAATAGAAATAATTTTATCCCCCAAGTGGTCAAACCCTATTCAGTGTTCGACTGTGTTATTTATCTGTCTGTCTGGGATTGTGTCATTCTTTACTGCTGCAGCTCAGTGACTTTGTGAGAGGAGGGTATTTGTCTTTAAAAGTTCTGGTAATGAATCGTACATTGGAGTACAAGGGCATCCTAGGGGAGACAGAATCTGTGTGGAGGATTAATCTTTTCTTAGGTAAAAATGCTACACTCTTATCTAGAAAACTGGCAGCTAATTTTGCTGTCAAACATCTGCAGCCATTTAAGGCTTTACCTCTTTCTTTCCTCATATTAGTACATTCAATATCAATGAATAATAAGAAGTCAATGAAGTACCACAGTTTAATCCAGGGCTGAAGTGGCAGCGATAGCATTTTCCCTTCACTGCAGGAAAGCCATCGAAGGAAGACACAGCTGTCAACAATGCTAAGGTTAAGTCACGGATTTGAATGCCTAAACTATGTATTTAGGTGCTCAATCTTGAAATGTTGTTCCATTCTATATATTTAACAAATGTACATTTTGTAAAGCATCTCTTTGACCTATTGCAGTTTCAAGTTCTGAAAAAAATTATTCTCGTTCATTAACACCTCTATCTAAAAAACACAAAAATTCTCCAACATTTTTAAGGTGATGAAAACTATGAATTATCTGCACAGTAGTTCTATGAATAATTGCACTGCATATATCCATTAAAATGGAAAAATTATGTCCTTTTAAAGCTGAATATTGTGAAAGTCCTTGCAGTTTAATAATCTCCTAAACTAATATAATTTTGTCTGGGCATTGAGTTCGATTCTTGAGCTGAGAAATGTAGGTTTCTGAAAATCAACATATCTACAAATGTGTATCAGGGTTCTTGAATGTTTTTCTTTTTTGTCACCACAGATGGTGTAGTTGATCTCACTGGAACTTTGATTTAAATATCTGAATTTGATACCGTCAATATTGAATCCAGGCTCTCATTTGCGTCACATAAAAGTAAGATAATTTTAATGATGGATATAAAGTTTCTTCTCAAAAAAAAAAAGAAATGAGAAATTAGCAATTGCAAGTGGCCATAGCACTGCTAACAACTGAGTAATCTATTTCCTCATGCCAGAAATGTGTCCACACCTTTTGCTTTATATCCATAGATTTAGATAGCAAAGGGTGAAATTTCTTGTTAAATTGTATCAGACTAGCACTGGAAACAGAACCTGAGATGTTACAATCAAAAAAAAATAGTATATGTATATATTTCAGAGCACTCAAAATCAGACATTTTACAAAAGTGATTTTTGCTGAGGGAAGTAAGTCTGCAGTGGTAATACAAGATAATGTGAGCAGATGTATTAAAACCCTCTATATTATTTAAATCTACTACATTCCTCTTTGGCTACCACCTTGGGGCACAGTTAGATTTGCTTTTTCTTGACTTCCGTGTGAACTTAATGAATTACTGCTTCCTCGCCTCCTCATTTCTGCTCCAGAACTGATCTCAGGTCAGCCCCATGGCCATTTTTGCCAGCACCACTGAGTGAGTGGTACACCACAAGTGATGAATGAAGAAGGGTCGGGAAAAAAAATCTGAGGCCAGTTTTGCCTCTGGGATATCTGGAAATGAAGATCCTGGAGTTGATTTTCATCTCAGATCAGCTCAGGACATTACACTACTTTTTTCAGGTTATGTTATGAGGATATTACATATCTTCAGAGCACAGAAAACCTTTTGAAAACTTATTAATGATTCCCAATAAGTTCTGGGGAAAGAAATACCAATATGGGAAATTAAAGTCTTTTATTAAATATTAAAATAGAATTATTTCAACTACAAGTCTATGACGAGGTTAAAAATAGAAGCCTGAAACAAAAAGGGAACCATTATGGATTTTTTTTTCTAAAAACTGAATGAAGACAGAATTTCTTGAAAATAATGAATTAAACATTTCTGAACATTGTGGGGATTTTTTAAAAAGGTTATTATTCATGTGACGATTTTTTTGTTCTGTTGGTGTTTTATCTGTTCACATATAGCCCTCAGCAACATAACTGCTATACCTAAATAACTTAGTTCGTGTCTGTAGAACTTCATATGTAGAACTCCCTATAAAATCACAATAAGTAGCAATGCTATGTCATTTGGCCTGGCCAGTGTCCAGAGATTTGGTGTCTGAATCCTTTGAAACCCTTTCAGAGGACCTTTGAGCACACAAATATTTTTGAATATCCTTTACTTGAGTTAATAGCTTCTTTTCTCTTCACTTTCTCCACAAGTCTGTAGTTCACATCCAAAATACTACAGATTTGAAGACCGACACTGGTGAAGTATTTTCTTGTCTGTCATTGAGTTTTTCTTTAGGATATTATCTTTCCTCATAAGCCAAGCTTAGTCAGATGTCTACATACACTTTGGTAACTACAGAGATTTTCACATCAATAGGCTAAGCTTTTGCTTTCCATCTGAGAAAAAAGTCTCACTTTAGAGAAGAGGTGTAAATCCATTACTTTGAATTGCATAGGCTCTGGAGCTGACAAGCACGTCCATGGATATCCATGCCATAACTGGCATGTGGTATATCAATGTGGAGTATTCCAGACAGACAGACAGAAGTCCTACCCCTGAGAGACCCCAGTTGTGCTCCGTGCAACTCTGGGATTTAGACACCCAGCACTTCAGTGTGCTCTGCCAAATTCGATCATCTGTGTCTGCAAAAGCACTTTCTGACTTAGTCACACATACCACCAAGTTATCCTCACTTTTGTATTTATATTCCGCCCTCACTAAACAAATTTACCATAGATATTCAGAAGGGCAGAATAGGAATGCACTGCCAAATGTCTTGCTTACAATGAAAACTCCATATATGAAACTACAGAAAAACATACCCAGTAACTGATTTACTAATGCAGCTGAAATACATTGCTTCTCCCCCTTTTCTAGTAAAATGTCAAATTCTATACTGTAAAACATGGAAGTTATGAAAATGGGTGCATAACATAGAAGTAGAAAGGTGAAAAGAGAATGAAAGAATGTTATTACTTTAATAACACTATCTAAATATTTTCCTTTTTTTCCCTCTTTTTTCAAGCAGCTCTGATGCTGGTTTTTTTTCTTGTGCGTTTCACATTTTTAAACATCTGAATAAAAGAGGTCTGTGGTTTGATGTCCCAATTGACTACATTTGAATTCCACTTGATTCCTGTTATCAGTTTATATAGTAACATTTAACATACTTTCTAATCATTTGAAGCTTTGTACATGTGTACTTGCCAAGATGTTGACCCAGTAATCCAAATATTGACTGCAGAAATAGTGACTTTATAAGTTGTATTATCAGCTGGAGAGCTATACACCAGTAGTTTTGAGCTTGGCTATAAGAAGACAAAATGCAAACCTAAATATAACATACCTCTCTAAAATGCAAACCTAAATATAGGACACCTTTAAGGATAATTTAAACATATTATCCTAAAAATTATGTACCAAATGGTATTATAAAAATCATAGAAGGTATTAAGTAAATAAATCTTAAATTTTCAATGGAAATAATTTATTAATTTCTGATGCAAGACTTGGACAGATCTATTTTCTGAAATTGTCTGCAGTTCAAGGACAATTTCTATTTAAAGTCTGTTTACTTTAAAACTGAGTTCTTGACATCCTGCCCTGTAAGTCCCTGGAAATCTACCTTATTATTACTGGGCTGTTGCTTCCTGGTAAGGAAGTTTTAGAACTATGATGATTAGATGAGACTCGAGAAATCTAGGTTCAATTTTAAGCTATTTCCTAGGCTTCATATCTCTTGTCCAATATATACACATCTTCATTTTCCTTATCTAACTTTAAAGTTAGAAGATTTTATCTGAATTTTCTATATAGATTCTCATAATGGTTGGTGTATCCTGTCCTAATATTATAGGGATTGTCCCCTGGAAGTGTTCTTTTCCTTTTTGTAGTAAAATGATTTATAAAGATTGATTTTGTAACTTAGGCAACTAAGCTGAAGATCTAAATTTAGGAATATGAGCACATTCCTCAAAATATATTATTTATTGAGAAAAGCCTTGATTCTAACCTAGGCAAGACAACTAAATTTTTTGAATGGAAGACTATCTGAGAAGGGTAAAAATAATATTTTTCTGAGCTAGTTTTCAATCAGTAAATGTTTTTCTTCTAGATGTGTCTAATTTTCTTATTTTCTTATTTATCATTAT
The DNA here is from genome assembly GCF_027579445.1 of Ammospiza nelsoni. Classification (NCBI taxonomy): domain Eukaryota; kingdom Metazoa; phylum Chordata; class Aves; order Passeriformes; family Passerellidae; genus Ammospiza; species Ammospiza nelsoni. The sequence goes on from NC_080634.1 coordinate 62,602,437, forward strand.
TATATATGCATATCATGAGTGTTATTTGTATGTTTATTCCTTTTGTTTGTATTATTTATATTATTGGCAATTGTTTGTATTAATTTTTGCTCAACACCATCTGTCTGTCAGTATCCATCTGCCATCTCTAGATTTAGAGTTAGATTGCAAGATTTTGGAGCATGATTCATCTCTTTCTTCCTGACCCATTACAAGTACTCTTGTACTTCCTACAATGTCTAGGAAGACTAGTTCTGAAACTGTGGCCCACTTAAAAAGGTGATCTACAATCAAATAATAAAAAATAATCCTAGCTGCAAAGTGGTGGGATAACAAGTAAATACAGATGCACAGGTGGCACAGTACTGGGAGGCAATGGGACAAAGTTTGTCTGCATGATAGGTACTGTATTACAACACCCTTCTTATTTTTCATGTTTTTGTAGACATAATAAGAAAAAAATGGTTTTACAGAAAACTCCTCTCAGCAAGAGACGTCTCAGCACAAAAAAAAAAAAAAAAAAAAAAGATGCTTATTCAACAACACAGTGAGTTGGGGAGTGAACTTCAGATAAGTGATGGGAGTTACATTATAGAAAATGGAAAGGTCATGGAAAGCTTCTAAAATTGAAACAAGTCACTTAATTTGTGCCATAAAGGAGGACTAAGAAAATAACACAAAGCTGAGCAGCAAGATGATCAAAGCAATGAGATAGGAAAATGGCGTTTGCAGCAAAATTTCAAACGGCTGTGAGCAGGGCAACCCAACAGGGACTGCAATCAGAGAGGTGGAAAGTACAGTCAGGAGACAGGAAGCAAAGGTAATTGGAAATGCTTTGGACATTTAAATATGGTTTCATTACACAAAACAAACTGCAATTGCTGAAGTAGCAGACACATGCAAACAGTAGGCAAGATAAGCTTTTGGAAAACCTACATTATCTGTCACATTTAAACATTATTAATAGAAGAAAGTAATTAGTCAGCAAAAATCCTACTCTGTATGCAGGGGTTTGTTGCAGAAGTACATAGTGAGATACACTGCCTGTGCACATCTCTTGTAGCCTGATGACCATTTCTTGATTCTGATTCTTTTACGGGCAGACCAGACAAAATTGTGAGTCTGAATTTCTTAGATTATTTTAGCTGCCCCAGTGTCTTCTGTAATTCATAAGATTTTTCCATTCCTGCCATGCATTATTTAAATTTATGAGTCATTTTGAGTTAATGACAGAAACTGAGTAAGAGATTTGGTAAAAAATACAGCTTTACTGTACTTAACTGACATGTCCCCTCTTCCTTGCTACATTTATTTATGATAGAGAACATGTAAAAATTATTTCAATAGGTCTTAGATTCACTTATTCATGGGTCCCTTGCTCACATTCAGTTTCCTCTCTGAATAGCAGAATTTGCAAAGAACAGAGTTCAGAGATAGTTTGCAACAATTACATGCAAAAATGTTCATTAACAAAAATGAAACAGCTACCCTCACCACATTCTAACCAGCATCTCATAGTCCTGAAAATATCTTTTTCACTGAAATTTATATGGAATCTTAATTAAAAATATAGTAAAATCTACTGCAAATATATTGGTCTTAGAAATATATGTTGGTTTTTAGATTTAGTGCACAATAAATTAGAATCATATAGATGTTTAAAAGAAGAAGACACAAGGTTAAGGACTTGACTCTATTGACTCAATCCTCAGGAAAAGGTGAATATGAGCTATATCACAGAATCACAAAATTGCTGAAGTTGGAAGGAACTTCAAGATCACCTCATTCATCTCCCTAATCAAGCAGGGCCACCTAGACCTGGTAACACAGGATCATGTCCAGACAGCTTTTGAATATTTCCTAGGATGAAGATTTCACCACACCTTTGGGCAACCCATACCACTGTTCAGTCACTTTCACAGTGAAAAAGTTTTCTCTGATGTTTAGACTGAATTACCTGTATTTCAGTTTGTGCCCATTTCCTCTGTTCCTGTCACTGGACACCACAGGAAGCAGCCTTTTCCCACCCTTCTTTCAGCAATGTTTATACCTTAGTAAGATCCCCAATGAGCTATCTCCTCTACAGGCTCAACAGTTTCAGTTTTCTCAGCCCTTCCTTATATGAGGGGTGCTCCAGCCCCTAAACCATTTTAATGACCCTTCTCTGGAGTCTCAACACGTCTCTCTTGTACTGAGCAATGCACAGCTGGACAGAGCATTCCAGGTGTGGTCACACCAAGTGCTGAGTATGGGGGAAGGATTACATCCCTTGACAAGAAGGCATCATTCCTAATGCAGCCTGGGATACCAATACTCTTGTGTCAAAGATACCATTTTGGTTCATGGTGCCCAGCTGGAACCCCAAGGTCCTTATTTGCCAAGCTGCTTCCCAGTTGGATGGCCCAAGCTTGTAGTGGTGAATGGAGCTGTTCCTGTCCAGGTGCAGGACTTGGCACCTCTCCTTGTCAAACTGACCTCTGACAGATAGCAATCTTGTCTAGCTACTAGTTTTGTGTCCTTCCCCCTTTCCAAAATTTTCATTTACATTGCTGGTGGGGACGAACCCTGACTGCTGCTATTCTGCAGATGGTGTGTGAAGCTTTTCAAGCTGCTGAGTCTCAGTGCCGATCTTTTTCCTTTTCTTCTTCTCTGATGCTCATTTCTGCTCTTAATTCCTCCACTTATGGGAGCAGCTCCTCCATGATGGCAAACCTTCCCCACAGGATAGAAGAGCATCTCTTGTAGAATTCCTTCCACCCTCAAACTAGTAGGGCTGATTCTGCTACCTGAGACTCAAGTTTGTGTTGAAGCCTCTACCCAGGGACAGCTGCTCTAACACCTACAGAAGAAAGTGCCCTATGACGTTACCACCATGTGTGAGACTAGTACAGCAACAGAATTTCACATGAGGCCCCCTTTGACACCTCCTTCTTTTATCCTTATGCTCAAACTGCAGTGTGTGTTGGCCTTCTCTGTTAGCTAATGTTAGCACATTAAATCTACATATTTCAGATCTCAGGTCATCAAAAGATACAACTGTTCCAAGCATAATTCAGAATATGATTTTATATTCTTGAAACATTAAAGAAACCCTTGCTGCTTAGCTTTGCATAGGTCTATTTCTGTTTCTCTTACTATTACTAGAACTTGTATAAGAAAAGAATCTGTTCTTCATGACTACGTCTGAAAGTCCACTGAGAAGCTCAATTACTTTGATGCTTAGAACAGGTATAAGGTTGAATTTTCACACCTATATATCATTAAGTTAGCAGGAAATATGTGAATCCCTTCATTTCAGTCTTTTCTTAAGCCTATTTAAAGAAACATCAAGTCACTTCCTACTGAATCCTCAGCCTCTGCTGTGTGAGTGTTCAGTCACCTGGGTGACAACAGGTCACCCCACCTCCCTGAGCCCTTTTTTATTCAAAAGATCAGCAGTTCACCTCTTGTTGATGTTGAGGACCTAGAAATAAAACAACACACTTTTGAGACAATATTAGGGTAGGAGGTAATATAAAGGCTTGCCTTTATTGGAGGTAAGATATGGAAATGATATGGAGGGCAGATATGGAAAATGCCCACCCCTGCAGGGGATGAATACAGGTTTACATGCTTAGAAAATTAGCATAAATTACAAAAATTCCCAATTAGAGACAAAAAAGATGAGGTAATTATTTCTCAATTCAGCCCCTTTCTAAATCCTCTCCCCTTAGATAGGAACTAAACTCTGTTTATGAAAATGTGTCTCAAAAGACCTGGTTTCAGCCTTGGCTCCTAGAAAGAGCCAAGATAGGATAGGGGCTTGGAGCCTCAGCTTGGAACCTCTGGAATGTGTTTTGTCTTTGTTCCTGTCAGGGTAGGAAAAAGTACTGAGGCTAGATATGAACCATGCAACTATACAATAATAAATAAATAAATAAATAAATAAATAAATAAATAAATAAATATGTATATGAAGGCTGTATAAAAGCAAAAATCATTCTGGAATCATTGTCTCCAACCACCCAGAGCTCAACATGCAGCTGACTCTGTATCTGCATCCTGAGCTGGCTGCACTGAAGGTGTTCCTCAAGAAGAATTATGATAGGGTAGAATTAGAGAAAATATGAAAAAAGTCCAGTAAAAGAAACCATAAAGACAGTAAAAGGAGATATTAAGGACATTAAAAAAAAAAAGACAAATTAAGAGAATACAAAATGTCTAAAAATCTGAGTTATGATAAAACCCACAGGAAAGCTAAACATCTGAAGAGTTAAACAGACTTGTTCAAACTAAGTCATTCCTGCTTCTGTAGACTTGTGACTCAATGTCTTTGCTGCCAAATACAATATAAAGCATGCTTACCAAACCCACAGGTTGTATGAATTTTTGATTCATTTTTTAATCAAGGGATATTTTTCTCTTTATAAATAATAAAGCATGCAGAGGGGTTTCTTCTGTTGAATTTGCAGAGACACATGAATTCTTCAGTGCTACCTCAAGATATGAGTTGGCAACTTCCAGATAATTTTCTTCCAATGGAATATTCATCATGCAGATGATCTCCAGCTGCAGTGCTGAAGGGCTGGCAGTGTGATATTTGTAAATTTCAGTATGAAACCTTGGGGTCTCCGTGGCTTCCCTCAGCCCTCAGCGTACAGCACAGAGGGGGAGAGGGCCTTACCTGTGTCACAGAGCTGGCCGCTGCAATCACTGCCATCATGAATCCCACTGTTACTTCTGCTGCTGAGAAGACCAGTTCTCTGGATGAATGAGCACAGTTGTTTCCAAACAGGGATGTTAAGGCAATGGAAAGGCTTTTGGAGGTATGGCTGTGGAGACACAGCCTTCATCCTGAGCAAGGGAATTGCCATTCTTCCTCACCTCATTTCCAGCAAGAGCAGGCTACTGGCTCCACAGGCCATAACAGAGGAGATGCTCTGAAATGTTGCATCAATATATGCATCAGACTGTTTCACTTTTTAATTTTCCTATTTTTTTTCTATTTCTTTATCATAAAATGCCTACTACTGACACTACCCATCCTTCTCTATTTTAGTATCTTACTACCTTTTAGTGAGAATATGCTCTCCTCTGAGGGACAAATGGGAGCTTCAGATTTCACTAGCTGGACAATTGGATGATGGGTTTTGTCTGAACATCATATGAGATCCAGAAAGTCTATGCATGGAAATGGTTGTATGGGAGATATATGCCTTTCTGGACTGGCAACTGAAGGACAATCAGGCTAATTTGAAATTATTCAGATGCCACCAGATACCCATGTTCAGATAGCTGAAAGAGTAGGAGAGAATTCAGCTGCAGCAGAAGATTTTTACCAGAGGGAGTTTACATATGATGAAAGTAGGTTCCCTAAATGCCTGTTATGACTTGTCAAGAGAAAGGGATTTACCTGACTGTCAAGTGACACCACTATGTGTTGCCACTGGAAATTCTCAACTGAACTCCTGCTTCTAGTGAGATGAACGTGCATCTCAGCTCTTGGTTTCATCTCACTTAATTTTAAGAACTTATTTAGCTCACAACAGATGAATAAAAGACAGGGATGAGATATAAGCAATTGGATGCATGGGAAAGAAGTAACATAGAAAAACATTAGCTAGAAACCCTTGAGTATTGCCAAATATGTGCAATTTGTTACCCTAAGGGAAGGTTTTACAATTAGAGGAATAAATCTAGGCCATTTTCAAGAACCTGAGTAATGGCTGACATATGGAATGGTAAACCTGGATGCTCTGTTAGGCTCTGGTGTCTCTGGGTCAGTTGTGTTTGTTGATTCCTTCCTGTCTTCAACACAGTTGAAATTGGTTCAGCTTCCACTTCTGCTTTACAAACTAATAAAACAAACCCTATGATTCACTAAAGAACGAGATGGGCTAACTTCAAGACATGAAATTACATGACCTGGAGTCTTATGGTCATTCTCATGTGGGATTTACTATAGCACAAAGCCTCACTACTGTAGGAGATTAACTTAATTGCTGTCATGAAATACCTTTATCACACCAGGGAAAGTTGCATTAATATAATTGATGTCTTCCTCTTGAATGTAGAATAATGATTGTTACAATATCTTATCTAATCCTTATCAAACCTGAACAAACTGCTCTTGTAATTTTACTTCCTGTTGTTTTACTGGTAAGAACGGTATGAGATCTGCACTTTCCCTCAAGCGTAGAAACTGAAAGAAGACAGAGTCAAGATAAAAACTAACATTCAGTTGTGGTACATGGTGGGAGATGAAATTTAAATCAGCAGAGATTAAGACACTAATAGCTTGTAGTGGTAGATTATGTGGTTCATGGGACAAACCTCTAATAATTTGTTTTATTTGGTTTTTTTTCTTCACTAAAGGGACACTTTGTGACATGTGGATGTGTAATAAAAGCATGGAAAAAGAACATACTTTTGTGTGCATGCATGCCTATGTGTGCATGTTTGTTTATATTTCATATACATGAATAGTATTACATTTAAATGTATTATTTATGTACTTACAAATTTGTGTATTTAAATTTATGTTATAAGCTAATGTGTTGTTGTATGATATATAATGGAAAAATAGCATGATGTCTCTTGGATATGTATTTATATTAAATAAAGTTTAGTTTGATACCACTGGTGAATATGAGCATGGTCTTACTGGCCTATAGACTACGTAATAGAGAAACAGCAGAACTGCTCTTGAAAGACTTATGATCTCAATATTCAAGGCAGGTAAAGAAAAATGGCAGCAAGCTAATAAGAATTTTTAAAGGAACAAAAAGAGAGAGAGTGTACAGTGTGTGTCCTTATTTACTTTTCACATGGTAACCTCCCCGCCCACTCTCCTTTGTCTTGCTGCCTCGCCAAGTCTGCTGAGCAGTCTTGATTTATGACAAGTTCTCTCCTGTTTTATTACTGGCCCTGAAGAAACACTGCCTGTCTTTGAACACTGCATGCTTTTAAAAAAGTCAAAAATAAGCAACTTGCTATATTCACCCAACACAAAGTTCCCAGCACCTCCTACCCTGTAAGAGTAGGAGAATTTCTCTTGTGCCCCTTACAATACTCCTATACACAGCTGCAGTTTCTTAAACCTATATGCTCAGTCACACAGTATTATTACTGTGCACAAATAAATGGCAAGCCTACAAATCACATGATTCCAGTGTGTTTTGCTATAAAATAGATTTATTAAATACAGACTATCCTCTTCTTTTCATTACTAGTCATTTAGCCTGTGAAGTAGTCCTTGAAAGGGAAGAGAAAACATATGACAACTAGTAATTTGCAAGAGCTGGATCTGCTTCAGTGAACAATAGCATTACCTGAGATAGTCTTGAGGTCCAATAGTGAGCTCATAGGTCAGAATATACCAGACCTTCTTCAAATAACAGATTGGCTTCTCTCAGGCACTTAGTATTTCTGTAAAAGTCATCTTGCTCAAACAAGTACAGAGAAGGCAAGAAATAGAGAGAATGAGAAACCTGTGGAAGAATACAATGGAAGGAAAAGGAATCATTTTAATCTCTCTGGACCTAACTAATTATGAAGAGAAAAAGACTGATGCCTCCAGTTTAAGTAAATCATTAGTAATTTTCTGCACTAAGAGAAATAGCCGATTTCACAGAGAAGTTATAAAGATTTAAGATCATAAGTGCCTAAGTGCAAAGTAAGACATAGTGGGAAATACTCTTAAAAGGCAAATGCAGTAACAAAAACTCCCTATTGCTTTTAATAGATAATAAATGGGACTCCTCGTGTTAACTTTTCACGTGTACATTTCAGGGAAATGGCAAGGCTTTTTTTCAGAAGACTTGGGTAGGGAGGGATATTAACCAGAACAATGATAGTTTAAATTATTCTGCAAGATATGACAGGAATAAAATGAAATACTAGAGAGAGTCATGACTCCACCATACAGATATTGTGTGTATGTAACACAAAAGGTTAAAGATCCTTTAATGTTGAAATTAGGAAAAAAAGAAGCAGAAAGAGGCTCTTATAATGGAGATGCACCTGATATACCTTTAATAAATCTAGATTCCTTTATTAGAACAGTAAGTACCCTTAGTAGAAGCATGATAGTAAGAAATGCACTGTCATTGTTAATACATTAGTCCTAGAAAAAAACGTAAACAGCACCAAATGGAATTATGTGTCTACCTACAAAGACAAGTGGGTTGAAATCTAATTAATTTCTTTTATACTTCATGCATTTCTTGAAATTAACTGAAAGCTAACATGAGTACTCCTGCAAACTCTTCTAAAAATGCTTATTGAAAATAAATTTAAAATGCTAATGCTCTTTGTGCTACTTACAATATTTCTGTGGATTTTTTCTTGATTTTTTTTTTCTATTTAGTCAAGACATAGAAGAACTCTACATTTGTCACCAGAGCACTAACTGTATGCATGACAAAATGTTGTATCAATTTGCAGGTCAAATTTAATCACTGAGAAAAAAAATCTTATTAAGTGTATTTTGATTTCTTAAATTGTTTTTGGATGTCGCTGCAGAAGAAAAAAATTGTCATACTTGTTATCTGTAAGAATATATTTTTTACATAGCTATGTTTCTCATCATGTAGATAAATACTCCATCTCTCTAGTATGGAACATTTGACAACAAGTATTTCCATGTGCAGTTGGAAAGGACAGGATTTCAGGCTTATACTTCCAGCTTGTTGCCTATAATTTTGGAGGCCCTGATTCAAGCATGCACGTAAATTTATCTCTAAGCATCTGCCTTCATCTCATTAAGCACATGTTAAAGTCTTCTCTTGAAAAAGGATGCCTTCCAGAAAAGAGATCTAGAGTGATGCTACTCTCTGCCTCTGACACTAAATTGAGTCAATGGGTCTTGCAAACTGCAATTCAGAAAAAAAATGTTTTTACTTTCAAATTAGCTCGCTACATCTTATGTTTCTCTCTCCTTTTTTAAGGAATGAAAGGCATTCATGAGACAGTTGTATGTCACATGCTTCCTTCTCTATTCTCCTTTTTTTCTGTTGTTCTAATGCTGTCTACTGTTCTCACACAGGGTTTGAATATTATTGAGTCCCTTAAATTTTAAAACATGAAGGTGAGTTTAGTGAGAACAGCTGATTTTCTTACACATGTTTTACATTAATAATACTTCTGTTGCTTTTTCTTGCAATTCTTGAAGTCATTGCACCTCCTATTTTTGTAAACAGCCAAAGAAGTGGTGCTGCAGTAACTGTCAGACCAATTGCAACTGCTAAAGTGTTTAATAAAGTAGAAGGGCATAGAAGGACTGTTCCAGTCTACCTAAATCAGTGACAGAACTGCAGCTTCTAAGACTACATTGATTAGATTCATTTGTGTTTAGACAGCTGACACAAGTCCAGCTGTCTGCAATCTCTAAAGAGGTCTTTGGCTCTAAGGTTGACCTGACTTTAGAAATACAAAATTCTGGCAAATTTTATATAGCATAGAATTTGAGAAGCATTAAGAAGAATAAGAATAAAAGGCATGTCAGTTAGTAAAGGGAAATGTACCCAGTTTTAAAAAAGGTGAAAAAAAAAAAAACCTTGGGAAGTATCCATCAGCCTTACCTCTGTGATCAGTACATGCCACTAAATTGAGGATGCATGTGTTTGACTGATGGACTGATAGATGGGTTAGAAAATTACTGCATGGCCACGTCCAAAGAGTTACCATTAATGGCTAAACATCCAAGTGGAGACCAGTAATGAGTCATGTCTCTAAAGGGCCATACTGGGACCAACACTATTCGTCTTCATCAGCGGTGTGCACCTGGGATTGAATGCACTCCTAGCAAATCTGCAGATGATGGGGCAGCTGACCTGTGTGAAGGAGGGGTTGCCATCCAGGGAGGCCCTGACAGGCTTGAGGAGTGGGTCCACATAAATATCATGAGCATCAACAGGCCAAGCACAAGGTCCCACACCTGGATTGAGACTGCCCAGTAACAGACTGAGTCATAAATGAATTAAGAGCATCCCTGTAAGGGAAGACTTGGGGATAGTGGTGGGTGAAAAATTGAACATAAACTTCCCCTGTGGCCAGAAAGTTAACTCTATGGTGTGTTGTGTAAAAACAGGTGTGGTCAGCAGGTCGAGGGAGGTCATTCTCCCGCCTTTGCTCTGCTCTCGTGAGAACCTCCCTGCTGCAATGCACTGAGCTTGAGGGTTCCCAACAAAAGACATAGAAGCGTTGGAACAGGTCCAAAGAGTATGATGAAAATGATCAGCATCTCTCCCATGAAAATAGGTTGAGACATTCAACCTAGAGAAAAAAAGGCTCTAGGGACCTCCTGTTGTAGTCCTTTAATATGTAAAAAGGAATTATAAGAAGGAGGAAGACTTTATCAGAGCCTGTAAGTGACAGAAGAGGAGGAAGCATTTTTTAATGAAAGTAGGTAGGGATAGATTGAGAATAAAAATGATTTTTTTTTATGGTGTAAGGGGTGAAACAGTATGCCAGATTGTTCAGAGAAGTTGTGAATGTGCCATCACCACATGTGTTCAAGGTAAGGTCAGGAAGAAGGAGGTTTTGTGTAACCTCATTGCTCTTTGTCACAGGCAGAGTGGGAGTTTCAGACAAAGTTTGTTAGAAAAGGCCTCCAAGTGAGTCACAAGGTGCAGAAAGGATCCCCTTGCTTTGTAAGGTCCTTCTCAGAGAGGAGTCCAGATGCAGCTGGTTTGAATCTTAGGCCCAGAATTTGTCAAGGGTTTATGGCTAATGGATTATACATATGTAATTGGACCTTTATACAACTTTATCTCTCAGGATGAAGGATGGAAAACCAAATATCCTTGTATAAATAAAATAATTTATTTAAATTGATTGGAATAATGACTAGACAAAAATACCTTAATTAGAATTATTTATACCTAGTATGGCTATACCTGCTTATACAGTGCACTATTTTTGAAGCAATATTGATGCAATTATATTGAAGCAACTATATTGAAACAATATTAAAGCTAGCAAAACAATTGCTAAGTATAGATTGATGTGACTTACTATACCAGCCACCATACTCCAATTTCTTTCTCTGTCTGGAGAAGTAACCTTGAGGAACTTCCTCATGCAAGGGTAGGATCTTCACATACCTTAGGGAGGTGCACTCACTGGGCAAAAATGAGACTGTCTTTTTGTAGTTTAAGTGACTGACTGTCATATATGTGCATTTTTTTGATTATGTGTTTTCAGGCTTATTCAAGAAAACCTGCTTTGTGCTAATAAAAGAGTTAGCAATTCTGCTTAGCACTTTTGACTCTGCTGTAGCAGGGTCTGCACATCCTTGCTGCTCCCAGCCTCATTCAGGGTTTCCCTGTCTTGGATGCCCTTGTGGTGGGTCTGATAGTTTGATCAAGCTGGTCTCAGCATTCTTCAGCACTAAGAACAGTAGGCCCCTCCTGTTATCACTGCTCAGAAGGCCCCTCTTGCCCCCCCAAACAGGAGGCCCTCCTTGTTCAAGCCACCACTGGTAGCAAAGTTTGACCAGCTGTGTTCCCCACTTTGCACGCTCCACTCCTGAATGAGTTGATCTAGCGCCAGATGTTCCTGTCCATGGCAGAGGAGTTGGACTAGGTGATTTCTAAGAAGTCAGACTCTTGCCAGTTCTATTCTTATTTCTGATCTTGAATGCAAGTCTAAAGCTAAATGTGATACTGTGAACTAATCTCTTAATCCTTATTGACACAGAACAACTTGGATCTTGGCAGGACTAGCAATATCACAGGTTTTCAGAAACTCTACATGCATCAGTGCTAACCTTCAAGGTACTAATTCCTCTTCTTTCCTGCTCTTGAAGACATATTGTGCAATGAAATAACATCTGAAAATCATCTGCTAAATGGCAACTCATCTGTATGAAATCAAAATGCATTAAAATAAAATTAATTCAAGCCCACTAATACTGTAAAATAGGTAAAACTTCATGATAATTAACTACAACACTGAGATAAGGATATGAACTTTGTTTCAGGATAGTCAGAATGAGTTTGATTAAATGATAAAGGGCACACAGAAAAGGAACTCTAATCCCTATTTTAAAAATCACACTTCAACACCTACTTATTTACTTGCATTATCAATAATCTGCCTTAGTGTTTTATCACTCTTCTGCATTCCCTTTCAAATCGATTACTTTGAATTAAAATCTCCCCAGGCATCATAATGCCTGATAGTGTGACATGCTCCACCAATAGAGAGTGAAGATGATGTCACTCCAAAACCAGGCTCTCCTCTATATAATCTCTGCAGCTGGCAGTCTCTGACCACTCAGGTGAGCTACAGATCTGTATGGAGCTTTCCCTTTAGCTGAAGCATGACTTATAATATTTGAAGTCCTCTGATTTTCTGGGAAGTTTATCTTGACACTTGGTCATGATCCAATATGACTACCTGAAGTACAATATGTGAAAATCAAATGATCACACTAGGATTAGATTCCTGAGCTTCTTCAAACACTGTTGATCCTGCACTAATGTTGACATATTTGCTATTTCTTAAGAGGCTTAGTTTGGAATGGCTCTTTTCCTTGCATAAGCTGGTAAAAATATGTATACCAGCCCCCCAAATTCTAGTTGCTTCAATTGGATGGCTGCATTTTCTTTTTTTTTTTTTTTTTTTTCAGTAAAGTGGGTTCACAATATTCTTATGGGACCCATTCAGGAAACCTGAGCAATAGGACTTGCAATTCTGCAAAAACACAGACATTATGAACTACCTGGAAAGTTTTGTTATTTACAACCCATTGTTTCTTGCACCTAGGAAGCACTATTGGGATTTACACCATTTGAAAGAAATCAAATTGCATATTTTGATAAAATAATTTTATCATTGATTGTGCATTACATTTCATTTTATAAATCATTTAGGAATGGTTAGTAAACACTCAGAGGTTATGCATATGTACACAGAATAAAATTTATCTTCTGCCATTTGCTTATTTTATGTAAGTACAAATTAAACCTTTAATTAATACCCTTCACTGTTTTATTTGAACATCTTTATGTATACTGAATAAAAACAGAAGGCTTCATCAATTTGCTGGGGTTCTGATATTTCTGAGGTCAAAATCCTGGTAGACTAATGTATTTTAAGTGCCATTTGGTACTGGTTCATAAAGGATAAAATAACATTTCCGCTTATTAAATGAATTTTGCAGTTCAGGGTTATTTGTACTTTGGATGATGTAGCAAAAATTACTCCTCACTTAAAGCACTCTTAATAATGTCTTAACCACCCCAAGTACAAAGTACCAATAAACGTACCTGCAGGCACCAAGATTTTCTGAGCCAGGTCAAATACACTGAAAACATCCTGGCTTGTGTCAGCAACTGATTATGCAGCAACACGTTAAACTATTTATTTCTACAAAAATTTAGCTTATGTGCATGGTCTAAAACTGACCTGCAGAAAACCCAATGGGCTATCTTAGTCCACAATTAGGGATTTCTACAGATTAAGTTTTAGGGAATTTTAGAGATTTTCTTTAAGCAAAGGGTATAATGTCAAGTGTCCATTATCAGCCACTTTTTGATGACTCAGGATTTATTTCATTTTCTAGAGTTCACTTAATACAATTCTGAATCCATAAACTTAATTTTATTTGGCAATCCTTTTTTTTCTTTAATTTTATCCAGAAGTGCTCTAATTTAACAGTTAATTCTGCAATTAGGAAATTTCTCTCTGAATTTAAAATAGATTTCAATCATAGTTAGAGTAATTGGCAGAGCAATTCACCTCTAGCCAGGGTGTTGTAAAGGAGTATTCTTTATTTCAGATCAGCCCAAAATGAATTCATTCAAACCATAATGATTAAATGCCTAACTAGTGGCAGCTAAAACAAATATAAAACTTAGACTTGATTAAAATGGTGTAGCCTTAAAACAATACAGACTTGGATACAAGATTATGTTCATGTTCATATACAGATAAATATACATGCACTACAGAATTAAATATTTAACTGAAATGTATAAATCAATTTCCTCTGTATCTGTACTGCCTCGTCTGTTCTGCTCCTAATGTCCCATCAAACCCAAGTTTTGCATTCTTAATCCTTAAATTGCTTCAAATGGATTTCTTTGTTGTTGTTCTTGTTGTTAAATCAAATTGCCATAAAAATGTTTCCTCCTTCTCCTTACAGATTTGGCATTTCTTCTCTGAAGCAATTGGGCTGGAGGCCAAAGCTGTAGAAGAATCAGTCCTGGATCAGTAACAAGTTTTTATACACAAACACACTGTGATTTTAAAGTTTATTACCACATTTCTCTACAGAGCTAGAAATGGAGCTTGCTTTTCTTGGAAATTAGAGATTCCCATTTTCCCACTGGGGTGCCCAATCCCTCATCCAAATTCTGAAAAGACACAGGAAAACAGATGTTTAAAGCCATTATGTCTTCTTCATGAACAAAAATGTGCTTCATGACATGATTTTTTTTAAAACAACATTTATAATTTTTTACCCCCAAAACATGGACATTTATCTTCAACACATAAATATTCTTATTCAAAATCTCATAATGAAGCCCATAATATTCATGTTCTACAGCCTCTGTATCCCTATCGACTACGATGTCTTGTTGGATTTAGATAGTTTTCCCCTTTTGTTGATAGATTAGTTTTAGATTAGTTTCTACTGTAACACAATCTGACTAAATACTTTTTCCCACAAAGCAGAAATCCAGAATAATACTAATGAAATAAACCTTCTTTGAGGCATGAGTAACATATTTCATTGGGGAAAAAAAAAAAAAAAAACAACAACAAAAAAGGCAGATTTAGCTTTTTCATTGGAATATTTTCACGCTAGATATCACAGTTGGGATAGAATACTTCTTTTTTTCTTCTTTTTTTTTTTCCAGAAAATGAAAACTTTTGTATTGTTTGTAATAAATTTCAGTTAGAATAATTTAGTACTTCAGTAGGGATGTTGGTGGTAACCCAGAAAGCATTTTAACCACCCTTATCATTATTCAGAACTTTTTGTTGTAACTGGAGATTTCAGTAGTAAGCATGCCCTTGGGAAATAAGAGAGAACTTCAGTCTTCAGAAGCCTGGCAGAGGACAGGCACAGTTTTCCAGAACTTATTATGGTGTTTTATGGATTTATGCCATTTATATTTTCATTTTGTTTTGCTATGATAAAAATTCTTTTGTATGGAAAACGTATGTATGTTTGTGTTGTTATAAAAGAGACAGGATTTGTGATATAGTTGACTTACTGTTGGTACAGAAAATAGACACTTTGCTTTTCATAACTTTCTCAGCCAAGCTGTACTACCTTACAATACATTAACATAGTTTTTCATGTTTAATATCCTTGCGGGGGAGGCTGAATGAAAAGAAGGAAAAAATTGCCCATGCTTAATAATATTAGCATTTAAGTTGTCCCACTAGACATTAAAATTTGCACCTCATTAAAGCAAAGATTGTGCTTGAAGGACAGATTGCAAGGAGGTAGGAACAGAAGAGGCAATGAACATGTTATTGAAGTAAATGGGGTAAGACAGCTGAATTTTGCTCTTTAGAGTCTGATTTTTGTAAAATATTTCTTTGCATCCAACAAAGAAAAATCTTTAAAATGGAGCCTAAGTCCACATTAAAAGACAACATTATTTACATTTCTTTTTTAAGCATTGGTGGCTTTGAGTGATGGCTTCCAGAATGGTTGAATTAATAGAACGTGAGTATTATGATTAGGAGTTTGAGGGTTCTATCTTAGTTCAGAGATTAATAAAACAAAGAAGGCATAGTTGACATTTGACTAAAGCAACTTCAATTCCCTTTAGTAATTAATCTAAATGCTTTTATGGAGACTTCCTCTAAAAAACTAGCATTGTATTTTATATTTTCACCCCTTCTTCATAGGCAGTGGTGGGTAGTTAACACGTGGATGTCTGATCATTTCTAGAGAGAGTTTTTACCATAAATCAAGCATAGGGAAATAGGCTAGATTTGAAGGGTTTTTTAGGTGTACATCTGATTTCCTTGACTAGGCTTAAACATCTGGGATGCCCTCCAGTATCCGAGACATCTGAGAATCAGACTTTATCTTCATGTAGTGTGGTCTGAAAGGCCAACTGAGTGTATTGACTCCTGTGTGCAACCAACTTCCAGTAAAGTTAGTTTTTTTAATGTCTGTTATAATTTCTCCACACTGGTAAGAATTTATGTTGAGGCCTGAGTTAAGTGTGGACTGATAGTCAGATGAGCATTGCTCATTCAAGGCAAAGTCAAAAATAATGTATAAGCTGGCTGTGCATCACTGTGCCCATATAGGATTGTCTTCTCCTTCTTCCATTCATTTAGTAAATACAGACTTCACTCCAGTGATTTTGATGGCTAATACATTGCTCTTTTTATAAATTATGTATCACTTTGATGGTCTAAGCTAAAATGGTCTGAGCTTTTGACTCCTTGCTAACTATACTATTAATTTATTTAGCTGCTGCACCCTTGTTTCAGGAAGGGAATAGGCAAGTGGAGAACCAGCTGGCATATTGTCTTCCTGTTCCAAACAGTGAGAGTACAGATAAATACTTAGCAGTTAACGCTACTTCTAACCCTGAGATATGGTTCTAGGCCAAGTTTTCATGCACTAATTGTGCTGTTTCAGAAAAGCTTACCTCCTGGAAGCCATTTTCTGTTCACTGGAGTGGCTAAATAAACACAGTCTGTATGATTTGGCTCCCCAGACTAAATTATCTTTTTTGGATGCTTTGACTACTCGACCAATCCAGCTTTTTTAAAAGAAAATAAACATGACATTACGGACTGTGTTCAGGCTGAAAAAAGAGTACACTTTAGAATGAAATTCTCAGGAAATCAAAATTGAAAGCAGGCTTGGTCCAGTGTTATTTTTTTTATCTGGTGATGTCTATTTGAGAAAAACTGCTGTTTGCAGACTCTCCTCTCAGCAACACCAGGGGAAGGGAATGGATGAAGGTAAAAAGCAGCAAAGAAATTCTGGGGTTTGGTATTGGGAAAAAGATACCAAAAGAAGAAATGAATTTTATTTATTTGCACGGAGGGATTGGCTATTTTTTCAGGACTTTTTCTGATCTCACAGTGAGTAGATAGAGGGGAACAATACAGGTCTTCTAATCTGAAGATAAAAGTTTTCGTTAAGCCATTATTTTTGACTAATCTTTTTTAATTTATGTGCTTTATCAAGTTCTTGTATTCTTATTATAACTGTACAATAATGAATCTGTGTTATACCAAGCAGAGTGCTCCTAGGAGGGTTTCCCTAGAAGTACTTCCTAATTCCCAGGTTGGGCTGTTTTATGGCCAGAAGTTCATTCTGCCTTACAGATGACCATTATTTAAGCTATCTAACTATATTTCCAGTAGGTAATAATGGTAGGCTGGTATTGGGCAAAGGATTTAAGCATAGTGTGGAACAGTAGACCTTGAGGAAAATTCTACTTGCTGTTCTACTCTGGCTATTTTTCCTATTGGGAATATTTCTCACTAGTTCCAAACCAGCCCTAAAAATACTATAAAGAATATTTAAGTAGCCGTTATATCCTTTGAATCCATGGTGCAGTTCAGTTTACAAAGCAACACAGGAGCACCCTATGTAACAATTTGATACAAGATGTATACAAGTGTTCTGAAAATACCCTTACCCTTACTACATTATATTTTTTTCAATTATATTTTAAATCATAATGGTTTGAATCATCTTTCATTACAGTAAAACCATTCAATGAATTGCTGTTACTTTAATTATATAGCATATATTTCACATGAAGAACATAATGCGTGGAACTCTCATGTTTTCTTTCATGACCTTTCTGGTAAACTAGAAATTAAATGCATAAATTCTGGATTCAGATACTTTTATTCTGTAGAAAATTATGTCAGAACTTCATTTTAACTTTCTAGTATGTGACCCTTGGATAAATGAATAAAAAAAAACATTCCCTCTGGGCTGGAATTAATAATGGAAAAAATGTGAAAACAAGCATTTTCTTTGAAGAAATTTAATATTATTAGAGCCAAGAAGTTATCTCACTTATTAGAATACATGACACATATTCATATTCACTCATTTATAGAAATAAATATGCTGGATAATAAGGCATCCCAGTCACCTGTATGGCTAAACTTAAATGGTTCCTTTTCTTTTGCCTGAAATCATAGCCACATTTAAATTTTGTGAGAGCAATGAACTCCCTTCTCAAGAGCTGATTTGAAATGACTGAGTTCCCTGTAGTTATATAAAATCTATCTGATGGTAACAGATCAGACAACAAAAGAAAATGTATTATGAAAGGCATTCTTAGTATACTATGCTCATTGGCTTCTGAGTGACTGATCTTTCTAAATCAATACTCACTACTGCAGGCAATCCTCTGCCATTTCTAACTGTCTTTTGACCAAATCCTACCTTCATTTTTATATATGTGGCAATGCAAGGACAACAGATCTACACACAAAAGGACAAAAGAGGAATTTTATTTAGTAGGGCCTAGTGAATGTGTATTGTTTGACACCTTTTTAGCAATGTTCTACTGATT